>NC_138139.1:43049615-43570274 GCF_964188305.1 Podarcis bocagei
GTTTTGAATAGCTAGCAGGTCACGTAATGGGGCCACGAGGCTCCCGTTGCTGCTTCTTCTTTTTAAAAAGTCATTTGTATTGGTTTTACAAATGCAAAGTATAAATAAGCACAAACTAATAATAATAATAATAATAAATTTTATTTATATCCCGCCCTCCCCAGCCGAAGCCGGGCTCAGGGCGGCTAACAACAATAAAACAGTACAAAAGTACAACATAAACAACATTCTAAAATCATTCATTATAAAAATTAATTAATTCAAGCCACTGGCAACCATTGGGCCAGAGCTCTGCGAAGATTGCCGAGGGAGGGAGTCAGGCTGTGCCCTGGCCAAAGGCCTGGTGGAACAGCTCTGTCTTGCAGGCCCTGCGGAAAGATGTCAAGTCCCGCAAGGCCCTGGTCTCTTGTGACAGAGCGTTCCACCAGATCGGAGCCACAGCCGAAAAAGCCCTGGCTCTAGTTGAGGCCAGCCTAACCTCTCTGAGGCCTGGGACCTTCAAGATGTTTTTATTTGAAGACCGTAGGTTTCTCTGTGGGGCATACCAGGAGAGGCGGTCCCGTAGGTACGAGGGTCCTAGGCCATATAGGGCTTTAAAGGTTAAAACCAGCACCTTAAACCTGATCCTGTACTCCACCGGGAGCCAGTGCAGCTGGTATAGCACCGGGTGAATGTGATCTCGCAGCGAAGACCTCGTAAGGAGTCTCGCTGCAGCATTCTGCACCCGCTGGAGTTTCTGGGTCAGTCTCAAGGGCAGCCCCACGTAGAGCGAGTTACAATAATCCAGTCTGGAGGTGACCGTCGCGTGTGTCAGAGCTGCTTCAAGATCCTAGCTCACAGAGGATCACGCTAGCCAGCGGTCATTAAGTAAAAGTCTTTATTGAGTTACAGTTTCCATTCTCAAGCTGCTGCGTGCAACTCTACGTCTAATGGCTAGATCGGCGAAGCTCCGTCTGAGTCTCCGCCCCTTGTGCACCAACTTAATATCCTAGCCCTGCTCCACCTTTTCCGCCTGACTGCTCTCCTCTGGGTCCCTCTGCCCCCCGGGGTCTCTTCCTTCCTGGATTCTTCTGACGCCGACCCCCCGGAACTCCCTGTCTCCTTGCGCCGGGCTTTAGGACCTGGCTCCCTTTCCTGGCTGCCTACTGCGTCACTTTCCTGTGCATTTGAACTTGGCGCGCGCGCCCAACCTTCCACTTTCCGTCTGACCGTTTCTTCGCTCCCCGATGGAGGTGTGGCCACTCCTGACTCGTGCCCTCCCCCCTGTTGTGAGCTGCCAGCGCTTGATCTCTGGCGCTCTTCCTCTTCCCTGCTCTCTGGCTGTGACGCTGGTCCCGATTTCCAACTGCTCTCCTCGGAGTCCCCTCTGGCTCTATCTTCCTGGGGTGTCCCCCTAGGCTCCCCCCTTGCCCTGACCACTGGTGCTCCTTTCTGTGAATCTTCTGATTCACTGGAAAGACTCGGAGATCTCGGGTCGTCGTCATCACTCATCTTTTCTTCTGCCTCCTCCCCCTCGCTCTCTGTTTCCTCCCTTGCCCTTGCCTCTGCTCCTGAACCCCTGACAGCGTGGATCACAGTGGCTAGGTCAGGGCGAGAGAGGTAAGGAGCCAACTGCTTAGCTTGGCGGAGATGGAAAAATGCCGCCTTTGTTATAGCTGCAATCTGCGCCTCCATGGAAAGGGAGGTGTCGAAGATTACACCCAAACTCTTAACGGACGGTGCTGGCACTAATTGCGCCCCCGCAAGAGATGGGAGTTGCCCCCCCAATCCCATATCGCCCCGTCCCAGCCACAGGACCTCTGTCTTCGAAGGATTTAGCTTCAACCGGCTCCCACGTAACCATCCAGCCACAGCTTCCAAACATCTGGTCAGTGTGTCTGGGGCCGAGTCAGGATGGCCATCCATCAACAGATAGAGTTGGGTGTCATCGGCATACTGATGACAACCCAGCCCAAAACTCCGAACAAGCTGGGCGAGGGGGCGCATAAAGATGTTGAAAAGCATCGGGGAGAGTATCGCACCCTGAGGTACTCCACACACCAAGGAGTGGCGCGATGACAATTCCCCCCCAAGCGCCACCCTCTGTCCCCGACCAGAGAGAAACGAGCGCAGCCATTGAAGGACTGTGCCCTGGATCCCCACGTCGGCAAGGCGGTGGTCCAGAAGTTTGTGATCGACCATGTCGAAAGCTGCTGATAGATCTAGAAGAATCAGCAGCCCCGACCCGCCTCGATCCAGCTGTCTACGAAGGTCATCTGTTAGGGCGACCAGAGCCGTCTCGGTCCCATGACCAGCGCGGAAGCCGGACTGGAATGGATCCAGAGCCGATGTTTCATCCAGAAACCCCCCAAGCTGTTCAGCAACCGCTCTCTCAATCACCTTACCCAGGAACGGAAGATTCGAAACCGGGCGGTAATTGGATAGATCTAAAGGATCTAATGATGTTTTCTTTAAGAGCGGGCGCACCACTGCCTCCTTCAGTTCCCCTGGGAATGTCCCCGTGCCAAGGGACAAATTGATGATATCCCCCAGGAGGGCCCGCACCTCGTCTGGACACGCTCTAATCAGCCAAGACGGGCACGGGTCGAGAGGACAGGTGGTGGGCTTTCCAGCTCGGAGGAGTCTGTCCACATCGGCTGGGGATATCTGGTCGAAGTGGTCCAATACTGGACCCGAGGACAGTCGAGGGGCCTCCAGTTCCTTTATTGTATCCAAATTGGCAGGGAGGTCATGGCGGAGCGACAAGACCTTCTCCGCAAAAAAGCTCGCAAATGCCTCACAGCCGTGTGTCAATTTGTTATTTAAATTTGGCTGTCCCTCAAGGGACGTTAAAGACCTGATTATACTAAATAATTGCGCTGGGCGAGAGCTAGCGGATGCAATGGAGGCCGAGAAGTATGACTTCTTAGCAGCCTTCACCGCCATCTCGTAGGTTTTCATAAAAGCCCTATAAGATGTTCTTGAGGTTCCGTCACGGACACCCCGCCATACTCGCTCTAGCCGTCTGAGGTCCCGCTTCATTTTCCGGAGCTCCTCGGTAAACCAGGGAGCCCGGTTTCTGCGGGGTCGCAGAGGGCGCTTAGGTGCGATCTCATCGATGGCTGCCAGGAGCTGGGCATTCCAGCCCTCAACAAGCTCAGTCAATGAGTCGCCAGGGGGAGCAAGGTCCCGCAAGGCTTGGCGGAATCTCTCAGGGTCCATCAGCCTCTGCGGGCGAGCCCAAATTGGCTCGCCACCTAAGCAGGGTGGGGGTGGAAAGTCAATCCTGGCTTTCAGAGCGTAGTGATCAGACCATGGCACCTTAATCGAAGGAGACATGATCACATCTATACCGACGCCAAAGATCAAATCCAGCGTGTGGCCTGCTTGATGTGTGGGGCCCGAAACAAACTGGGAGAGCCCTAGTGTCGCCATGGAAGACACCAGGTCCAGAGCCTGTGAGGAGGGAGTGGCATCAGCATGGATGTTGAAGTCCCCCAATACGTAAAAACGTATCTCTTATAATCCCCCCCCCTTTATAACTTCTTGGTTTCAGAGTTTTCCAGTCAGCTTTGCCATCTCGCCATAGTCCATCAGCTTGGTTTGCCACTCCTCTCTGGTAGGGACGAGGCCCCTGATGCTTATTCACCAACACCTTGCTACTTCATTTTTATCCCTTATGTAGCACCATCAGGGGCTGTGCCATTGTACGGAGCATGCCAAGGAAGGTCTCAGCCCCAAGGAACTTCCAATCTAAAACCCAACACGGGGAAGCAGCAGTGAAAGGCAGGGGGGGAGGAACCTTCCTTGGACCGAGGGCCAGACCCCCACCTGGTCCACCTTCTGGGGTCCATGTGCTGGTGATGGGAGGGGTGAGAGGCAAAAGTGTGCAGGGGAGGGGAACTTGTCACTGCAGGAAGAGGAGACACCCATGCCTCTTCACCAGCCTGACTCGTCTCTGCCTCTTGGCCCTGCTCCTCTCCTGCTCCTGCCTCTGATTCTGGACTGCTCTCTGCCACAAACTCTCCCAGCTCACTAAGCCCTGTCACCCCTTCTGACACCTCCTCCTCCCAGTCTGCTCCCTCTTCTCCCTCTGACCAATCATCATTGTTCCACCACCACTGCCCAGACTCTGAGTCTTCTTCCCTTGGGGGTTCCCCAGCTGGTTCTTCCCACCACTCCTCTATGCCCAACCAGTCTGTGACGCTTGTGGACTTCCTGGAAAAGCAGGGACAGATCCACAGCATGCACTGAAACACATCCAGCACACATTTGAAACACACCAGTCCCCTCCAGGAATCCTGGAAACTGTAGCTTGCTGAGAATTGTATCTCTGTGAGGGTGAAACTACAGTTCCCATGATGCTGGACTAGGTATGCCTTTGGTCTAATCCAGCAGGGTCTCCTACCTGGGATTGGTCATGGGTGTAGTTGCACAGGCTAGGTGAGTCAAGTCTTGTTTCTGGCCCTTCCGACTTCCACATGGGTTCGCCCACAAGTTGGTTCTGCCCAAGGGCCTCCTGGAATCTGGAGTCATCATCACTACCAAGAATCAGAATGCAACTTCTCGAAAAAGCCTGTTCTTAAGAAAGCCACATGTTGGCCATGCCCTGGAAAATGGAGGAGTGGTTGCACCAGGGAAAGAGTGTTCCATAGTGTTCCATAGGCTTCCAGAGTTCCATAGTGATGTTGCAAGCTGTTCTCTTTTCCCAGGAAGCCAGTTTTAGATACAATCACCTTTTCCGCCCTTTCTCCAGGGCATTTCCAGGCTGCACTATTGCACCCACCTACTTAGGAGTAAGCCCCATTGAAATCCGTGCTGTTTGCTTTCAAGTAGACATGATTTTGATTACTCTGTCAAAGGGGATTTCCCAGTGAGTGGGCTAAGATGTTGCTGCTCTTTCTTTCATATGGCTGAAGCCGTCTTGACCCTTGGGGAAGTGAAAGTCCACAGCATTCCATCATGAACCACTGCTGTCTAATTGGGTGTGGAAGATGGGTGGATTCCCCCTCTTCCCGGGCTATTTCAAAAGACTGGTCATGGTGTTGATCTCATCCACCATAATAAAGGGAACTGTTCCATGTAGATATATAAAACTTTATTCGCATTAGCCAATGGCCATAGCAACAGTAAAACATTACAGTATACGCAGAAAAGGAAATTTGATATAAAAGCACAATTTAAAGTTCCATGTTGGTGAATCTATAGTTCATTTAACTGATTGTTGGCCTAGCCTTACTTATTTGCATTTTTTAATTGACTTAGGCATTTGAGCAGGTCCCCCGGGCTGCACTCGTGCCATACATCTAACACATACGTCACTTCCCCCAAAGAATCCTGGGAACTGTAGTTAGTTAAAGGTGCTGGGAACTGTAATTCTGAGGGGTAAACTACAGTTCCCAGGATTCTTTAGGTGGAAGTCATATGTTCTAAATGTATGCCATGTACGTAACCACAGACCAAATAACTGGGAATCTCCCAGGGAAAAGGACCATAGATTACTGATAAGAATTGTATGCATTTTGCATGTAGAAGATTCAACTCATGGCATCTCCAGTGAAGCAGAACAGAGTTTCAGGTTATACTGAGTGTTTTTCAATAGAATAATAGAATGCATTGCAGGGGGTTGGACTAGATGACCCTTAGAGTCCCTTCAAACCCTACAATTCTGTGATTCTACATCTTTACCACTGTACATTATCAAGTTATTTTTTTGGGGGGGCAGAACACTTTCTCTGGGGTGTATGTGTGTGGTCAGGCCCCCTTTGCCCTTCCTGGAGCTACTGGATCAAGGCTGCACTCTCAGTAAAAGTGCTCTTTTGTTTTGAACACCTGTGTTTTGCAGAGCATGCTTGCTGCCTTCGCCTTGGCTTCTTATTGCTCTTGGTTTCCTTTCTCGCCCCCCCCCCCAGGCAAAAGAACCCAAAGCAATCATGAAGATTGAGCACCTGAACGCCACTTTCCAGCCTGCCAAAATCGGGAACCCGCACGGGCTGCAAATCACGTACTTGAAAGACAACAGCACAAGGAACATCTTTGTTTACCATGAAGATGGCAAGGTGGGAGCTCTGAAGTAAGAAAGGAGGCTGCTGTAAGAGCCACCTTGCATGTGTCATAAGGAAAGGGCAGTAGAGAGCACCCATGGGTGGGGCTTGCACATTCCCCATGTTTTTTGGTTTTTGTGCAAACAAAAAAACTACGGCATCTCTCCCAGCTTTGTACCATCGCCATATTGTGATGGTGATGATGATTTCTTACCTGCTTTTCAATGACCAGGATAAAGAGGTGCATATTCAGCATATGATTTCAATCTAAGGAAGGTCCCAGATGTACCTCTATTGGACAAGAGTCCTGCATTTTAGGGGCTGCCACAAAGGAGGCCTTCTCTCTGGCTGCCTCCCTGAATTTCTGAGGGTGCGGGACCTACCAAGAGGGCCATTCATTCTGTAGATCTTAAGAACTAGATATTGAATGGTGATCTGCTGGAGCTGTCCAGCACCTGACAGTGGAGATTAGGCAACAGACTCAAGGTTTCAAGAAAGTGGATGTAGAGGGCAGAAAAAGGTTTGAAATCTTCAGGACCTTGGAGAGCTCCTAGGCAAGTTAGATGTTGCCTTGACAGGAGTTGTATGCCATGATGTGAGGAGGAACAAAGAAGCTGCTTTAATACCAGCTCAGACTGTTTGCCCATCTGCAGACAAAGCAGATGCTCTTCTGTTGAGTCATGGACCTTCCTTGCCATCATGTTGACTACCAGGAGCATCAAATATCGCTCAATGTGTTTTTGTGTCGCACCTGTTCTGTTGCAAGTGCAAAATACCAGATGCACTGTGAGACCGAAATATACATAGGAGGCTTAGTTTGGTCAGAATCGAGTAAACTAAATACATTACTTCTGTTAAATGAGCCACCATAGCTGGTAGAGGGCCGTGAAGATTTTTTCCAGGGCTTTCTGCTATGCATATACTATCTGAAACCCAAGGGGTGCATTGGTTGCCAGATGTTGAATATATTGGCATTATTTTTAGCTCTCCTACCCCACTAATAACCCTGGAGAGCTGCTGCCAGCCAGTGTAGACAGTACTGAACTAGATGGACCAATGGTCTGAGTTGGTATAAGGCAACCTCCTATGTCCCTTTGTGGGGCTGATGGGAGTTGGAGTTCAACAACATCTGGAAAGGGCCACAAGTCCCCCACCATACAGTATCATTTAAGTACTGCAGTATGATGGCTCTGGATTCGCTGTCTAGGAGGAGGAGAAGGATTCTGCCCTGGGTTACCTGGAGTCAGGAGATGCCGCCTGATCAGAAAAGGTTTGAGATCCACCTCGCCAGTCCTCAGTTCCTTTTATTTTCTTCTTGTGGTTTTCAGATGCAGATAGTTCGATAGATATTTGCACCAGCCATTGCAATGTGCATAAATGCAACTAAGCAGGTCAGATTCCCAAACTAAATTAGTGATACGGCTTAAAGCTCAGAGACCATCACTGCGGCCCCTACTTTAGTGCCTGTCGCTAGGAATATGTTCGCTAGGAATAGTTAGTCCATGCTGTCACCAGCTTATCTTGATCTGCAAGGAGAAAAGTTGCATCGTCATCATCAGCTGAGTTCCCTGGGTGAGGTAATATTAATAAAGGTGATTAACTCCTTACACTGATCTCTTTGCAAAGAGCTCCACAGCAGTGCCCAAAGCAATGTTCCAGCACCACCATCCCCGTGTGTGGACAGATGCTGTTTGTTTTGAGACAGTTGCCCTTTCATTGACTTGCAGAAAATGTGCATATGCTGCTTTTATCGGGGTGGATGCAGATTTTTTTCCACTATAATTTGAAGAGAGGTATCATAGTGAGGAAAGCTGTGACTGGTCCATCTGCTGCACAGCTGCTAACTATTGATGGGCAATGTCAAGAGCCCCTCTTGCTCTCCCTTCTTAAGGTCATAGAATCAGTGAATCGCAGAATTCGTTTTGAATCCTAGACTCCTAGACCTGTAGAGTTGGAAAGGGACCTTGAGGATTATCCAACCCAACCCCCACAATGCAAGAATATGCAGCTGTCACATACAAGAATTGAACCTGCAAACTTGGCGTTGTCAGCACTGTGCTCTAACCAACTGAGCTATCCTTTTATTCAGGGCCGTCTTACACATAGGCAATAGGGGTTCAGGGCACCCAGGCGCTGGGCTCTCAGGGGCGCCAGGCCAAGAGTCCAGGGCCCAAGAGTTGAGTCCGAGGAAGAGCCTGCCCATCGGTCGGAGTGCTGCAGCAGGCTCTTCTGCTGTGCGCCGTGGGTTCGGGGGCAACTGAACCAGCAAGACGCTGAGGTGGCTGGCCAGCTTTGCCCTCCTGCGTGCCTGGGACTGGGCAACCAGGGGTGGGGCTGTGCCGGGCGGATCTTTGCACCCCGGCGCCACATATGCTTAAGACAGCCCTGCTTTTATTTATACTGAACTTGAACCAGACAGCGCTTCAAGGATGCCTTCAAACAGAGGGCTACCCTGTGTAAAGCTGTTTGGTTTTCTGGATTTGACACTTCCCAGTGACTTGCAAAGTGTGCCTTCTATGATCTGATGAGCTGCTGCTGCTGCTGCTGCTGCTTCTTCTTCTTCTTCTTCTTCTTCTTCTTCTTCTTCTTCTTCTTCTTCTTCTTCTTCTTCTTCTTCTTCTTCTTCTCTTCCTCCTCCTCCTCCTCCTCCTCCTCCTCCTCCTCCTCCTCCTCGAGATAAACCTGTGCTCCAGTACGGTAGAAGAAGCAAGCAAGGCAGTGTTAGGTTTCCCCATTTTTGTACCCCATTTTTTGACAGGGCTGGCAAGCCTTGATCGGCTCTGATCCCCGCGAAAGCATACAAGAGTGAACTTGATTTACTAGACAGCACTGCTGACCTGCCTCTGACTCTGCCTGCCCTTTCTCTGTCATCAGGGCACCTCTTTGTAGCCAGAGCACCCTCTGCAGGCTGTCTCCCAGCCTTGCAGCAAATCTCAGCAGCAAGTTCTGGCCAGCAGGAGATTTCTTTAAATGTGCTGCATTGATAATATACTGTAAAAGGTTGTTGCTGCCATTACGCTTCTGGGCTTGCCTTCGAAATGAAATCCTCAAAGGTGGTGATCAAAAAGCTGTAGGTTTGCTAATACAGTCAAACCTTGATTCCTGAACGGCTTAGTTGCCGAACAAATTGGCTCCCAAATGCCGCAAACCTGGAAGTAAGTGTTCCAGTCTGCGAATGTTTTTTGGAAGCTGAACATCCGACGTGGCTTTCGCTTGAGTGCAGGAAGCTTCTGCAGCCAATTGGAAGCCACGCCTTGGTTTTCGAATGTTTTCAGGAATCGAATGCACTCCCGGAATGGTACTACTGTAATATATAACAAATTTCTAATAATTATCATTTTATGTTATACGCATTCTCAGGGCCCCTGCAGACATCCTTTTGCATTGCCCATTCATGAGGATTTGTGCTCCTGAGGGGATTGGAGCAATGATACATGTTCCCGTTTTCAGTACTGTTTATGACTATAAAGATTTTGGGGCAGACGTACTGTTTTGTTTCCATTCGGTGCCTGTCCTGTAGCTCCCTGCTGAAATCCTGTAACTTTTCACATCGCAAATAATCCAGAGGGGTTGTTTTCGTTGCACTGTAGTGCAAATGTGACTCTCCAGAGCCGTATCTGGACTATAGTTCTTTGCAGTGGACTCTAGGAATTCTAGCTCTGTAAGGAAAATAGAGGGACTCCTCTCAGCACCCTTAACTAGCTACAGTTCCCAGGATTATTTAGGTGAAGCCATGGCTGTTTAAAGTGAAATGACTCTGCTTTAAATGGAAAGCACCCAGACTTTCCTTGACCAAGAGTACGGTGACAAGTTCAAATGTGGGCAAAGGAGGGTGACTGAGATGATCAAGGGTCTGGAAACGGAGTCTTTTGAGGAACGGTTGAGGGAGTTGGGGAAGAGATGACTAAGAGGGGATATGATAGCCATCTTCAAATATCTGTCACGTGGAAGATGGAGCAAGCTTGTTTTCTCTTGCTCTGGAGGGTAAGATTCAAAGCAGTGGATTCAAGTTACAAGAAAGGAGATTTCGGCTAAACATTAGGAAGAACTTTCTGACAATAAGAGCTGCTTGACAGTGGAACGAATGACCTCAGAAAGTGGTGTGTTCTCCTTTTTTGGAGGTTTTTAAACAGAGGTTAGACAGCCATCTCTTGGGGGTTCCTTAGCTGTGATTCTTGCATTGTTGGGGGTTAGGCTAGGTGATCCTAGAGTCCCCTTCCAACTCCACAATTCTATGATGGGATTGGACTCTGTTAATACTAGAGTTCCGTTTTTAATCTCTGTTTTTATTACACACACACCCCGTTCGTATTTTTATGTGTTGCTTAGAGATCTTAAAGGTTTAGAAATTATTTTAAAACATATGTATTAGTAATAGATAAAACACACAGGGCAGCTTACAAAATCAGTGAAATGCAAAACGATTAACCTCCCCTCCCCACCCCCGCAAGACGTCTAATGCAAGAAATTTTGCCTGAAAGCCATCTAGCTTAGGCAGGTCCCCATTATGCCAGACATTTGCAGCATACAGGAGTTGGGAAACGGATTTTGCGTTGGAAACCCTTAAGGCTGCTGGAACAAATTTGCCGCCCTTTGTGAAAAAGAATCTGAGTATGGCTAGCTTTGTGATCTCCACCTTTTCAAGGGAGGTTTGCCAATGGTGCTTCCAAGATCCTGTGTGATGGAATTTGAGCCCTAGATAACTGAAGTATTTAATCTGTTCAAGGTTATGGCCATCCAGCAGCCATTTAGACCGGGAGAAGCTTCTTTTGAATACTAACATTTTAGATTTTTCATAATTAATGGATAAACCATTTCCAGAACAGTAATCAGAAAACTTCCTCAGCAGATATTTCAAACCTGGTCTGGAACGTGAGATGATGACCGTGTCATCCGCATATAACAACAAGGGGGTCCTTCTCAATGCAAGCAATGAGTTACCATGGAATAGGCAATTCCTAAGCTTATTAAGGACTGAGCCCCAGCAAACACAGTGGGACTTTGAAGAAAGCACGCGTAAGAATTGTGGCAAAGACCAGAATGCTACAAAAGCCCGCAGAAGTAACCTCCAGCAAATTTATGTGCCCGTTGCTATCCCTTCTGCCTCTTTCCCCTCAAATGCTGTTTTCTTCCTCCTCCCAGGAAATGGTGGACTGGTTCAACGCCATTCGCGCCGCTCGATTCCATTACTTACAAGTGGCATTCCCTGGAGCGAGCGACCTTGATGTGAGTTCCTCATTCTCTCTCGCCTTTTCTCTTTCTTTCTTCATTGCTTGATGTGTTGCTGTCAGTGCCTGGGGAGAGTCCCCTAAATCTCTTCTGGGGTTCTGGGAGAGTCCCCTAAATCTCTTCTGGGGTTTTTCTCCCAATCCCTGTAGAGCTGATTTGCATAACCGGAAGTCCTTGTGGCTGAGAGATCTATTTTGTTGAATATTTCCCTATATTGCAGAAACAACAGAAGGAAATGGTCTCGCTGGCAGGATTTAAATAAACATTTGCAATTTTATTTACAGAGAACAAGAAGTACAACAATGTGATAACATAATATTGTAATAATAATAATAAATTTTTATTTATACCCCGGCCAAGACTGGGCTCAGGGCAGCTAATACTGAACAGAAATACAGAATAGAAATACCAAATAGAAATACAGTTAAAAACATTAAAAACAAAACAAAACAAAAAAAACAAACAGTTGATTAAAATATAAGTTAGAATACAGTTTAAAATGGAATTTAAAATGCAGCCTCGTTTTAGTGGTAGCCTATAGATCAAAGCCATAAGGGGAGAAAACATGAAATATTCACCAGGGCCAACTATCCATGCTGGTCCTACATGGGCCAGCAAAAAGAGCCGAGGGAAAATTTATATACAAAATCTCATATAAGGGGTGCCATCAAAAAAATAAATAAATGAGGGGGGGATGTATCATCTGACGTAATAAACCAGAAATGGTAGTTGAGGGAAGTCAACGGGGGGGGGGGCTTGGGGTTGGAAAATGTATGTTTAGCAATGATATTGGAGACTTTTTTTTTTAAAAGAATAATATTTCCCTACAGACTGCCTGGTATCCTGCCTGAAAAACCAAACACCCCCTGCCAATCAGTGTAGACAATACTGAACTAGATGCTCTGACTCCCCCTGTTCCTAGGTGTTTCTAGTTGAGTGGTCAGGAATTACGTTTCCGAGCACAATTCAAAGTGTTGGTGCTGACCTTTAAAGCCCTAAGTGGCCTCGGCCCAGTATACCTGAAGGAGCGTCTCCACCCCCATCATCCAGCCCGGACACTGAGGTCCAGCTCCGAGGGCCTTCTGGCGGTTCCCTCGCTGCAAGAAGTGAGGTTACAGGGAACCAGGCAGAGGGCCTTCTTGGTAGTTGTGACCGTCCTGTGGAATGCCCTCCCATCAGATGTCAAGGAGATGAGTAATTATATAACATTTAGGAAACATCTGAAGGCAGCCCTGTATAGCGAAGCTTTTTAAGGTTTAATGTTTTGCTGTGTTTTTATATATGCTGGAAGCAGCCCAGAATGTCTGGGGCAACCCATCCAGATAGGTTGGGTACAAATAAATTATTATTATTATTATTAGCAGGACTGAATCTCCCAGTCTTTGGAGACGGCGGTCAGAGATGGCTTTTAATCATGCAACTGCACTGCTTAAGTAGTGGGAGAAAAATGGCATTGTCTTCTCTCTTGCCCTTGGCCAAAAGAAATGGTTGATCTTGGCTGAATGTACTCCTTTGGATTATAAAATCATTGCAGTACATTTTGTGCTGATGGGGGTCCTTTGGAGCGACTTGTTCTTCCCCCCGCTCTGAGGTTGTGTTTGTAGCAGAAATCAGGCCATGTCGTGGATCCCCATAAGTATTTCAACACGATACAGTCCTAGCTTATTCACCCCAGTGGCCCAGACGGCTGCAGCCTGGGTGGCTTGCTGTTTGCACATGTCTGTGATCAGCTGGTTAGAGCTGTTGGGATACTGCCAGGGAGACAAAGGCCATCATGACCCCACGCCGTCTCCGGACGATCCATCAGTCTCCCGTAGAACAGTATCAGTCAATTAGCGACACAAGCCTCAGAAACATCTGTCCACATTCCAAGGACTGGTGCACGCCCTTCGCAGAGTTCGCACAACGAAAGATGCACCCAGGAGAGCATTATTTACAACTTTATTCAGCGTTGGTCAGAACAAAGAAAAACATGACTGCCTGCCTGCGTGTCGAGGCACAGAGAGAAAAACAACAGCTATATACAAAACAGAAACATCCTGCGAACAGGAAATACGCAGGCTGTGACACAACAACCTGCTCCCTTTTTAAGGTGGAATGGAAATATCCTAACAAGAGCATGGTGCTGAGAATGCTCAGGTTGCAGGTTCGATCCCTGTATAGGGCAGCCGCATATTCCTGCATTGTAGTGGGCTGGAATAGATGATCCTCAGGGTCCCTTCCAACTCTACAATTCTCTGATTCTATGATTCTGTCAGGCTTCATGAGTCAGACTACTGGTGCACCAAACCCAGACGTTCTCCAGCCCTTTTCAGCCCTGCAAACAGGGAGATGCTGTGGGCCTGAGCTTCAGAGCAGGTGTTCTGTCCCTGAGCTACACCCTCTTTGTGACATTTGGACAAGTGGGGTTGTTTCTTTGGCAGGGTTATGATTCAGAAGATTCAGGGCAGGCAAAAGGAACAAAACACTTTTCGCACATTGCAGAATTAACTTTATTCATTTATGTCCATTGCTTCCCAATACTCTGCCCTTCTCCCCACCAGAGCCCAGGGCAGCTAACAGCTATCTCAAAAATATGGCCTATGGAACTACCTGCCACAAGGTATGGTGTTGACCCCTTTGAAGAGGGAGTAGAGAAATTCATGGGGAAGCCTTGAATGGCTAGAGAATAGCTAAATAGGAGCTTGTGGTTTAGAAGAATAGTGTCTCTTGATGCCAGGGTGTTATGTACTGAGTTGAATAGGATCCAATATGCAGCAGTCTGATTGCTCCGCAGGAACCACCCAATCCAGCTCCTGGTGGAAGTGAATCCGCAACCTGATTGGCCCACAGGAGAATCCCGGAATTAGCCAATCACGTGGGGCCCATCGTGTAAATAATGTATCTAAAGCAGACATTCTGGGGGAACTTCCATTCCTCCTCACCACTATGAGCTGAATAAAGAGCATGAAATCCACTCTCGACTCCAAGTATATTTCACAGGGTGTTGTTGCTTTTTAATGGGAGGCAGAGAGGGAGAGAGCTGCTGCCTTTGTGCACAGGGATGGGGGAGCTTGTAGATTTCCAGATGCTTGCTAGACTGCAACAACCACCTATATCCTGCTCATGGTGGCAAACACGCAAACAAGTAGAACATCCAGAAACCAATTCAGTCTAAATGCAGGATGGGGAAAAGAGCTCTACTTAAAAGGCTTGCTGAAGGAGAAAGGGTTTCAGTAGGCATTGAAAAGACAGCAGAGAAGATGCCTGTCACGAGGCAGGGACTCCAAGGGACAGGTCCTCCCTATAAGTATCTGCAAGAAGCCCTCAGTGCACAGTGAGTGGTTGGGTAAATAAGGGGTGAGATGATTTTTCAGGAAGCCTGATCTCAAGCTGTTTATTTTTTTATACACCAAAACCAGCACCTTGAACTGAGACCAATAGTTAATTAGAATAATTAGAATCATAGAAATAAGCACAAATACACATACTTACAAAACAGATGTTAAAGGGTTCCTGTATACAGACAGACCCACACCAGAACTGTAAAGTTGGAAGGGACCCCCAGTGACATCTAGTCCAACCCCTTGCAATGCAGTAATCACAGCTAAATAAATCACAAATCGTTGCTGAAATATGGAGAAGTGAATTTAAGATTGGAAAAATGAGAAATGGAGAGAACTGGAATTTCCAGACCCCTGATTCTGTGACATTTATAAAAACGAGCTTTTGAAACTTCTTGCAACAGAGTTTCAGCACTGACAAGTTCACTATAGAAGGGTCTCAATCCAAATGTGAGGGTTTATTTTAAAGCGGCTATTTTTTATGTGCATTCACCTAAAGAGGGACCTTGAGTTCATGTATCAGCTGAAAGAGATTCTGGCAGCAGAAAGGATTGATCGATCATGTCTCTCCTGATTCTTCAGTTTGAATGATGGATTTGTTAATTCTGGGTGAATTGCAATGGATTGGTACATAGATGAATCTTATGGGCGGTGAATAATGGTGTTTCTGATCATTTGTTTGTTAGCGATAAGTGTTTTGTTGATTAAACTAGCTGCAGATTGATGCAATTGCTGCTGAAAGTTGTATCTCCCTTTTTCTGGATTGCTTTGACCTAACCAACTGCAGTAGAGCATTGCCTTGAAATTTACAAAGTTCAGTTTTCAATGCTCAATGCTTCAAGTGAACCAAGCATTTCAGTGCATGACCTGTGCTTCTTTTAAGTCAGGCATCCAGGCAGGTGGGTGAAGTTAGCTAAAAAGACCCCCATGGGCCAAAAGGTGAGGCTTTGGTGAGGAACTGTGGATAAGAGGTTCCCCACTAATAATAATAATAATAATAATAATAATAATAATAATAATAATAATAATTTATTATTTATTATTTATACCCCGCCCATCTGGCTGAGTTTCCCCAGCCACTCTGGGCGGCTCCCAATTGAGTGTTAAAAACAATACTTTATAAAAACAACAACATCCATTCCCCGTATTGAAAATGCTCTTTGTTTCAGTGATTTGTGCTCTCCTTCTTGATTTAAGCGATTGGTGCACTCCCTTTTGCATTTCAAAGTCCCCAGAGCTCCCAGATCTTCACCAGTGTTTTGGCATCTCATTTGCTTGCAAGAATTTTGCCTGAGAATGCATTCTGTTTAGCTGTGTCTAGGGGCAATTTGTTCTCTCTGGTGTGCTTTTGGGAATGCACTATAAATGTTCTAGCACTGTTAGGTGCTGGGGGGAACTGTGGTAATGACTGAAGTCCCCTGATTTTTCCAGTTCTTTCTACTCAGAAGTAAGTCCTACTGAGTTCAGTAGGAATGATTCCCAGCTACATGCATACAGCATAGGTGGGGGAACTTTTCCAGCTTGCTGCTGACATTCCTCTATGGGCACATTTGAGCGGTGTTGGGGCACGAGGCAGAGCAATGGAAGCACCTCTCAGCTTTGCATATTAGGCTTGCAAAAAGCAAGAAGTTTTGTCACAGCTCGCTATCTACCCAGGCGAGCAAGAGGCATTGCCACAGTTCAAGGAGGCATTCCAAAAGGGCTGGAGGAGGGGGCGGAGCTGGGCTTGGAAGGGGCGTGGCCTGGGAGAGTGTGGAGCTGAGGGCCAGAGAGAAAGGACTGCAGGGCCACATTGGATCCCTGGGCTCTGAGGATTCTCACCTGCAGGGTTGCAGCCTATATCTTGGGGGGGATCAAACCCTTGACTAGCGCAGTGCAACGGATGGGAAGACCATGTGGGAATTGTGTGCCAGCTGTTGAACTGTGTCATGTCTGCTAATCCACATCTGACTTCTGTTTTTCACCAGAAGCTCTGGCTAAAGTGGTCAACCAAATCTATACTGAGTCCATTAACACCCAAGTTTTTCTCATGCATTATTTTTTTTTACCCACTATCTACTACCTGCAGTATCACTGTCCCTTATTTCTCACCAACTCTAGCTGGTGCCAAAGCTTTCTAGGAACTACTTGAAGGAAGGATACATGGAAAAGACTGGGCCAAAGGTAGGGGACATGTTATGTTTTCTGTCTATGCTAAAAGAAAGAATATTCTTATTTGTGCTGTTTAGAAACTTTGGGGTGGGTTCAAGTGTTTTATCAATGTTCTGCCTCGCATTACCAGAAACCAACCATGATGCTTCTGACTTACTATTTTATATTTATTTATTATTGCAATTACATCCCACTTGTCCTCTGAGAAGCTCAAGGGAGCCTGCATAGCTCTCCTCCTCTCCATTTTATCCTCACAACAACCCTGTGAGGGACATTAGGCTGAGGGACAGTGACTGTTCCAGGGTTACCCAGGGAGCTTTCTGGCTGAGGAGTTGAGACTTGGTTTCCCAGGTCCTAGTCAGACACTCGCAACACTGCACTGCGTATCTTGTGCATCAGTGCTCTGTGCTCAAGCCCTATATATAGCCATGTTTTCCACATTGCACTGTCTACTACACGCTATGTTGTAAACTGGAAATAGACGGCTTAAAAATCCACATCGTGTTTGCATTTTATGGCTGGAAGCCACGGCATCACATCAGCTCTAAAATGAAGCGGCCGTCACATCCAAAGATAAATAAATCTTTGGGGTATTTCTCCATGCGCTAGAAAGCTGACATATACCAGTATACTTCGTAGTACAAGCAAATTCCGGAGGCCATGATGTGAAACCCCAAAATGGCTACGATATTTTTACTCTAGCTAGACAGCTGAAACCTTGTAATATTTCGCCCCGTAATAGCAGGGCAAAGCAGCAGCTGTTTGGGGCTGACTGACTCAAGTAGCTCTGGATGGGGTCAGTCATAAACAGTGCCTTAAATTGGCCTAGATTTGGGGTGTGTTTGTGGGCCTGAAGCACCGAACCCAAAAAAGCTTTGCACCCCAAATTCTGCTTAAAGAAAAGCTGAATTATGCAACACAGCCACCATTGGTCAAATGGAGCTGTTTTGCATACAATCTTTTATTTTTGCATTATTTATTATATTTATGTACCATATTTTGTCCTCCAAGGCATTCAGAGTGGCATCCATTGCTTCCTGCAAAGAATTATGGGCGCTGTATAACAGACTTTGTGCCAGGAAGGCAAATCACTATGCCGCCTGCACTTGCATCATAAACCTAGCTGTCTGGGCCCCTAATGATCAAATGGTCCACTATCGGGAGTATCTCCATCCCTTACGGGAGTATCCTTGGCATGACAGAACAACTCCTCATTCCCCAGGAAACGGGGCCCTTTCTAAGGGATAATTTCCCTCAGAGTGACGCCATCTTTCTTGGAGACCCTCCTCCGTGACAGCAGGGAGCTGTCACCCTGGGAGTGGGACGCAGATATCGTGTCCCTAAAGGCTTTGTCCACCAACGTCTCAGCCTCTTTCATGTTCTCCAGGTCAGCCATCTTGGCCTCAAGGGAACAAACTCATTCCCTGGGGCGTAGGCGCTCATTGCGCCAGCCACACACCCATGACGTCTGCCTGACTGGCAGATACACGTGACACTCTGTACAACACACAAGACAGCCCTGCATATCTGTGTTTATAGTTTATTTGAAAGCTTGGGATTTGTTCAGTCACTAAGGTGAGGGGCAAAGCAGTCTTTCTTAGTCTCCATGCCCTGCTGTCCAACTCCCTCAACTCACATTGGACCATGGCGTTCTGTCACTGGAGCCAAGAGGCCTCACACAAACCCTCTCAACTGACATCTCAACATTATGAAAGGCCCAGAAGCTCAAAGGTTTTGATCAGGCTCTATTTGGGTTATTTTTTGTTAATTTTCAAACTTGTATATTCTGCATAGCTAGGGAGTGCCCTGAGTAAGTAAGAAATCACTATCTTATTTTTGAGAGGCGCCATTTTCCTCTTCCAAACTGGTGGGCACTTAACTCTCCAAGTTTGGATCCCAAGCTGGGATGAAGAGTCTGAGCTTCAGAAAGGTGTATACCTTGAACCTGGCGATTATCTCCAGACGCCACATCCTAGGCAGTTTTTTGGGTCATCTGTTCCTAAATCTAGCCTCAAAGGCAAGCACACCGGCCTTGCTCACTATTCACACTTCACCATCTCTATCCTAATTAAGAAGACGTGCAGAGAGATTAATTATTTTCTTGTTGCCGTGAGCCAATAGCATTTTAATCAAGCTGTCTCTGTGGCTAACCAATTCATTAGCTGCAAATTAAATAAATCTAGGCTTTTCACCATACTTTAATTGACACTGTCCCTTTGTAGGGGGGAAGAAAGTTGTTCAAGCATCGGTAGCATTGTTGGAAACAATTGTCATATCTACATTTTGGCATTGCATTTCAACATACTCTATTCACACCCGAAGAAATAAATTAATGGCCCGTAGTTGCCCTCCTAAGCAAACTGATTGGAAATAAGTCCCACCGAACTCCATGTAATACAAATGTTTTCCCCCACTGTTTATTTCCTCTTTCCCACTTTTTAGCAAACCGAAGGCTTCAAGAAGCGGTGGTTCACCATGGATGACAGAAGACTAATGTATTTCAAAGATCCCCTGGTAAGGCCCATGTTTGCTAATGATCTCAGGCTGCTCCAGGGACTGGCAACTGCAGAACTTCATGGCAGGATTTCAAAACATTCCACTTTCCCAAAGGATTTTTATCTTTGCTTTTAATGATAACGATTGTATGCATATTTGTTTTCAAACAGATTTGTTTTCAGTGGTGGCCATTTTATATATATTTGTATATTTTTTGATCAAGTGGCTTATAAATGTTCCAAATGAGTAGGGGAGGGGAATTAATTAGGGCCAGCAAAGACTAGAGATAAGGGTGGATTCTGTTCAGTTCACCTTTTTAAGTCAATCAACCTGATTTGCACCTCCTTAGTTAATACACAGATCAGAACACGAGTATCCTTTGAATTTCACTGTTCTCTGAATTTTGTGATGCAGTTTGTTTGTTTGTTTGTTTGTTCATTTGTTCATTCATTCGTCCATTCATTTCTTTCCCACTGGTCCCAGAAATAAGATGGGACAGACTTACGAATGAACATGTGCAAAACTGTCATGGAATGAAACTAAATTGATCTATCCAGTTTTGGGGAACTGCAAGTGGGGGGAATGGCGGTGTGTTCATGTCCTCCTGTTCATGGGCTTCCTATGGGCATCTGGTTGGCCACTGTGAGAACAGAACAAATCTATTCAGCCTTTGTCAGACCTCACCTGGAGTCCTATGTCCAGTTCTGAGCACCACAATTTAAGAAGGATATTGACAAGCTGAAATGTGTGCAGAGGAGGGGGGACTGAAGGACCTGGACCAAAGGCCAAGATTATCAAGGGCCTGGAAACCAAGCCCTTTGAGGAATGGTTGAGGGAGTTGGGTGTGATAAGCCCGGTAAAGAGGAGACTGAGAGGAGATAGGATAGCCATCTTCAGATATCTCAAGGGCTGTCACGTGGAAGATGGAGAAAGCTTGCTTTCTGCTGCTCCACACGGTAGGACCTGAATCAATGGATTCAAATGACAAGAAAGATTATTCCAACTCAACATTCAAGAGAACTTCCTGATAGAATCATAGAATTGGAAGGGACCCTGAGGATCATCTAGTCCAACCCCCTGCAATGCAGCTGTCCCATAGGGGGATCAAACCTGCGACCTTGGCGTTATCAGCACCATGCTCTAACCAACTGAGCTATCCATGCGAGGTGATGGGAAGAGCTCTTTGATCGTCTCAGGAGGTTGTGGACTCTCCTTCCTTGGAGGGTTTTAAGCAGAGTTTGGATGACCACCTGTCAGGTTTTCTTTAGCTGTGATTCCTGCATTGCATGAGGTTGGACTAGATGACCCTTGGGATCCCTTCTAACTCCACAGTTCCATGATTCTAAGATGATGGACAAGACGGGCCACTGGACTGATCCAGCAGGGGTCCTCTTATGTTCTTGCCCTTTCACAGCTAGGACACAATTTTATTAGCCTCAAGTTGGAGATGCGCAGATTGATTGAGATGAATGGGGGAGATAAAGAAACTGAGAACAGATGGGCAGTGGAATAAATTACTGTCTGAAGCTGCAACATCTCCCTGCAGTTTTTGTGTGGAGTTGTTTCTGTCAAGGATGCTGGGGATCAGTTGGGATGCTGGGAAAAATGGGAGAGACTTCCTGTTCATTTTGAAATGACTTCCTTGAAAGGTTGGGTTTTTGTTTTTTGTATACAGCTTGGAAGCCTCTGTTGAGAAAGGATGGTAGAATTGTAGTTTCCAGTTCTCTGAAATAAACCTTAACCCCTACCCCTACCCCCACCCAAAACCAACTTGCTGCAGAAATCTTTGAAGCCAAGAAGGCAGGGACATTACGTCAGCTGCTCTGCGATAATTCTGTTTGTTATCTTATGCAATGCCTTCATCATAGGAGATATATAGCAACAGTGCTTTGTCATAAGCCCCGAAGCCATTTTGAACAGGGACAGCAGTGTCAGGCCTTTGGAATCTAGGGGACATGGATGAATTTTTGGAAGACAAAAATGCCGGTGCCTCCTTGATCTTCTGAGATCCTATGCTATGTCGCCCGCACAGGATGCCTTCGCCAGGGGGGAAGTCTTTATTGGAAGCAAAGAAAACAGCTACAAGGTCTTGGAAGGGCTCCCGCCCTCCATACAGGGAAACCACTGGCAACATGGAATCACCATCGTGACTCCAGACAGGAAGTTCCTTTTTGCCTGCGAGACGGAAAGCGACCAGCTGGAGTGGATCGCAGCTTTCCAGAAAGTGATCAGTAGGCCAATGCTGCCGCAGGAATATGCAGGTGAGGCAAGGGGTGGGACATGACTGGGAATGATGGCGGGTCATCATGGTTCGGTGGCACAGCTTGTGTTTTGAAGATTCGGTTCCCAGCACCTGCTGCAGAAAGGAAGACCTAAGCCCTGCAAGGGAGGAAAAAATGGGTTTCCTCATTCGCCATTTAGAAGGCAAGAAGGTGGAGAGGCAGAGGAAGCTCTCTTAGGCCACATTCACACCGTTTAAAGCACTATCATACCACAGGCATGGCTCACCCTAAAGATTTATGGGAGCTGTAGTTTGTTAAGGGTGCTGAGAGTTGTTAGGAGGCCCCTATGACACACCCAGGGCCACAATTCCCAGAATTCCCTAGGAAAAGGGACTGACTGTTAAACCACTCTGGGAATTGAAGCTCTGGGAGCAGAAGACTGGTCTCTTAAACAACTCTTAGCACCCTTAGCAAGCTACAATTACCAGGATCTTTGGGGGGAACTCATGACTGTTTAAAATGGCATGGTCCTGCCTTAAATGTGCAGCAGAGATGGGGTTTTCGAATATATGCCTGGGAATTAAATCAGTTAACTGACTTTTCATCAATCAAGCTATTAATTAATTGATTCACTCTGCATAGGGAATAAAACAAAGAAGTATACAGTACTTCCTTTGTTTTAGCATATACATCATATTTTAAAAGATGCACTTTGTACTGTACTTTTTGGAGAGTGATTCCTATGTGGTTTTTACTCTGCCTGCTGGTCTGATTTTTTTATTTTTAAAGTTAACCCTCTTTGTTAAGGTTCTATGGAATATATCTCTATCTGTCTGTCTGTCTGTCTGTCTGTCTGTCTGTCTGTCTGTCTGTCTATCTATGATGTTCCCTCCAAAACTATCATGTACCTGCCATCTGTGGTTTTTTATTAGTAGTTTTGTAATCAATCAAAAACATTTAAATCAATCACCTAACTGGCTGAACTTTAAGACACTGGGTTGCATCCTGTTTTGTACAGAGAGCAGACCTACTGGAATTAAAAGACACAACTAACTTGGGTTCATTAAGTCCAATAGGTCTACTATGAGGAGAACTTACATTGGATGCAACCTAATGGTTGCATCTGGACTTAATGGTCAGGCGTGGTTTAGCCACTAACCACTTAAGATTGCAGCTGTCCTTTACATGTCAGTGTTTTAATGCTGTTGTTTCCCCCCTCCTCACAGTGGAAGCCCATTTCAAGCATAAACCATAGTAGTATCATGCTGGACAGAACCAAGGAAGGAGAATCTGTTTACAACCCAATAACATTGTTTGTTCCTTACAATGTGAGCAATGACAACATATTCAGCGAATCACGTCGGACTAGCAAGGTGGGAGGTGCTATAACAGGGGCCTCTGGGCCGGCGACAACAGTGTTGTGGGGCCAAAGCAGACACTTTTTTAAAAATACATATGAAAAGTTGCATTTCCTAAGCTGGAGGTGATGATGCGTTTCTTAACATCTCAGGCTGTCTGAAGCACTTCCCTTGGGGACATTGTCCTTGAACATGTGACATTTGGCAAGAGGCTCACCGCAGGAGATTTGGGGAAATACCCACACAGTCCACTCCCTCCTTAAGCAGCAATGTTGCCCAAACACCTTCTTAAAGGGTCTAAACATCTCCAGCGACCAAGGATGTCTTTTTCAGAGGATGGCAGCCGTTTGCTTGACAAATACCGAGAAAACACCTAGGAAAGAGTGTCCTTAAACCCACTAGGAAGAATCATTACGAAGGCCAGAAGCACTGTGCACGATGCTGACATTTCAGCAAAAGACAACCGCCGGCTGGTCACCACATCCTGCGAAGCATCACTTCATACAACTGTTTGACAAAACGTTTATGCGCATTGGTCTGTGGTTCGCCTGTCGCCTTGTGATTCTACAGGTCTAAGTAGCAGGTCCACCTCTGCTGGACGAGATGGCTTTGGTCATGGCGTGTGGCAGCGGCGGCTCGTGAGGGGGAAGGCAGAGGAAGTGGTCTCCCCCACCAGCGTGCTTGTCATGAGAGAGTGAGGCACTGGCAGTGAGGTCACAAACAATCTGAAGCTCCTTTAATAGTTAGCGCACCACTACTCAGATACCTCTGCCTCTGTCCCTCCTCACTCTTTGAACAACCACTGGTGTTTAGGCATTAGGACCTGTTCACGGAGTATTTGAATGGAAGATGGTTATTCCAAGCCACGCAGCCTGGTGTGGTTCTGGGCTGAGGCAGGCAACTTGGTGGCCGAGTTAAAAAGTCCCTCCCCTAATTTCACCCCCCACCCAATACGCAAAGAGGGGGCAGTGTTTACCTGTCGTGGCAATTATGCTTGCAGCTCCAAGTGTGTGTCCATTTCTTTGCTCTTTTTGACCTACTAGGCTTCAGCACGATGACTGGAAATCTGGTCCCCTGGAAATCTGGTTCCATTTGTTGACATGATCTTATGATGAAGCCATTTTGTAGTGAGGGCGATGGCTCCTGACCTCACTCTTGATGGACTCCCGGGAGTGCAACTGATAATGCTGGCACCATCACAAGAAAAGTGATGGAAGCCGTGGAAAAGGTAGAGAAAGCCTTTCATATATGAAATTTTTCACACACTCCTCCTCAGCTCCAACAAAACTGGTCCACTAGAGAGGCTCTTTAGGATCTGTTTTGCTACCTCTCTGAGGTTATTGATGGAGGCCAAAAAATGTGGCTACCTATATTTATTTTTTTACTTGGGAGGCCACAGATTGAGCAGGCCCAGCCTGAAGCATGGTAATCAGACCTACCTTTCCTTTCTGAGCCCAGAGAATGTTGTGACTTTCTTCCGATTTTCATTAACAAAGGGAGCCATTTGTTGTAAAAATTAACAGGAAAACTTCTTCCACATAAGCTCACTGTTAACATCATGGGATTCTCAGCTGGACTTTTGCTACCGAGCTGAAATATATTCAGTCCTTTGGAAGTGTGCCCACATACACACTTTATTCCTGAAAATGGTTGAATGGCTTTGTGTGACTGGTGTGGTTTTGAGATAAAAATTAGTATGTGGGAAACTGGGCACAAATTGGCAAGCTAAGCACTTTTAAGGCTGCAATCCTGTGCGCTGCTTGGGAATGGGAGTTATCTCAGTGGGCAGAACACCTGTTGTGCACGCAGAAGGTCTCAGGTTCAATCCCCACATCTCCAATTAGGGCTGGGAAAAACTCTTACCTGAAACTCTGGAGAGCCATTGCTGGTCAGTGAAGCCAATACTGAGTGAGGTACCTTTGGTCTGACTTGGTATAAGCCAGCTTCCTATCAGCGCAGTGGGATTTTCAGGGATGGGCATGCATCACCCATGGTTTCAACGAGGGTTAAGCACATGCTTAAATCTCTCCCACTGGATTCCATAGGTCTTGAAACTGGCTGGGCCGTACCTATGCATTGGTATGGCCAGGTGGATATTGCACTTGTCCTCTTCATGGAAGAGAATGGGGAAACCTTGTGTGCACGAGTGTGCGCACAGGGCTCTCTGGACAAGGGTGACTTTCAACGTTCCTTCTGTGCTGCTAAATTGTAACTTGAGAAGTGACCTTAACAAAAAAAAGCACACTGCTCTGAGAAAACGGTGGGGGAATCGAGCCCCGAAACTTCCTGAAGGATGGGGAATCTGCCTGTGATGTTAATAACAGATGGACACTTTGACGAAACAAAGGCTCTTCATATGGCCAATCTGAGACCATTCCAGGCTAAGCAAAAGCCCTTGCAGAAAGTTTCATGGCACACCATAATCCTGCAACCTTGGCATTATCAGGAGGTGGACTCAAGTCCCTGAAACTCATGCCACAACAACATGTGGCACAAAACAAATATCTTTGCTGATTTTGCTGCAACTGACTCCTCCCCCTGCAACTACTCCTCCCCCTGTAAATTGATCTGGCTCTAATTATGTGCAACTTGTCACATAACCAGAGTCCTCTGGTAGGGATGTCTGTCTGTATAGCCCGAATCCTCCACCCAATCCTCCCCAACACAAGTTCAATAGGCTCAGCTGATCATTGCAGTATGGATGAATGAATTCAGAATGAACAACACATGAGCTTCCAGAGACAGACTTCCCTTGCTGGATCAGAATGAAAGTGTGCGACTTGCTCAAGAGTGCATCTCTGTAATCTTACCTCGGGCCATCCCTACTATTTGACAAAATGGGCAGCAAAAGCTGGGAGGACACAGCTGGGTGGGTCTCAAGCAGCCTTCCTTGCACCCCACAAACTAGCCTGCTGCCCTGAGGTATGGTGGAGGAAGCTCTCTTTGCTGCCAGTGTTGAATTAACATTCACTTGCCAATTAGTTCAGTTTCTGTACGTGAATAGCGGGGCGGGAACACACCACTGCATCCTTTGTCTTGGGCAGCAAAACGTCTTGGTCCAGCACTGATCTACCCATCCCTGCACTGAAGATTGTCCCAGTCTTGTACTGGGTTTGTATCCTTTTCACGCTGATGAGCAGAATGGAGCTGGTCCTCAGGGCATTACTTGTTTTGGGCCCAGACTCTGCAATGCCACTGCCTCATTCAGGGAAAGCCAGAAAAGTCCCGCAGGGTGTCCATTGAAAGAAGCGGCATGTGGGCAAGAGCAATGGACAGAGGGTTGACTTAATAGCAGCTTGCTGGCGGCTGAGTGGGCGGTGTGGAAGTGAAATGGTTCTGTACCCAAGAGATTCCTATAGAAGACTGAAAGGGCCATTTCCCAGGCTCAGCACGCAGCTTCTTTGGGTAGCTGCTGGTGGTCCCACTGTCCCAACCAAAAGCATTGCTGGTGCCTGTTCTGGCTACCACCACCCGCCTTTGGGGAACAAAAAAAGCAGCTGGGGTTGGGAACTGCTGTGTTCGTTTTGCACAATGTTCTGCAGTGATGCTTAATCGGGGCCATTGTGGGAAACTGCAACAGTGGCATCAGGACCTTGGCGTCTTCTGCAGGTGCCCCTATCAGGTGCACACTCGCAAGGGCCCTCTGACACAGAAAGGGGGCGCTCTGGAGGGCTTTCTGCTAAGCCCACCCCCCCTGTAACCCAAAGCGGGCCCTATAAGCCTCCCCCCTCAACAAAACAACCCCAGTTTACACAACAGTGGTCATATTTATTGTTCCAAAACCCCCCCAAACAAACCACTATGCACTGTACAGGTGGAATGCATCGGAAACAAGTCAGGAAGCAAAGTCCATATAGATTTGGTGAAAGACCCATTAGCTGCAACGGTTGTCCTGCAGAGGTTGTTGGACTACGGCTCCCATCATGCCTTATCATTCGCCAGGGTGGCTAGGACTGATGGGAGGAAGAGTCCAACGATTTCTGGAGGCACTGTGCTGGCTATTCCTGACCGAGGGCATGAGATCGTAGATCTTTTTTACCCCTGCTCTGGTTTGCCAGAAGCGGCATGGTCATGCTAGCCACATGACCCAGAAGCTGTCTGCGGACAAACGCCGGCTCCCTTGGCCAGTAAAGCAAGATGAGCGCCGCAACCCCAGAGTCGTTCACGACTGGACTTAATTGCCAGGGGTCCCTTTACCTTCACCTTTAAGTGGCTGTTGCAGAAGTTCATAGATTTTGCTGCTGCCAGATAATCACCCCAACTAACAAACCTTTGCTGGGACTCTTGAAGTTAGCAAACAAGTTACAATATGGTAAATATTTCTGCCTTACGCTATTATAAGACACACGCCCCCTCTTATGGTTCTAGCTGTGTTTACCTTTCTATTATAGTAATACTGACAGATTTAGCCAGCCTTCATGCTTTGCCAACATCTGCTTGCTCTGCCACTTGGTTGGCGCTTCGTCTCCCCCCCCCTCCAACACTGCTGAATTATATTAATTCTCGCTGCCCCCACAGGCTCAACAATAATCTCCACCAATTTCTCAAATTATGTAAGAGAGAGCACACCCACAGCAGTATCAGTGCCACACACAATACAGCCTTGGTTTCCCCCTGAAATGATTGCTCAACCTCAGTAAAAGGGAGAAAGGGTGAAGCTGGTATGTTTCAAGTCTCAGAACAGAATGCATTTCTTTCTTAAGTCAGTGTTTGTAAGATAAATGCCCTCTTATCCATTGCATACATGTGTTAAGTCGCTGGTTATAAAAAAAAATTGGTACTAAATGTCATCCATGCCAATAAATTATTATTCTGTCTGATCAATGGAGACAAATGTCTGGTTAAATTTGTGGAGCAAATAAATTGGTGGCGCAGGCAACATGATAGAAGAGTTTTCAAAATATCTATCCGGTATCAGAAGCAGTTTTAAAAGTGAAGATGGCATTATTGCATCTCAGAAAGTTTTACTTATAGCACACAAGAGCAATAAATACTTGCCCACAAAGGAGCCCAACTCATGCAGAGAAGTGACGGGAAATCTCATCTGAGCAAGTTATTCTGCACCTGGAGAGACTGGATGATCCAGTCATGCCTGATATGTGACATGTGACAGCAGAATTGCCTGTCTTGCAGCAGAGGTTGATGGGAGGACTGCAAATCCAGAGCAGTATATCATGCAGAGGCACACCAGGCAGCCTCCTCAAAAGTAGGCAGCCTCCCTGAAATAGGATGATCCAGTGATGTGAGGGGGAGAGATGCAGCAGAGTGGCCTTGGCCCATCTCCTCCCCCATGGAGGTTGATTAAAAGGCAGTGAAGCCACAGCCACAGAGATGTACGTACATCAGGCAGGCTCTATAGTTAAGCTGTTTGGTGCTTAACTATTCTTCACAGAACACTAGCCCTCCCGAGGTTGGAAATTCCCAGTATAGAAGATCAGTATGTCGAGGCGAAGGGCTCTCTGAAGAGACAATGCAGGCATGCCGTTAGCTATACAAAACAAGTTGCACCGGGTTTTCCACCTTTGCCAGGTGACGCTTTCATACCTTTCAGAGGTGCTCCTGCAATAACAGCTGGCTCCAAACCAGCCAGGAGGGGCTATACACCTGTGGAAGCAGGCTCCCCTGCATCTTACAAGGTACAGTTGGTAGTAATACAAAAAGAAGCTTTCTTCTAGGGCAGCATCTCATACATGGAACTCACTGCCCCAAGATCTTAAATTAGCTCTCCCTTTACTTATGTGCTAGGGACGCGGGTGGCGCTGTGGGTTAAACCACAGAGCCTAGGACTTGCTGATCAGAAGGTCGTGGTTCAAATCCCCGCAACAGGGTGAGCTCCTGTTGCTCGGTCCCTGCTCCTGCCAACCTAGCAGTTCAAAAGCACGTCAAAGTGCAATTAGATAAATACCTCCGGCGGGAAGGTAAACGGCGTTTCCGTGCGCTGCTCTGGTTCGCCAGAAGCAACTTAGTCATGCTGGCCACATGACCCGGAAGCTGTACGGCGGCTCCCTCGGCCAATAAAACAAGATGAGCGCCGCAACCCCAGAGTCGTCCGCGAGTGGACCTAACGGTCAGGGGTCCCTTTACCTTTACTTTTTTTACTTATGTGCTATCAGTGGCTGAAGAGTTTTTCCAGCAAATCATTGAGATTCTGGTGCCGTTTAACAGTGCTATCCTTCTTGGTGTATATTCAGCCAACTATTCACTTTCAGAGGGACTCACTCTAAGTGTGAATAGGACTGGTCTTAAATATTCCATGTTTGTTCTGCCTCTGGGGGTTCCTTTAGTTGCCTTTAAGGCTGGTTCTGTGCTTGTTTTCTTCTCCTTTTAATATTATATGTGAATTGCCTTGCAGTACTGTATTGTGAAGGGTATATGCGAAGGGTTGAGCTTTGGAAGGCAGGATACAATTACCGAGATAAATAAATAAGCATCTACAGCCGAATCTGGAGCTTTGTGTGCTGGAATACACTGGACAGATGAAAAGAAGTACTTATTCGCACAGCACATAGTTAAGACTACGGAATTCGCTCCCATAAAATGCATCAGTGGCCACCAAATTGGATGCCTTTAAAACAGGCATGGCCAAACTTGGCCCTTCAGCTGTTTTGGGACTACAATTCCCATCATGCCTGACCACTGGTCCTGTTAGCTAGGGATGATGGGAGCTGTAGTCCCAAAACAACTGGAGGGCCAAGTTTGGCCATGCCTGCTTTAAAAGAAGATGACACAAATTCATGGAGAGGACTAACTAGGCACAATGGCTATGATCATCCTGTGTAGGGGGAGGCTTCTGAATATCAGTTCCTGGAAGCCACAGGTGGAGAGAGTGCTGTCATGCTCAGGTCCTGCTTACGGGCTTCCCACAGGCATCTGGTTGGCCACTGGGAGAAGAGGATGCTGGAGTAGACGGGCCACTGGCTTGATCCAGCAGGGCTCTTAGGTTCCTAATGGGTGTTACATTTGCAGTTCCCCTTCATGATCCAAGAGCTGAGACTACATGTATGCAGAGTAGACAGAAAAGGGCAGTGCAGAGCAACGTCTACTGCTAGTCATGAGTGTATGGCTCATATCGGTTTCACCACAATCTATATAGCTAAAGAAGGAGCTTTCCCTAGTGCCCAGGAGCAACCCCTTCTCAATGTACTCCTGCAGTACTTTGCATCAAGGTCAGCTGTTCTCATACTCTTTACCGTTTCATAACATTCAGCTTGCTTCACAAGGGGCCTCGCTACCCAGGAAGCATTTCCCAACTTGCACGGGGCGTGTTATTTCTGCAAATGCCTTTAAAGGCCGACACCTATTTCACAACCGAATTTCGGAGAAAAAAGGCCTTTCGAGCTTAACAGAGGAAAGATTGGCAAGAACGTGGCACAGCAGTGGGACTCTTCCAGGATTGCTCAAAACACCAGGTTTGGGTGCTCAATCCATTATTTGGAGCCTGCAAATAGGAGGTCAGTTCTGGGCATCGCACATGAAGGTGGATGTTAAAGTGGAGGAGGGTTCAGAGAAAAGCTGTGCTGATGAAAGGTCCTGAATGAAAAACCCTATGAGAAAGGCTGAAGGAAGTACAGATTTTTTGCTCTATAAGACTCACTTTTTCCCTCCTAAAAAGTAAGGGGAAATGTGTGTGCGTCTTATGGAGCGAATGCAGGCTGCGCAGCTATCCCAGAAGCCAGAACAGCAAGAGGGATTGCTGCTTTCACTGCACAGCGATCCCTCTTGCTGTTCTGGCTTCTGAGATTCAGAATATTTTTTTTGCTGTTTTCCACCTCCAAAAACTAGGTGCGTCTTGTGCTCTCGTGCGTCTTATAGAGCGAAAAATACGGTAGGTATTTTTAGCCAAGCGAAAAAGAGGATTACAGACAAGAGATGTTGACAGTTTTGAAGTATTTAGCAGTATCTCAAAAGAGAGGGGACAACCGTTTATCCTACTTGCCAAGGCTGGGAGGGAAAAGGCCTGGTTTAAGATACTGGGATGTGTATTTTGGCTAAACAGCAGGAAGTACATGCTGACTGCAAGGAGCCTAACCAGAGGAGGCTGTGAAAATCAGGAGCTGTCAAACAAAAGATGCTTGATTGAGCACCTGACAAGGATGCTCTTGGTGCCCTGCCTGAGGGATGGGGAGGTGGACTAGGATAGATACTGCACAGAGCCCAGTTTTATTCTGTGAGACTAAAGGAAGCTAGTGAAGTGCAGGAGCACAAAAACCCAAGGTGTGGAACAGAAAAAGCCCTGGGTTCAATCTTACTTCTATTATGAGCTCACCAAAAACAAAGACTCTTGAAGACCTAATAATGGCATAAGCTTTCTACATCATATCTATGAAGAGCTCTCAGCTGTCATAGTCACACAATATAAAATAATAATAATAATAATAATAATAATAATAATAATAATAATAATAATAATAATGTTGCATTATAACAGGGGCTACCAACCCTGCTCGTTCTGCTTGCCAACCACATACCCATCCATCTACACACTGGTGCAGAGAGAGTAAATTGCAAACTGTGAGGGTCAGATGGCAATGAGATGCAAAACATAGTCTACAACACGACAATTAAAGCTTAAAACAAGCACTGTGATTATAGACAAGGGCAGCAACTGGAGATTACACTATGAACCTATAATTGGTAGGCAAGCTGTTCTTTTAATATCTGTAATATAGGGATAAGGTCTGCCTTAAACGGTTAGTTGGGAGGATGTGATGGGTTAGAGGAGCCTGTCTGATTAGCCAGAGAGATCTGGTATGCTTGCTTTCTTATTCAGAAGTCCATGAACACTCCAACACACCATTTTGCTTGGATGACCACACAAAACAAATGCGAAACCCTTGCAGATAGCAAAACTCTTGGGAATGCATGGGAGATTTTAGGCTTACTATGAATTATGGAGTATACAAGAAGTGAGAAGAAGGAAATGAGGGGCAGGTGGGGTTCGTCAACTTGGGAAGGTAACCCAACTAGGGAAAGGAAGACACTGATTCTAACCTCGGCTGCCTTTCAGCTATACTCATTCATGAGAAAGGCTTTGGGAGTAAACCCTGCTTTGCAGGACATCTTCGCGAGAAGAAAAGGCTAAGCCAAGGCGTAAACCTACACAAATCCGCAGTGGAGTCCATAAGATTGTTGGATGGTGCCTTGCACTCCTCCTTCTGGCAACTCCTGAAGCCAAGCTGGTACCAAACATCTTACTCTGCTTTCCTTTGGGCCACATCTGGGCAGCCCAGGACCTCCATGCACATTGCCAAGGCTTGCATCCTGGGGAGGCCACTATGCAGTTTGACTTCACCTCCAGAAGTGTACTCCATTGTCTCCCAAGACAGACAGATGCCAACAAGAAGAACCACCAAGGCAGGTGAATTATCTTGCCAAGTCATTTTGTCCGTTTTTACTTAGACTAGTGCTGCCTGCTACTGGCTGGCAGCAACTCTCTAGGGTCTTTCTTCTCACCAGCTACTTGATTCTTTTTGAACTGCAGATGCCAAGGACTGTGCCTGCCACTTCCTGCATGCAGGGCAGTGGTTCTGCTATGGCGTTGTGATTCCCTATCCCACCCAGTATTAGAAATTCAGATAGATAAGCTAGGTGCCAAATGGCTTTTAAACCAGGATTATAGTCTGGCCTAGCTGCCATTTTTGGGCCAGATGGCTCAAAAACACACATTTCAATCTGACTTTTTGGTTCCTGGAATTCATTCTGATTACGCAGATAAACAGTAACAGATAGAATTCTACAAGATGTGTTGCTAGTATGTTAAAACAGTCCAGATCCAAGGATACCCAGACACGCGCCTTCAGATGGTGGAGATGTCAGGCACCATCCTGGCACCCAGGCATCTTCACTTGGTCACAAGTGGCTGGCAGCCAGGTGCAAAATGGGTCTGGCACCTGGCGAATTTCAAACACTGACCATCACCTGAAACCAGCTGGGGTCTTGCACAGGGCTTCTCTCATCTCCCTCACTTCCTTGGGCAAGCAATTCTGAATTCTTGGAAACTGTACAGTTGCTGTGAATTAAATCATGTCAGCCATGCTTACTATTATCACAGGAACCACTTGGTACAAGCTTTTGGTCTGCACATGGATACATACAATCATACCTGTCCCAGGTGATTTGGAGAGAACCTTGCACGCTGTTTGACCAAACAATATGGTGGACGTGGGGATGAAGAGGGAGAATTGTTTCCTAACACTCCACACCATGCATTTGCTGCTGTTAAAAGCAATTCAGCATTGGGGAGGGGTGTTGGACTCAGAGATAAGAGCCCCTTTTGTTTCTGAAAACAGCAAGAAGCCAAGAATGAAGGCTCTGGTGCCACCTAGTGATTCAAAATAAAATACAAAAGCGTCCCCATGTGACAGGCTTTCAAATTAGGGATTTGGATTTAGCTTGGCTGTTGGCGTCTCTCTCCATGTGGGTTTTTCTTTTAAGGAAAAAAACCAGGAACAACCCACACAAGCTGCTAAATGTCAGCAAGACATTGGGAGGAGAAAAATGAATTTTAATCAGCGTAAGAACCTTGAAATAGGCTACCGATTGCAATTTAGGCAGAGCATGTACAAAAATCATGAGCGCCATTCATCAAAACGCTTTGTTTCACAGCATGAACCTGCTCATTCTCAGCAGTGGGTTGTACAGTACAGGTGCATATTCCAAGTTACCTTTGTGCAGATTCTCGAATCATTAAACACTTTTGCCAAAACTGTGCTTTGGGAAAGCTTGAAGCTTCTCACTGAAATTAGTGGTGGCAGATGAAACATTTTGCCCTCCCTAATAATCTTCCCTTACAATGTGCAACTGTATTATTACTACTACTAGATTTTTTAAAAATCTATTTATTATTACTACACCTAGATTTTAAAAAAATTATAAAGGCCCCACCCTTCAGATTACAATCTAAGAGACATGACACATAAGGAAAAAAGGGATGAGAAGGGAAGAGGAAAACAAGCCAATGTAGGAACCAAAAACTTTCCCAGTACCTTAATGAACAGTTAAAACAGCCACTAAGCCTAAGGACATAGTCTAAGGAGGCAGCTGCTTCTAGCCAAATCAATGGGAGTGGGGCCTGCTGCCTTACCTCTCTGAAGGTCAATCACAGCTAAAGAACTTGGTTTGTGTTCAGGCTTGAATAGGGCCAACAGTGGTCTTCAAGTGGCCTGACCAGTGCTCCGCCTGAACAGAGGTTATGCCATAAAATGTGTCTCCAAAAGGCAGACTTTGTGAGGGCTCCACAGAAGAAGAGGCAAGAAAAAGGGTTCTCTAGAAAGCATGAAAACTGCAACCTTCACGACGCCACTTTCCCCAGCTGCAGAATACTCCCCCCACCCCACCCCGCTTTTACAATGAATGCTGTCAAAGGAAGAGATTCAAAGCCAGAGGAGGCAGCTTGCCACATAGAATCTGCAGCATGGTTTTGCTATATAGAAGCAGCAACATACGGCATTGTGTGCCAACTACAAAAGGCAGCCTCTCCCAAGATGGTGTGCTCCAAAGATTGTTGGACCAGAATTCTTCCCATCAGCGGAAGCCAGCATGGCCAATGGGAGTTGTTGTCCCACATCAGCTGAAAGGCACCAGGCTGGGGAGGTCTGGTTCAAGGGTTCATTTAGACAACTCTTAATTTCAGACGTGATTCTGCTTTTCTACATGAAACAATATCAAAGCTGCCTGCCTGAGAATTCATATTATGTGCTGCCTGAGAAAGGCAATCTTCCTCAATACACCTTGTTTCCAATGAAAGCTATTTGCAGATGGGTAATAAGATGCTGCCAACTTTCCACATCTCACCAATTCTTACCTAAAGCAGGCTCACAACAGCAACAACAAATATAGTATTCTGGGAATTCGCCTCCAGGAACTGGAAAAGCACTTTGCAATGAACAAGAGCCAATTTTTTGTGGAAAGAAGGGATGTAAAGTATGAAAACTGATTTTGTTTTATAATGCCATGAAACAAAGGGTGTGTGGCATACCAAAAAGGATTACAAAAGATATTAAACCTGCAAGAAAGATGGAAGATGCAGATGCAGAAAGGCATGAAAAGCAAACACCCTCTAGATGGACTGAATGAAAGGACTTGAAAGTATCAGACTACCCAGGATTGGAGCAGCTGCACTTCTCAGGCCAGAAGAACCAGTTTGCCTACTGCAGAAACTGCAAACCCTGCAAAATCATTGCTCAAAGTTCTCATCAGAGACCTATAAAACAGCTGATCCACAACCATGTTCAAAACCCAAGAGCAGTAGAGATCCCAGTATAAAGTATTTATTTAATACTCAACAATTAACACAAATTCATCCTTTTATTTTTATTTTTACAGTAAATAAAAATGTATTATTCCCCCTCATGCATGATCACTGTATTAATCTAAGCCTTTTTAAAATTTTAAATGTGAAAAAATAAAGTGTTTCCCCCATTTCATCTTTTAATCATACCGCTAACATCTGGTGTTGTGCATTAATGGAGACAAGAAGTAGAATTATATTAAGCCTAACATGTGGTTTGCAGTTACTTGTAATTTTGTTCTTTTCTTTTTTTACATAAAGTGTTAAAATGAATCAATAAATCATCCCATAAAAATAAATATTGAACAAGAAAGAACCAAGAGGTCTGCAGCTTCCCCTTCTCCAAGGATCACCCTGTTTCAAATATTTGCATGCTCTGTTTCGTCTGCCAAAATGCAGTGTTTTGGCTGGGTTGTAGCAAGATCACTGAATGGGTGCAGGGGGGGGGGAGCTGTCTCTCGGGGAATGAAAAGTATTTCAGCCACAGTACATATACATACAGTGTTAACTGGACTCAGAGAGGGTCTACTTTGATTAAGCCTTCAGTATTCAAGTGATCCACTTGCATTAAATCACATATATTAAGAGTGGAGCAAGACCTTAAAGATGATTTGGTCAATTCACAGCCCACACGGTATACTCAAAATCACCCTGGGTTTCCAAATCATATCATTTTCTACAATGGAAATTAATTTGGTATTTCTGCTTGGGGTTTTGATTTCTTTGGCTCATCTTGAAACGCTTTTGGCACCGGGTCTACCGATCATCCGCTACAGCAATTACAACTCTGCATTTTACGGGGTCCCTTGGTGACAGTTAAGCGCTTAATTTATTAGTTTACTGAAACAAAAGTATAGTTTTTTAAAAAATGTAAAGCAACAAATGTGTGTTTCAGCTTTATTTAGTGTGACTGTGAAAAGAGGGAATACTGCTCATGGAATCACAGAGAAGGCTACATCTCAGTCCACCACCAGCCAGCGTTATCAGAGGTCCACTAATGATCACACCAAATCAGCTCTCTTGGCTACCCCATTGCATTTTTACATAAATAATATAGACCAAAACATTATGAACATCTCAGCAACCTTCTTTTAAACAGAACAGAGGAGCCCTTTGACCTGTTGAGAAACGACTGCAGGACTCGTTCTCAAAGTGTCTTTTCTTTCTTTTATCCCCCAGTGAGCACATGGTCAGATTCCAAGCTGCTCTGGAAGGTGTCAATCCAGTTCAATGGGGCTGCTGTCTTCCTGTCCATCTTCCGTGTCATCCTCCTCCCCAGCTACCATCAGGCTGTTTAAAAGATTGCCTAGGATGGAAGTACAGGATAAGGGGAAAGTATCAAGAAACGGCCATTTTCGAGTGCCCAGTGGAAGGGCAAGTTCCCACATTCTGTTTGAGAGATATGCTGAAATGACAGCTGTCACCTGGTTGTCTGCCAGGGTTGAGTAACCTGGTGACGAGAGACTAGTGTTGTGTCAAACATGCAGCAGGAAACATTGGATTAGCTGACAAGTAGCTTTCTAGATTGAGGGAGATGGTGCTATTTTTCTGACAAAATGCAGACTGTAAGTAGGAAAACTGCCATCAGTACACACAAGCCCTGAGCCCTGTAAGCTACTGAACTTCAGATGACAATGAGTGACAAGCATCCAGCAGTCTCTTTTCATTTAGATTATCTTGTTTATCTATGGTGTTAAACTCACCTAATAGTCCTCCATAGGATGATGTTTGTTTGGGTGGGACACCAAAGAAGAGCTGTCCTATTCTGTCTAGATACTAAAAAAGCACAAGAAAGAGGGAATGTTATATTAATAATAATTTATTATTTATACCCCGCCCATCTGGCTGGGTTTCCCAAGCCACTCTGGGCTGCTCCCAACAGAATATTAAGAACACGATAAAACATCATACGTTAAAAACTTCCCTAAACAGGGCTGCCTTCATATGTCTTCTAAAAGTCAGATAGTTGTTTATTTCCTTGATATCTGATGGGAGGGCGTTCCACAGGGCGGGTGCCACTACCGAGAGGGCCCTCTGCCCGGTTCCCTGTAAGCTCACTTTTTGCAGGGAGGGAACCGCCAGAAGGCCCTCAGAGCTGGACCTCAGTGTCTGGGCTGAATGATGGGGGTGGAGATGTTCATTCACATATACCGGGCTGAGGATGTTTAGGGCTTTAAAGGTCAGCACCAACACTTTGAATTGTGCTCGTAAATGTATTGGGAGCTAATGTAGGTCTTTCAGGGCCGGTGTTATACAGTCCCAGCAGCCACTTCCAGTCACCAGTCTAGCTGCCGCTTTCTGGATTAGTAGTAGTTATTACTGTAGTTATTGCTGTCTCAATTCAGACACCACACAAAGCCATGGTTTGCATTAGCTGTAGATTAGAATCCAAACCATAGCTCGATCCTCCAAATGTACTACAATGTATTACTGTGGAAAGCTATTCTCATTTCCCCACCACTCGGCTCCATTAAGTCCATTCCTTAGTCTATGACAATTCCCTAAAGGAGAATTAATGGCCATAACTATGGTGTATCAGTTTTGACACCCTGCCAAACTATTATTAAAGATCCTTAACCATGGTTTGATGTCTGACTGAACCACAATAATTCCTTCACAGGGAAAACCAATCACCGTATTTTTCGCTCTATAACACGCACCCGACCATAACACGCATGTAGTTTTTAGAGGAGGGAAATCCGTAGGCATGCCACCCGTAGGCATTTCCTCCATAACACGCACAGACATTTCCCCTTACTTTCTAGGAGGAAAAAAGTGAGTGTTATGGTGCAAAAAATACGGTAATTTCTAGCAACAGAATTACACTTTGTTTGCCTCTCCCCACCCCATTCCCTCCTCTCTCTCTCTCACACACACACAGCTTGTATTACTACTTTTTGGGTGTAGCATTGCAGGTGTGAGGCTTCGCTGCCAATGTCAAATACATGCAGCGCAGCCATGAACTTGCCAGATGACTTCAAGGCACACTGCTATTCTCTCAGCTTCAGCACCTCTATCTGCAATCTGGGAGATAGTAATATCAGCGGAGGCAGATTTAGGGGAGCACAACTGATTTGTCCGCAATGGGCGCCACAACAATGACTTAGAATAAAAGACAAGAGGTGGAGGACACTGAGCTTTGGCATCACACAGGGTGCCACTGAAAGTTGAAAGTCCCAAGTCTGCCACTGATATCAGCCTACTTTACAGTATTACTGATATGTGAGGTGCTTTGAACACTTGAAAGTTCCGTGTAAGTATCACCCCCTCCTGAATTAGTCTCTACACACACACACACAGTGCTTTGTAACCCTGATTTAGAGGACACTGAAAGCAAGGTTGATCTGCATGCTATCCTTTAAGGTAGCCTCTCTAAATAGCAATCATCATCACCATCATAAAAACCACCTGTGGCCCTACAGATGTTACCTACTGGCCATGCTGGCTGGGACTAATGGGTTTACAGCGGTACCTCAGGTTACAGACACTTCAGGTTACAGGCGCTTCAGGTTACAGACTCCGCTAACCCAGAAATAGTACCTCGGGTTAAGAACTTGGCAGAGGGAGGCCCCATTAGCTAAAGTGGTACCTCAGGTTAAGAACAGTTTCAGGTTAAGAACGGACCTCCAGAACAAATTAAGTTCTTAACCCAAGGTACCACTGTATTTAGAGCAAGTACTTATATACTGCCTATAACAATCCATCTTAAGGCAGTGTACATGCTAACCAGCAGCATCTGGGAATCCAAGGCTGGGCAAGGATGCGTTGAGCAATGCGCTCAGCAAATATGGAGAACAGGGCATTTTCAGTGGTGGGGCCTAGGCCCTGAATCTGCTTCCCTTGAGAGAACTGTTTAGCACCTTGCCTTGAAGCCGTCAGAAAGATGATGACGATTTATAAAATTTGTATACCACCCATCATCTGTCAATCTCAGGGTGGTTCATGAGATTGATAACATGCTTTTATTTTGAAGTGCTTTTATGCTGTCTGATTCCCAGAGTTTATGATGCGGCTGGTTTTTTTAATAAACTAAGTTGTTTCTGAATCCATTTTAATTGCACTGTTGCTGCTTTATTGTGTTGTGAAGTGTTCGGGGGGGGGGGGCACATATGGGACTGAAAAGCACAGAAGCAAAATGAAAGTTTATAAAGGTGACCGTAAAGGAATTAAATTCCACCAATTTAAAAGTTAACTTACTTCATTATACATAGGATCCCTCTTCAATGAAGGCTGATACTGTTCACACAATACTGTAAATACTGTTAGTTTTCCTCTAAAAGAGAAGCAACAGAGAATGTAAAACCAGGCACAAGGGCAAAAAAAAAATGACAGCATTGTGCTTTGCGGCTAAAACAAAACCATACCCATCAACTGCCAGCAGCAGAAACCAAATGAAATTGAGCAATGGCTGTACAAAGGGAGGTCCTCTTTCTATGGAAGGATGCTTCTGTGTATAGGTCGTAAAAACCACTAATGCACTGCTTTTGTTCTTCAAGCACAGGAATCTGAAAAATAGGAAACAGAATTTTTGAAGTTACGAATAACGGCAAAAGGTTTAGAGAAGAGCTATGTACAATATCAGTGCTCGGACAAGAAGAGCTCAATGAGCTTAACACTCTGTTGTTTCGTGCTCACAGAGGATACCTGAAAATTTGCATATTAAGCAGGTCGCCTTCACTGTAACCTCTGGCATCACCGCTATTAATGTATTAGAGAAGGGAAATTAAGGTCGAGAGTGGAGTCTTGCGTTGGTGGTAGAACGCTGTTGCTTGGAGGACAAGCCTGGGTGCTTGTGGTTTAAAGCCCACCTCAGCTACATTCTCCCTATTCTCTCATTTCGAGAGATACAGAGGGTAATAAAACTGACCTACCTCATGGGTTTGCCCATGAGCACAGGGTTCACAGTCCTGCTCTGTGTCCCTGCTGGGGAATGTGTTGGTGAAGCAGCAGCAAGCAGGATCGAACCTTGCACATCTGTGGGCGTAACCCAGTGATGTCAGCTGATGGGACAAATGAGTGTGTTTCTGGGGAAATGGCTATGTGGGCCAATTTGGACCCCTTGGTGGGCCAAGATTAGTCTGTGACGCAGAGCTTGTATACCTTTCTGCTCCTTTTTTTATTTAACGGCTCACATTTGTATCCTGCCCTTCATCTAAAGATCACAGGGTGGTTCACAACATAAAAAGACAAAATGAGAACACCATATACAAAACAAAAGAAAACCAACAGCAAACTAATAACCCCTCCTTCCCTTATGGCTAAAAAAAGTTATCTGAACAACCACACAAGCGTGTAAGCAAATTAAGATCAAAACACATACTGTAACACTGCCTGAGCGACAAACATGTCCACTTCGCTGCGATAACCCCTGGATGAGGAATATTCTACCAACATGTTTGCACATCCTTCACCGTCTGTGGAGTGCAAGAAGTGATACCGAGATTCACAATAGTTTTGCTCTGGAAAAGAAGTTGAAAAAGAAAATCAGTTTGCTGTGTATCTCTCTCTCTTCCTGTGTGTGTGTGAAATATGTATATAACAGTCTCAGTTTATATTGGCAAGGTGGAAGCCATTTTACTTTTCGAGAATATTGCAAGATTTGAACAAGCCAATAAAGAAAGTACATTATAGCATGCAACATGAAGGTTGGAATCCTAAGATATGAGTGAGGTTTATTATTATTTTAATTCAATATTCTGACGAAAAATATTCCATATTTTAAAAATGTTGCAAGAAATTGATAAGACAATAATGCAGTGGTAAGTTACTTGCACATTCAGAACAATAATAAAATAAAAGGTATCTTAATAAATAGATGCAGATTTCAGCTGTTTTTGCTGTTGATGACATTGCACCGATAGTCTTGGACCCAGAGACAAATCTGTTGGAGGTCATCAGGGAAACTGAAGCATTTGTTAAACTAGCCAGATTGACCATCAATAAAACTAATTCAGAGCTGCTATGTTTGAACGTCCCCTCAGAATTGCAAATAAGGTTACAATTCAAAACAGGCTTTAAACTTTGCCCACATCATATTAAATACCTGGAAATTAATATCACAAAGTCCTACAGTACAGAGCCAACTTTTTGTCAATGGTGAAGAGTATAAAAAAGGGGGGGGGGAGAGACCTTAAAACGTGGTCCAAGACATCCGTGTTGTGGATGGGGAGGGTAGCATCAGCCAAGATTATGATATTGCCAACAATTTTATTTCTGTTCCAAACTTTGCCCATATGTACTTATACTCTTAAGAAATGGCAAAAAATGATTGTGAACTTTGCATACGACAGCAAAAGACCCAGATTGTGCTTAACGGTGTTGTATAAAAAAATATCAGAGGGAAGGGGCAGGTGCCTAGCAAATCTGCAAAAATACCACGATGCTGCCCACATACAAAATGCCTTTGGCATGATGCACAACATAAAAGGAAAGGCATGGGTGCAAATGGAATTTGATAAAGCTATGCAACACAGAATCCCAAGCATACATTTTAAAATCCATAATAAAATTATTCTAGAAATGAATAATTGCAAAACCCATTTGCAAAAGCAGAAAATCTGGCAGTCTTGGGTCTCCAAATTAGCCCCACCTATATCACCACTAATCCCATCCACATTGCACTTTTACTCACCTGAAGGAAACCTATTTGATGTAAAATGGAAAGGAAAGGGCTTATACAGACCAGGTAATCTCTACGAAAATGATAACATTCTTGGAGCAGAATAAATTATGGAAAGTTTGGGTGAGGTCAAAAAAATTATTTCAAATCCAGAAGTTAAATTCTCAAGCATCATTGAGACTTTTGGAAAAATTACTTTTAAATGTGGCTGAGCATTCTAAAAAAAGCTTATATACTCAATGATCTTGCTGTTGGGCAATGTTCAAACACCAAACAACTTTGGGAAACAGACTTAGGCACTGAAATTGAAGAAGCTGACTAGAACAACCAATGGACAAAAAAGCCCTTTAAAATGGGTATCAACATGCGTAAGAGAAAACTCCTTTAAGTTCATTGACAAGTGGCATATGACTCTCTTAAGACATACATAGAACATCTTCACCCACATGCTGGGCAACTCGTACAACATTCCACATTCCATGTGGAGGACATATGAACTAGTACAACCATTCTTGGAACCAGTATTTGCTGAAATAATTAACAATCAGAAAGTACTGGGTAATGAAAGTTTGGGTCAATTAACAATGCTTAAGGAAGGGCAACTTGCTTCATTATATAAGGAACTTACTATTTTTCTTCTGGTGGTGGGACAATTACTTCTAGTGCAGAATTAGAAAGGACTTGAATATCTATCACACAATGGAGATAGGGCATACATTTTATCCAGAAAAAAACTTATGAAGAAGGTACATGCCTTGAACAATATGTATGATGCGGATGATTTTACTGAAGTTTGGCAACCCTTCATAAAATACTCCAACAACGCATGTGGATTTATGGCAAAATCTTATACATTCATCTTCTGTTCCAGGGGAAGAGGGTGGAAATGGGGAAAAAGTCTTGTTCTGCCTATACATTGTTGAAAACTAGTAAAATTTTATTTATTTAAGAAAGTTTATTCCTTGCAGATCATAACAGACTGGTGAAAGCAGACACTTTAAAATTATTAGCAACCACCATCAAAATAAGGGCCACAACAATGCCCTAGTTTTTAGAATTGTATGATTTTAAAATTCTAATTGATTTTGGTGGTTTTATCTGCTTAGCAGCATTCTTGTGTTCATATTTTGTATACAAATTGCAATGGCTGGTGCTTTCATTTGGTCTGATAATTTCCCCTGCTTAGTTTTTTGCATTTTATACTCTGACTGCAAAGGCCAGTGACTGGTGAAAATAAAATACCTATCTCTCAATTATAAGTTAATAATTAGTTCGCTATTTTAGATTCCCTAAAATTAATAGATGAATAAATCATTTTAAAATAATTCTTCTGAATTTTCCAGGTATCATTAAGAAGGAAATTAAAAAAACCTAAAAAAAGGAAAGTGATTAATTAGATTGTTCCTAGCTAAGTATGTTTTTAATCGAGCATGCCTAATGGTCTTTGTTAATGAATTAACAAATGCCACTCTCTTGTCATTCTCTTGTCTTCCCTTTCTTTTTCTTATGAAATCAATAAATTTAACCATATAGGCTACATCCCAGACTCTTAAAAGGCGTTTTTCAAAGAATTTTGGGTTGACCTTTCTCGATCTACAACTATTTGACCATTTGGCCACTGTCAGTAAATGTACCGTATTTTTCGGACTATTGGACGCACCGGTCCATAGGACGCACCTAGATTTGGGGTGGGAAATAAAGGCAAAAAAAATTTATCCCCCCCCCCCCGCCAGGCGCGGGGCTGGGGCGGGGAAGCCCGAGCTTCCCCCTCCCCCAGAACGGGACCCAGAGACATGAACGAAGCTGCGCGCAGCTTTGGCATCGCTCTGGGAGCTTGCGGGGCTGGGGGAGGAGGAAGCCTTCCGCCAGCCTCCAAACCATGTCGGGAGACAGCGGGATGGCGCGCTGCGCCTCTCCTGCTGTCCCCCGAGTTTGCGGGGCTGGGCCAGCCTTCTAACCAAGTCGGGGGACAGCGGGAAGAGCGCGCTGTGCCCCTGCCGCTGTCTCCCAAGTTTGCGGGGCTGGCGACGGGGAGGAGCAGGCTTCTCCCCCCGCCAGCCTTCTAGCCAAGTCGGGGGACAGCGGGAAAGGCGCGCTGCGCCCCTGCCGCTGTCTCCCGAGTTTGCGGGGCTGGCGACAGGGAGGAACAGGCTTCTCCCCCCGCCAGCCTTCTAGCCAAGTCGGGGGACAGCGGGAAAGGCGCGCTGCGCCCCTGCCGCTGTCTCCCGAGTTTGCGGGGCTGGCGACAGGGAGGAACAGGCTTCTCCCCCCGCCAGCCTTCTAGCCAAGTCGGGGGACAGCGGCACAGGCGCGCTGCGCCTCTCCCGCTGTCCCCCGAGTTTGCGGGGCTGGCGACGGGGAGGAACAGGCTTCTCCCCCCGCCAGCCTTCTAGCCAAGTCGGGGGACAGCGGCAAAGGCGTGCTGCGCCTCTCCCGCTGTCCCCCGAGTTTGCGGGGCTGGCGACGGGGAGGAACAGGCTTCTCCCCCAGCCAGCCTTCTAGCCAAGTCAGGGGACAGCGGCAAAGGCGCGCTGCGCCCCTGCCGCTGTCCCCCGTGTTTGCGGGGCTGGCGACGGGGAGGAGCAGGCTTCTCCCCCCGCCAGCCTTCTAGCCAAGTCGGGGGACAGCGGGAAAGGCGCGCTGCGCCTCTCCCGCTGTCTCCCGAGTTTGCGGGGCTGGCGACGGGGAGGAGCAGGCTCCCCCCCCGCCAGCCTTCTAACCAAGTCGGGGGACAGCGGGAAGGGCGCGCTGTGCCTCTCCCGCTGTCCCCCGAGCTTGTGGGGCTGGCGGTGGGGCTCTCCTGAAGCCTGGAGGTTGTGGGGCTGGTGGGGGGGGGGAGAAGCAGGCTTGCTTCTCCCACCCCCAGCCTCCAGATCAGGTCGGGGAATAGCGGGATGGCGGAGCGCTGCCATCCCGCTATTCCCCGACCTGATCTGGAGGTTGTGGGGATGGTGGGGGGGGGAGAAGCAAGCTTGCTTCTCCCTCCCCCAGCCTCCAGATCAGGTCGGGGAATAGCGGGATGGCGGAGCGCTGCCATCCCGCTATTCCCCGACCTGATCTGGAGGTTGTGGGGATGGTGGGGGGGAGAAGCAGGCTTGCTTCTCCCTCCCCCAGCCTCCAGATCAGGTCGGGGAATAGCGGGATGGCGGAGCGCTGCCATCCCGCTATTCCCCGACCTGATCTGGAGGTTGTCCCCAGCTTTTGGGTGCAGGCTGCTGCCCGCAAGCCTTGAGAGCCCGCGGGACATCCCGCCGGGCTTGCAAGACTTGGGATAGCTTCCTGAAGCCTGGAGAGCGAGAGGGGTCGGTGCGCACGGACCCCTCTCGCTCCCCAGGCTTCAGCAAAAGCCTGCATTCGCACCATAGGACGCACACACATTTCCCCTTCATTTTTGGAGGGGAAAAAGTGCGTCCTATAGTGCGAAAAATACGGTATTAACTATTATGTCTTTCAGGTAGCCCAGAGGAATGATTAAGAGATCAACAGACATCTCATAACTTGTGTTATTTTCCATTTCGCTTATTATCAGAACCAAATTTCTAATTTGAGGGCAAGCCCAAAATATAGTTTAAAAATGGACATGATACCAGTTACATCTCCCAACATTTATCTGTTGTGTTTTTGTACATTCTGCTTGGTTTTCATGAAGTTAAATATCTTCTGAAGAATAATCTATAAAGGGGAAAAATTCAAATGGTGTGTGAAATGTGGATTTTATTTCCATTGCCATGCTGTATGTGGAATATTGTCATTAACCTCACCTTCCCATGTACCTAGGAAGGGATGACTAATAGTATCTAAATTTGCTGAGATTTTACATAGCTGACCTATAGTGTCTTTGATTGTTAGTGCAGTCACTCAATGAGTTATGCTTAGCACTTATGGAGGTCACTAACTAACTTATTTGTAGAGACTAAAAATAATGAGAGGCCAGAGTTGCCAGTATCAGCAACTCTGCGTTAACATATTTGCAATCTCAGATTAGACCATAGTCCTCTCATATTTTTAAATTCCCTAATACTTGTTTATCTGTCAGTTTCTCATTACAATAAACTGCAGTGTAAGGTGATGAGCCAGGTCTTTATCTATTTTTATAAGTATAGGAAATTTTAAATAGAGTGCTAAAGCACGGATTAGATTGGATTTGAGCCAGTATCTCTAGTATATGTAGACAGGTGTTTAATAGGTGTGGAAAATCTTTGTGCTGCCAGCCTGGTAGCTTTATCTAAAGTAAACCACGAGGTTAAGTGGTGCCACACAGCTCTGTAATCTTCCACAAAACAAAGTAAGGTGCTACCCTATTTTCATTCAATTGGCATAATGTTCTACTTTGTTTTTAAAGTTTCTAGTCCATATGAATGCGCGGAAAGCTTGAGTCATTTCGGAGGGTTATCAGAGGTCAGAAATATACAAGATCCCTTATCCTCCCTCTTCTACACGCTCCACTCTACCCACCTGCCCCCTTCTCCCCACTCCCTCCATATTTCCAACAGGTCAAACAGTGGCTGATAAAAGTATGTTAGCGACAAACTGTGAACCGAGTAAACAAGAATTATGAATTTCCTTGAAACGCAGCTTGAATTTGTGTGGAGGGTGGAGACAGCAGCATAGAATATGAACAAACTTTGGTGTAGGGCTGCAGCTCAATGAAAGGACATCTGCTTTGTATGCAGAAGGTCCCAGGATCAATCCCTGGCAGTTTAAGGGAGGGCTGGGAATGCCCCTTGCCTGAAATCCAGGACAACTGCTGCTAGTCAGTGTAGACAATACTGAGCTAGCTGGACCAATGGTCTGACTTGGTATATAAGGGAGCCTCCTACGTTCCTAAAGCTGAACACTTTTGAAGAATATATGCTGTATTTTATAACATACGTATTATAACGTAGTAAGACGCTGAAATGCATTCATGTTAAAAGAAGTCTATTGAGCAGGTGTCAATACTGTATGGATATGAGGGATTGGAGGCATAAAAAATTCTAGAGACATGCTGCCAAGTTCCTAATTTATCTCTGTTGTGTTCATCCCAGATTTAAAAATAAAGCAGACACTGAACACACACTAATCCAAGTTGCCATAATCTCAAGCAATCGGGCCAGACCAGGTTTAGTATTTTACAAGCCAAGATCTTTCACTCCAGTCTGATAGGCTTCAAGGCTGAGCATTAAAACAAGACATTTAAAAGATGCAAGCTATGCTCTCGAGAGAGCTATTTTAAGTATTCCCACCAGTCTGCATGTACCAGTTGGGACATATAGACCCACCCTCAATTCGATATCCCAGATCACTTTGGAGATCCCTCTGTGTTTCAGAGGTGATTGGAAGTGCAGTATGGGAGCTGCTCTTCAAGCCCCCTTTGGGGCATAGAACTCTTTTTAGATCTAGGCCACAGTGGCCTGGTACACTAGTCACAGTAAATCACAGTTCATGAACTTGCCTTTCCTGTTTGTCTCATTAGAGGACAGCGGAAGCAAACCACAATCCCTGGTTTGACATTATGTCCAAACCAGGGATTGTGGTCTGTTTCGCCCACTACAGATTGTGGTGTGTTGGGAGCAAAACAAATGATTGCCCTGAGCTTGTATGTAACACTAAGCCATGGATCATGGTTTGTTTCTTCCTGGCATGAGCAGGGAGGAATGAATTGACTGGGTTCAGCATATTCATGGTAGAACATTACATGCAAACAAAGCCAGTATCTGGATCTTTTGAAGAGCAAGCAGCCAACCAGCTTAATGGCCACTCACATTAACTGTTCCTACCTTTCCACAGCGTGATGGCTAGCAACTGGTGTAATTTTGGATGCCCAAGTTTTCCTGATCCGCCACTAGACCATTTCAGCGCCCTGGAAACAAAGGCCACTCTTTCAGGTGAATTTGGATCCATCAGGCTGAACACTTTGGCCAGGTTCTCTAGAAGCAACCACAACAAGCAACACTTAGCTGAACATTCTTTTAACAGCAACTGCATCCTTTTTGTTTAAACACAAAGGTCGTGTAAAATTACCAGAATATACGCAGTTAAAACGTCTTTAAAGCGTGAGTTTCTTTAGATAGAAATCAGCAAAGAACACCTAATTGACCTCTCCGCTGCAGTGCAAGGAGCCACACCCTTTCCTAATACGTGATGGCATGTCAGGGGGCAAGTTCCCTTGTTGAATGGCTTAACACAGATGTTCTGAATCTACCATAATTTCAGGCAGGTGAAGAGAAGACTATCTTCCATCAGAGGATGCTGTCAAGGACCAAAGCCTGAAGATGGAGTTGGGTTGCAGGACACCAGGTAAGTTGCCAGGTTGGCAAGCTACAAAACTCTTTCTCTCCCGGCCTTCATTCTGTCCACAAACCCCTGGATCAGTGGTCAACGTGGAAAAGACTCTCCAAAGGATTTCCAGACTGGCAGCTTGTGTGAAGAGCTATATCAACTGCATGCTTACCGAATCAGGCAGTCTGATAAGTAAAGGGCAAAAAGGTCGACCCGCAAGCAGTGAGCGCATCGCCAAGCAGACTGGAGAAGTGGCTGTCCATCAAAACGGCAGAGAGGTCAATTATTGTGCAGACATTACAGGTTGTGCCTGTGTTGGGGAGAGGATAGTGCCAAAGATCACGCTCCACCTACAAACAACTCTAGTTTACTCAGAACCATGGTCAGTTCATTATAAAAGTTTATTTTTCAGTAACTTGGCATCAGTCGACGATAGGTCTAGCAGAGGCTTCTAGCCATGGTAGCTCATGTTTGGTGTTCAGAAGCAGCATCTCTCAGGTAAGTAAGGCAAAACAACAAAAAGTGAAGGATAGCTATCACCTTCACACACAGTTTGTAAGTTGTCAGAGCCACCTGGCTGGCCACTGATGGAAATAGTGATGGACTAGATCAGAACTGTTCTGGTCCAGGAAGACAATTCTTAAGTTCTCCCAACTCAGGGTGACAGAGGACAAAAAAAAAAAAAAAAAAGGAATCAAAGCACTTGACGCTACTGCTTACACCTCAGAACTCTAGGTGCCCAACTATGAAACAAAAACTGAAGAAGCTCTTACCTAATAGCTCATCTGTAACTTTTGCATCCGATTTCTCTAGCGTCTCTAGAACTAGCATGGACAAATCAGCAGCGCTGTTTTGCTAGAAGATACAGAAGAAACAATACTGAATAGATTGAAGTAAACCATCAACATTAAGAGGGCAGGCTGGGGTGTGTATATGTCACAAATTATATATAAAAAACCCCCACTTGGATTGTGTCATTAATGTTGCTTGGACTAATTTCCCCGAGATTTCTGAATGGTTTTATTCAAACCAGCACAAATATGCTGGTGAAGGCTGCTATCTTTATATTCTATTTGTAGAGAGCTTTTGCAATAGTCTAAGAATCAATTATTTAGGGTGTGCTTATGTCTTACATAGGCTGCTGCTACCACTCATTCAACAATGCAACCATGAAGCCAGGCACCTACCCAATTTTCTAAACTTAAAAGGTTTCTCTCTAAGGCAGTAGGAGAAGTGGAAGAGCTGAGGCTGTGCACACTGTTGCATCAGATACTCTCTTCCAGCCTTCAAAGATTGGGGGGGGAGGGAGAAAGGAAAGAGGGGCAATCTGAGCAGTTGTTCCAGAGTTGCCCTGTGCTATATATTAAAATACTTATTGTTTGGGCAATAATGATCCTCTCTCTTTCCTAACTTCAAAGGGCCGCTAAGAGAGAGACATAAGCACAGCAGATGCATTTGCCACCTCAGTGCTTTCCCAGAGTAACTGCTCATGCACCAGGTAAGCGCATAAGTAGCAGATTGTTAGGCTGCTTTAAAACTGCTGCAGTTGGCCACAACCCAGCATTTATCAAGGCATTCCCACCGCTATCTTTCAGTGTTCAATATTTATTATATTTACACCATTTTGAATGGGTCTTACTTGATTGTGACTGAAGAACAAGAGGGCCCCCGAATACATGAGTTCTCTAGCTTCCACATGTTTGCCTTGTGACATGTACCTGCACATGGGGGGGAAAAGAGTGAAAGGTATTCAGAATACAGCAGGAAGAGGCAAGCTAGCATATGTTTGAAAATGCTTTGTACTGAATGGATTTTTATCTTTTAAATCATGAGATGCCGCAGACTGCAGGAACAAACAAAAACTCATGGAAGGCGTTCACGAGAAATGTATTTTGAATTGCCCCTCAATCTAAGGGGGCCAATTTACACAGGTACCCACCTAATGAGAGAATGTATGCATATGAGCATTCCTTGGTCTCAAAGAAGAAAGCAAACTCCCACCCCACTCAACCCTCCAAAAAACCAGACTGCTGCACCGTGTTCTTGGCATCCCACTGCGAATCCATATATTCCTGGCGAGGAGAGATGCTCCTCCTGCCCACCAACTGAGAAGACAAGAAAACTGACAGAGAGAAGACTGCGAAAATCGAAACAAAAGCCAAACAACACCTAGTATGTAAATGAAGATTCACCACATGAATAAGACAGCATTATTTAAGAACTATTTTCCCACTGAGCTGCCACCCAGCTGTCTTTGGCAGCAGCACCAAGCCTTAAAAAGAAATATCTCATTTATTTTCTCTCCACAGTGCAGAAAGCCCCCTCCAGCCATGGCTTGTCAGTATTAGCCTCTGAGGAAATAGAACCTGCTCTCTTCTTCTGCAGGTCAATGTCTGCAGGAGGATGGAGGCGGCTATCTCTAATCCTGACCGAGTGGCCCCCACAATCCCCTGTAGCCTTTTCCTTGCACTTTCAAAACCCACCACACCCTGCCACTGGTTCCAGCTTTCCTGAATTTGCCAAGCCCCTGCTGATTTCTAGACACCAGTGTTATGTGCACTGCATTTACAATGAAGGGGTCCTTCAGGCTGCTGCTTTCCCATCTAAAATCCCCAAGCAGGGTGTGGCATATGGCAAAGCAGCAGTTAACAGCAGCTGAAATAGACAGCCTCGGTAAATTTGGACAGGCAGTAAAAGTGTGACCAGATGGCAACGTGGGTTTGATACTTGCATGCCAAACCAGAATCTCAGGAAGATGGCATAGCAGGCAACCTCAAAATGCAGACACTTTTTTTTGGGGGGGGGGCACATGTTCACTGTGTAGTAGCCCTTGTCATATGGGCTGTGTGACCAAACAGATCCTATGCTCATTAACACCTGCATCATGGATGGGATGGAAATAGCAAATGATTAGCACCACACAGAGCAGCTGAAGCATGCAGACTGCAGGTGTTTACAGTGCACACATCTGTCTATCTTCGAAATTGCTGCACCCTAGGAAAGCTTCAGTACCAATGCTCCCGCCCTCAAAGATCAAAATGACATACCATATTAGCTCAAGCTATTCCATACATTCTAGGAAGTACCTTATTTCAGAACCTTTTCATTCAGTGTAGAGATTCACCCCAACTCCTTATAGCCTGCAAAATCGTTACCTAATGCCTACAGAGACAGTTTCCTTCCAAAAGCCACCACCTTCTTCCAGCACACAATTCTGCTTTGCTGATTATATGAGATTCCCCATTTCAAAGCGCTTCTCAACTGCCCCCATTCAAAGTGATTTTGCCCCTTTCTACATACTAGGATAAGGCAGAGGTACAGAAAAGGGTTTTTTGCTCATGGGAACTTTAGGATTCATGGTCACTATTTCAAAGTATCTGTGAGAAACCAAACAAGCATAGCTCTATATGAAACAGCTGCTTCCAAGCACAAGAACATAATGAAGCTTCCATAGAAAAGGGCAGTTTCCCAGATGAAGCCAGTGGCGTAGCGTGGGTTCTCAGCACCCGGGGCAAGGCAAGTAATTTGCGCCCCCTAACCCGTGGATTTTAGCACTCGAGTCTCTTCCGCGCCCCCCCCCCGATGTTGCGCCAGGTGCGGCAGGCCCCCCCTGCACCCCCCACGCTACGCCACTGCTCCCACCACAAGTCTTCAGAACAGCCATCCGAAGGCTGGCGCGGGGAGAAGGTCTCTCTGCCCCACCGCCAGGCTTCGGAGGAGCCTTCCGAAGGCTGGCGGTGGAGCGGAGAGCCCTCCTCCCGCTGCCAGGCTTCGGAGCATCCTTCCGAAGCCTGGCGGCGGGAGGAGGTCTCTCTGCCCCACCGCCAGGCTTCGGAGGAGGTCCGAGGACAGTGGGGAAGACGCGCTGCGCTTCCCCGCTGTCCCGGAGATTTCCCTATGGACTTTTGTCTTGCGAAGGGCTGGCCAAACGCGCGCCCCCCAATGTTGCGCCCGGTGCGGCTGGCACCCCTGGCACCCCCCACGCTACTCCACTGGATGAAGCACATAGTTTGCTAGAGGGCAGACAAAAAATTATGGGTATTTTCGGTGTAAAAAAGGGAGTTTTGGCAACCCCAAACATTCTCCAAAATATCCTGGGGTTGTGTTTGTGTTTTGCACTTTTTCTTACTGCCATTCTCTGCAACTGCTCAGCCACACTGTTGTTTTTTAAAGCCATTTTAAAACCACATTCTTCCTGCTGATCTCTGAACTAGCCAATTAAGGAACATGCAATCAGAATTATAACATCAGGGCACCATATAGCCAATCCTGAGATCACAAAGACAAATCAGAGAGGGTGATATTTACTCTGTTTTGCAGCCCCTGATTTATTGCCAAGATTGGGGATACAATTCACAAGGGGTAAATTGATTTGCAGTTCTACTCTAGTTTTGGTTCAGTCCGAATCAGATACAGTTCTCCTGAGTGCATCAAATTTTCTCTGTCTTTTTTTCTTTTGCAAAAACATAGGTTTCTAAATGGTACAGCTATATGTGAAAATAGGCCATGAAATGGGCAATAATGAAATCACAAAACCAGAAAAAGGCTCCTTGATTCCTTCCATAATTATCCGACAGTATTATGCAAAAATGGAAACAGATTTGTTTAATATGCTTACCTTGCAGAGGTCACCAAATCCCATTTTTCTTGGCACCGAATTTGTGCAGTGCCCAGTATCACAGCTCTGATCATGGTTTAATCATAACCTTGACTGTTTTACTAAGAGTCCAGGCCATTATTTTCCACTGCTCTGGAGTATCGGCATAACTAAGAACATCAAGCTGATGTTATGCTCCAATTAATAGCTCCCAGACTTTTTGTTTCATCAGTTATGTTTACAGAAATGACACAACATAAAACAAATGGATGAACTCTAGAAGGAAAAGCCTGCACCTCTCAGGTTTTCTGGAATTATAAATAATATAGCAGAACTGTAATTAACTTTGCAACCATGCAGTTTGGAGAAGATACCATCCACAAGTTTGCTATGCAGCACCTGAAAGCACCCCAGACCACAGGGGTACAAAGAGGGCAGGTACTGCCCAAATCATCACAAGTACCACATCAACATATTTTCAAACTTGTCACAATGAGATCTACTTTCTATCATTTTATCGTCGGCACAAACTCAAGGACATCCTTGAAACCTAACGTTCAGATGTTTAGAATCTAAGAAATCTAACTTAGGTAAATATGCATTGATAGATTAAAACAAGATTAATTTCAAACTCTTAACAGTTCACAGATGTTCTATGACGTCCTTACAATATGTACAATTGCCATTTCCTCTGCAGTAGTTTTCACTAGGGTTTGGACAACTTAAAAAGATACCCTTACACAACATCTGGGACATGAGCTTCTTTTGTGATATTTCAAGCACTCTTGAGCCTTCCCCCACACTGCTGGCTTTCAACAGAATTCAAACTGTGAACTCAATGCCATCTAAAGCATCCTAAAACCTACCACTTCAGGCCAGTTCACAAAGGACCTTTGAAAGGTTTCTTGTACTGCTTGTCTATAAATGGAATTTAAAAGTGAACTAAGTACTTTTAAGAAAATGGAAGGCTATGCCTAGCATCAGTTGTCTATGCTCTGGTTCGATTACACAAAGACAGTTAGGCTACCTTTGAATACAGTTTGGAAACTACAGGTAATGCAAAATTCAGCAGTCAGATTGCCGTCTGAGACCAGAAGAAGGTCTGAGAATATTACACAGAAACTGGTCCAAATGCAGTAGCTACCAATTAATTTCCATGCTCAATTCAAACTGCCGAGGACCCCAATACCAGAAAGACCACCTTTCCCCACATGAACCAACGCTGACCCCTATAGCCTTCATCAGAGAAAACCTTTACTCTTTTTTTTATGATATTTATTAAAGTTTCAAAAAAAGGTTACAAAAATAAGAAAAAAAAGAAAAAATACAAAATACAGAAAAATAAAAACACTTAAAAACAAATCAATCTTTCCATGTCTTGTCTTTCATTTACTTGTTTCCCTGACCTCCTCATACCTCCCTTTTTTGTATTCCAGTTCAATTAGTTAATTCAGCAAATCCTTTCCCTCTTTGTTCAGAGAAAACCTTTACTCAGGCCTTTAGTTGTTAAGCTAGCCTCTAGTGTGGTGTCATCTTGTGCATGTGGGGAGGAGCAGGACTTGTCCTCATTCTAATGTAGGATGAACATTTTAGGAATGTTGTATTGTACATTGGTTTCAATATTATTGGCTTTTAATTGACTGTATTTAACTCTTTTATTTTAACTCATTAAATCACTTTATTTTATTTTTTTATAAAGCAGCTAACAAACAACTTTAAATGTTATTGCAACTTGTTTGCTGAAAATCTCTTTACACCCAGGCTTCAGTTTTCATTTTTTATAAAAATCATGTTATATATCCCCATATTTCCACAAGCTGCTCTCAGTGACAAATGATATATCAACCTTTAAAGGAATCCAACCTCATTTTATTTTCCATTTCAAATGAGCGGTTCAGTTGACTTAATGTACTGCAGCATGGATCTATGTTTCAGAAATGACTTGATCAAGTGTCCCAATTTCTCAGATCTGCAAAAAGCTTTGTATTTCCAGGGTAAGAGAAATGGGCCCGAGGAAGAAAAAGACTAAAGCTGAGACATGCAATTATCAACCCTAATCTGAGAGAAGTAAAAACTTACACCATAATAAAATAAAAAGGTAAAGGACCCCTGACAGTTAAGTCCAGCCGTGGACAACTCTGGGGTTGCGGTGCTCATCTCGCTTTACTGGCCAAGGGAGCAGACGTTTGTCCACACACAGTTTTTCCGGGTCATATGGCCAGCATGACCAAGCTGTTTCTGGCGAAACCAGAGCAGCGCACAGAAACACAGTTTACCTTCCCGCTGGAGCAGTACTTATTTATCTACTTGCACTTTGACGTGCTTTCGAACTGCTAGGTTGGCAGGAGCTGGGACTGAGCAACGGGAGCTCACCCTGTCACAGGGATTTGAACCGCCTACCTTCCAATCAGCAAGCCCTTGGCTCAGTGGTTTAGACCACAGCGCCACCCGCATAAATATTAAAATACTGTAATTAATATTTAAGGTTCTACAACAGTCCAATGTTTCTGCTACAACGGAGTAGCACAACCAACCTCTCCAGAAGCTGTAACCTCAGAGAAAGGAACTAGCAGATAGTACAAACCCCTGTTCAACCATGATGTTCACTAGGCAGCCTTGGGCCAGCTACTCTCTCAATCAAACCTCTCATGGGTTGTTTGTGGGGATTTAACTCAGGGATAGACAATGTGGGGTGCTCCAGACGTTCTGGACTATACAACTCCCACTGATAATGCTCACAACTGGCTTCTTGCAGACAAGTAAGATAATTTCTGCAGTAGCTGGTGATTTGTGATTGTAATGGAAGCATAAAAGCCCATGTTCCCAATATGCCTTGAATATATTTCCAAGTGTCATAGAAATATCTTCCCAATGCAAGCTATGCTTTATATTCAAATACAGTGGTGCCCCGCAAGACGAATGCCTCACAAGACGGAAAAGTCGCTAGACAAAAGAGTTTTCCGTTTTGGAGGTGCTTCGCAAAACGAATCTCCTATGGGCTTGCTTCGCAAGACGACAATGTCTTGCGAGTTCCTGCTGGTTTTTCCCCTCCCCCCCTTTTTCTAAGCCGCTAAGCCGCTTATCAGCTGATCCGATCAGGAGATAAGCTGCTAAAAGCCGCTAATAGCGCTAATCCGCTAATCCGTCAATGGGTTTGCTTCGCAAGACGAAAAAACCGCTAGACGAAGAGAATCACAGAACGGATTCTTTTCGTCTTGCGAGGCACCACTGTACTTCAATTTCTCTGATCTATACTGTATAAGGATTTGTATCAAATGGGTAAGAAAATGAGACAAGAGGAAGGTAGAGAGGGAAACTGAGGTGCAATTATCAACTCCAACCTGAAAGTACAAAATACCAACTCAGTTAGCTTGAGTCAATGAGACCTTTGCCATTTTTCTACCCATCAATGCATTTACCATTGCCTCAAACTACTGCAGTTACAACCAGACCTCTGGGGAAATATTTGATCTATGACAGTGCTTGACTCAGCTCACACATTAAAATATTTTCCCTCTTCTAGCTGCAAGACTCAAGGCAGCAATAACAATTTCCACTACGGCCACAAATTGAATTCCTTCTCCCACTCCTGATAATGAACAAGGTTTCTTCTACTCTATACCTCTTGTCTGAAGTAATGGAACTTGGATGTAAATGCTTCCACCTTAACCTGTTTTACACACTGACCTCAAATGCATCTGCTTATAACCCCAAATATCCTCTCCATTATCCCAGTACTTCAGGTTGACTGGGATACTGGCTGCACGTTATAGATAACTAATCAAAAGGTTATACTTACTCATTAACATTTTAGCTATTCTGTCATACACACTACAATGAATTTGTTCCAAGACTTTCTGTACAGGTAAAAGGATTTCTCCTGTACAGAATGCCTTATTTTAACTGTGCATCTTTACTTGCTGGCTTTGTTTAAATATGTTGCCATCTGCTGCAAGTTCTAAAGGTGAAGAGGTTAAGTAGTTCAACCATAGCTGTCAACTTTTCTCTTTTCTTGCGAGGAATCCTATTCAGAATAAGGGAATTTCCCTTTAAAAAAGGGAAACGTTGACAGCTATGAGTGCAATTGAAAAGAAAAAAACCTATAATCATGCTTATAATGAGAACCAAGTGTCGTGAAAAACCAATACCATTTATTTCCAACCAATACCAAGTGACTTACCTCCCTGCGCCCTGCATTGCAAGTCTTTTCCACCTGGTCTGGGAGGTTGGGGTCCTGACTGACTCCAGCTACCAAAGCTGAGGTTGCTGAACAGATTCCTGAGTTGCAGTATTGTTTAGGGGTTTTTGTTGCTGTTATTGATAATAATTTTTTGTATCTTTCTTCTTAGATCTTACAATGATTTATGTGGAAAGACTTCAATTACGGCTGTGTATTTTTCAATGTATTTTATTTATCTGTTGTGGTTTATGTATCCTTTTGTTATGTTTGTAATTTTTAAAATCTTTTCATGTTGGTAAGCTGCCTTGACTATGGTTTTAACTATGGAAAGGAGGCATACAATTAAATGATGATGATGATGATGAAGTAGGTATACAAAGTATACAAAGTAAGTATACTTTGAAGGCTCCCAGAGTAACAGTTACATTGTGTCATAGATTGACAAGCTGAAGCCTGCTTGGTCAGATACATCTGATGAAGCAAGATCCAGCCTACAATAGCTTATGAAACAAGGCATTTCTGAATCTTAAAATAAACATAGCTTTCCCTTCTCAAATATCACTAAGATGCCTATCCACTTGCTGGTTATAAAAGGTGGTTGTAAAATAACCAATGCCTTGCTAGATCAAACAAGTCTATCTAGTTCAGCAATGTGTGAGCAGCACACTTTGTGCTCTCCCCACATAGTTCTCAGTGGTCGACTGCTTCTGAAAAATGGAAGCTCTATTTAGCAGTCAAGATTAGTGACTGAGAGCAACTACTTCCTATGAATTTGTTTAAGCCTTGTCAGAGCTACCCAAGTTGGTGGCTGTCCCAAAATTCTGTGGAATAGATTCTACTCATTAAGTGATGAATGAAGCAGCAATAGTTCCTTAATAACCTACCGCTAATTAAAATCACTGGCTGACAGTGAGTGTTGTACTAAGCAAGATTAAAGAGAAGTAGCTACATCACTTTGCTACAACAGAAGAAAATGCTAGAAAGGCTGCTATTTCCAGTTGCTGGTACTGCAAATGCTTACTGCACTTACCAGGTCTACATTTCAGCTTTGAACAGAAATGTCACGCAATGTATAACTCTTGCATTCCATGGTCTTTTCAACCCATTGTTTACTGTCCTTGCCGCCTCACCCCCCAAAGCATGCCAAAATATATCTGCCAACTAAGGATAACCATGCATCTGACAAAACGGGCACCAACTTACACATGAAAGCATTGGCACAATAAACCTATTAATCACTCTCTCACTGAATATATTACACAGGGCAATTTTAAATGCATTGAACAGCACTTCTGACCAGTTTGCACCGGATCTTGGAAGGCTGCAATTAAAGCACTACAGCCATATTTCCATTGCAGTAATTTAACACATATATTAAAGCTCATAAAGCAAGATGAGCTGGCTTCCGCCCTTTTCAGCTGCTCTGACGTGAACCACATTGCATCAGGGCAGCAGAGGGTGGATAGCAAGGCTGTTTGCTTTAAGCCTTTAACATCTCTGTTTCGTAAGTATGTGTATTTGCTTTGTGAGTCTCTGCTTGTGTGCACGAGACAGTGAGAGCAGTTCCGGGAGATCCTGGTCTCTCCTTCCTTCGAGGCTTTTAAGCAGAGGTTGGATGGCCATCTGTCATGGATGCTTTAGTTGATATTCCTGCATTGCAGGGGGCTGGACTAGATGGAGCCTGGGGACCCCTTCCAACTCTACAATTCTCTGTTTCTATGGTGTGTGTGTCTGTATATAGCAAGCTTAAACATCTGTTTTGTAAGTACCTACCTACAGGTACGTATACACATACAGACGACTCTAAATGCCTCACTCATTAACTCTGCCCCCCTTACTCTCCCTCCAGCTCTCTTCTGACCCGGAGTTTCGCATAGATGGGGAGACACACCGAGAGCCCCCTCCTCCCTCCCGCGAACCCCGCCCCTTTTCTCAACCAATAGAGCTTCGGCGAATCGAGAAAGGCAAGAGGCTCAGCCAATCGTATTGGGGAAAGGGCGGGGGCGTGCGCGCGGAGGACTACTGGTGCGCAATTAGAAGCGTCTGGAAAGAGGCGGGGTGAAGCGAGGAGTATATTCACGGCGGCGCGAGGGGGGGAGGGGGCTATGTGTGAAACGAAGCGCGAGCGGCGCCCCGGCGTACCTGAAGAACAGCGTCCGGTACATCTGGTGTGCCTCGTAATAGTCCCCTTTCTCCACGCTGGCGCGGAGTTTGCCCTCGACGCGTTGGACGCCGCCCCGGTTCCGGCCGCTGACGGCGCTGCCGCCCTTCAAGGCCTCTTGCTCCGCCGCCATGACTGCGGGGCGGGGAGAAACGCCACACAAGACGGCCGGAGTTGCCTCACGCAGCGCGGCGCATGCGCGGCGGCCTTCCCGGCTTCCGTCGGCTCCGCCTAGTCAACAATGGGGAGGGTGGCGGCCGCCGAGGGACATGCGCACGCAAACGAGCCCCGCCCCCGGCGTCTCCGAGAGTGTGACGTCCGACGTGGCTCGGCGCGCGCCTCAGATGAGGGGGTGTAGGGCGCAGGGGGCGTTTCCAGCGGGGTTTCCATGACGACGTTGCCTGCAAGGGGGTTGGACGAGATGACCCTCGTGGTTCCTTCCAGTTCTATGATTCAATTCTCTCGCATGTCCCTCGAGCGCCTCGTCGGATTCCTGGAGGAGTTGTTGGATCAAGGTGGACCCACTACCGCCTATGGTGGGACTGATCTGGGGTGCAGTTTCTGACCCATTGGCTTTATTATTTAAAATATTTTAGACACTGAAAAGGCATGTAGGAGAATCTTGTAAAAGCTAAAATGTGGATGGAGTGCATGCTGGATGTGTGGGAAACCTCACAGCATTCATTCTATATTGACAATGTCAATCAAGAGCCAGGTTTTTGGGGGTTTTTATATAAAAAAAATAGATGGAGCTGCACGCAATTCATCCAGAACTGCTTCCGGTTTACAAGACATTGCTTCTTATTTGGGAAGTACCCAGGAAACATCTACCTTCATCAGTAATGACAGGCCATGGAAACTGAACCTGTTAAACTACCAACACAATTGAAACGAACAACATTGGTACTGGGTGTTTCTCTGTAAACAGACATGTGGCTAAATTACTCTTAAAAAAATGTGGCAGAAGAAACCACACCTGTCCTATCTGTTATATTCTGAACATGTTTCAAGCATACTATTTGTTTCCAACAGAGTCAGGTTTTTATAAGGGCAAGAAATTGCAAATCTCTTTCAAACAGGCACAACTAAGCAATTTTTGTTCTCTCTCCTGCAGTTAGCAACCAAATTGCATATTTGCTCCCTCATTGGAATGCAACGATGTCAAGTTGATAGATATGCTTCATTAGTACACAACAGCTTTAAACTGTGACAAAAAACTTCCATACTAAAGCATTCTGAAAATGTTCCCCTGAATACATTTTTTTCTTTACAGATGTTCAGGACCTGACTTGAACAGATTAATTAAAACAGATGTTCCATTTTGCATTAATGCTGCTCCTCATTTCCAGAAAGAGGAGACAAGAGGACAAAGCTAGAAGAGCTGCAGGAGATCCATAACTGGATCTCCTGATGTTTCCTTCTCTCCAGTTCTTAATATGCAGCTGGGCAGGGTCCCAGCTTGTAGATCAATCACCAGTTCTCTTTTAATCTTACCACTGCAATATTTCCTCAGTCTAGATAGCTCCTTCCCCAAAGCTGCTAGGCTAGGGAAGGCATACAGATGCCCAATCACTGATCTCACCTTGTGTGACTCCAATGAATCCTCACAAAGTATGTAATATGATACTGGGTAGACTTAAGCACTGTGCAAAAACACTGCAGGGTTGTCATGAGGATAAAATGGAGGAGGGAGGATACCAGGATATATTGCAGGTATTTAGTAGCAAACCAGTAGTAATTTAAGAAGTAAAAGCCTGGAAACGATGCCTTATGAGGAACGGCTAAGGGAGCTGGGCATGTTTAGCCTGGAGAAGAGGAGGTTAAGGGGTGATATGATAGCCATGTTCAAATATATAAAAGGATGTCACATAGAGGAGGGAGGAAGGTTGTTTTCGGCTGCTCCAGAGAAGCGGACACGGAGCAATGGATCCAAACTACAAGAAAGAAGATTCCACCTAAACATTAGGAAGAACTTCCTGACAGTAAGAGCTGTTCGACAGTGGAATTTGCTGCCAAGGAGTGTGGTGGAGTCTCTTTCTTTGGAGGTCTTTAAGCAGAGGCTTGACTACCGTATGTCAGGAGTGTTCTGATGGTGTTTCCTGCTTGGCAGGGGGTTGGACTCGATGGCCCTTGTGGTCTATTCCAACTCTATGATTCTAGGATTTCTTGAACTTTTATATAAAATTTAATTCTTGCATGGTTGTGTGTTTCCTTCACACAAGATACATACAGCATATTCTACATGCCCTTGGATCTATAAAACGTGAACAAAAGTACCCCCATAATATACTTTCTGCATAATTTGGGGGAGGAAGGCAGAGCATTTGGTGCAGAGATAGGCAAATAGAACTAGAAGAAGAAAATGCCAGACTGAATTGGACCCAAGTCCTTCTAGTTTAGCGTTCTGAGTCTGGTAGCTGTTGTCAACCAGATTGCTCTGGAAAGGTCAGAGGTGGGGAATGAGTGACTGCTGTCCTATTTGTACCTGAAAGTCTGGTCATCAGAGGTACAGGCGTTTGCAGATGGGGGTTACCTTTAACTATCAAGACTAATAACCATTGAAAGATCCATCGTCTCCAAGTTTGCTGAATCCTTTCCAAGGCTATTTATGTAGTAGCTTAAGTGGTGCGGCACATTGCTTTTCTATTAACATACATAACTGTGCTGTGTCCTGGGCAGCAGTCATAAACCAGATTGTCCTGAAACAAGTCACTTTGCACTTAAATAAGATGACTGCCACCTGCCTTTCAGCGGCGTTAAAAATCGCCAAGCATTCAGCATAAATACCAAAAGGGGAAAAAAAGAAAACTTTTATTACTTAGTTCCAAATATTACATGCACTTTCCAAAAGTTAAACTCTTAAAACATTTTCAATAGCTTCTTGTCAGTTTGGAGGCAGCAAAGGATACCAGAGACAAATATTTTGAAAAAAGCATTTACAAAAATACATTGCACAAAGTCCTATCTCACGTCTTTAAAAAATAAGTTAGTGTTATGCAAAATATTCCCCACCCCGTCAACTTCCCCCATTTGGATTTATACAGGATAATTCTGATTTATATATTTAACCTACAGTTTATGTAACAGCTGTACAGGTTTTAACAAGCTCTTCTCAATAGGCCATTGGTTCTATTTCTAGCTGAACTTAGGCGAGCAAATGGTCTTCTGGAAATAAAACTCTCTATAAATATTTGAGGACTCTTTGTGCAACATACATTAACTCCATTTTGTCGTTCCCAAAAGAACAATTATTATAAACTCTCCAAAAAAGCAAAACGTAAGGTAAGATTTTCACACGCCACCACTTTCAGGAATCTTTTTCCTAAGGAAGGTTTCTAATAATAATTCCAATTTAAAAGATGTCAAGTTGTCGGGGCATGCAACAAGTTCCATGTGCAACAAGCGCTCTAGAAAAACTTCATTTTCTGTCCTGAAATTTATAACCATGTTATCGTGTGGGTGTTTTTTTAAACAAACAGTTGTTTTGGGAGAAGTGGTGTCAAAACTTTGCCCCTGAGGTTTCAACAACATTCAATCTTGTGAAGTTTCCTCTGGCTTTCCAGAGATTAGCAGCAACCCCAGAATACCCAGTGAGGCTTGGGATATTTAACTGCACAAAAGAGAATGTATGAGTAAGCCCCAGGGATGAAACATGTTTGCAGGTTACCTCATCTGAGGTTTAGCATTTCTGGCATCATCCTTTTAATTCTGGTTCCACTTCCACTTCCTTATAATTTCCCATCTTTCAGCATCTACTCTTGTAAGCCATTCTAATTCAATCCTGTTCAGGCCATTTCTTACTGATGAGACCTCTTCCTCCTTTATTCAGCATATACTTCTGTTGATATTACGCTGAAAAGCTTGGCCAAATTTGTACTTAGCACTCATGGAAACCTTCTAATTCATTCAACTGCTATTAGCTACTGTAACCATCAACTTGCTTAAAAGGGAAGTTATTAAAAAATCAAAATTTAAACCCATTTACGTTTAAAACACCTGTTAATGATGCTTTTTTCTTTTGTTTTTCCAGTTTGGTTACCAGTCTGAATAGACTTCTGGCTCTATCCCTTTCCTATCTGTAACATTAAAACATAATATATTCTTACCAAATGTGTCCTTTAGCAAGATGTTCTTAGACAATTCCAGATGAAATCAGAACCTTTCCCTCAAAAGCACAACACTGGTGTCAAATCCTGCTGAGAATTTAAAGTATGTGAAGTGGCACCAGGTCTGGGAGGTTGTGGCCAAAAGGCAATGCAGCAACTACTGGTGCCACACAGTCTCCATCCCTTAACGAGTGCTGGAACCACATGCAAACCCTGTCAAAGTGACTGGAAACTATTTAACTGCAGAACATGGTAGACTGCTTCCACGGTCGTTTTTAAAAAATCATATACGTGGGGAAGGTGAGCCCCCACAATGAAAACAGATTCCTAGCTGCCAAAAAAAGAAGTTTTAAAAAGCTTATATTGCAAAGTAATAAAATAGATATTTACTAGCTTGTTAACTGAGTTTTGCAAATGAGAGCGGTTGGCATGCAATATTTTTCTTAGAATGAACACGTTAAAAATATAAAGCTGTCTGGAAGGTACAAGCTGAGCATCCGAGCAAATAACCATTTGGTTTGATATACAATTCTGTTGGCAGTCTTCTATACTTAGCCAAGAACTTGGAACCTGCGGCCCATCACGTATCTTTTAAGAATTCCAGTGTTCCAGGCTTTCCCTTTATATACATATAAACAGAAAAAATATACATCAAGAAGTAGGAAAGGGTACATAGGATTCATTCAGCAGGTCTCCCATGCACTCTAAACCGATAGAGGCAAGTGTACTCTGTATGGCCCCAGTTAGAAAAAATTCTTAGCTCCACTATCTGGAATGGTTTTTCAGTTGTCTCCTAAAAAAATAAAGGACGAGGAAGAAGTTAGAACTTAGCAGATAACTTATTTTAAAAGTAATTTGTCTGTAGAATAAATTACACTGTTATAAATGTTAAATGCTATGAATTCAGTCCAACCCTTGTTAACCACATAACTCACACCAGTTATTTCTTATTGCAATAAATTGGGTGTTTATGGTTGTACCCAAAACCTACTCATAGCAGACGCAATGAAATTAATGGACAGAAGTTAGGGTGGTATGCAGTGCTAGTCCTACACAGAGTAGACCTACTGAAGTTAGTGGATGTGAATAACTTAGGTTTATTAATTTCATTGGGTCTCTTCTCAGCAGGACCTAGCAACCCTTAGTCATGTTCATTAACTTCAATGAGTTTACTTTGAGCAGGACCAGTATTGGACACAACCATTAGCCTTTCGGTATTTTGTCCTTAAAAGAAGCAGGATTACAGTGTTGTATCTATAACTGTTGCTACAGCTTCCTTTGCATTCAACTTTACATGCACTATTGCAGTCAAAATAGGTAAAAAAATCCATCAAGCCCGTGCAAAAAGGTAGGGCCAATAGTTCACAGATCAATTTATGTGATATTAGAGGAGGGGAGAATTTGCAGTTAGGGGAATTTGAAATGCAAATTTCCTCCAGTTTGGAAAGCCTTGTGCTACTTTAAGATTTCTGTGAATGAGCAGTAATTATGCTAGTAAAACTCTCTGTGGGCTTATATGCAAGACTGGAGCAAACCAAACTTTCATATTTTATTTGTCACATGCATGATCTAGCTTCTTTGCTTTACAGGAGCAAATCCAAACCTAATACTATTTGCATTCATGTCAACATCTCCAATAGTGTAAAAAAGAAGCCGCCTAAAGGCAGATAGGCTTTGTACTAATGTTGACATACCGTTACTTGAAACATCTGTAATGGCTCTCCATCTTGATCATAAATATATTGCCCAAGAAGTACGCCCTCTTGTTCATACTCACTTTCAAGACCCTGCCAACACAAATGTTTAATATTATTCTGAGTTCTCACCAGAGAAGGTAACTATAAGATTCAGTTTTAATTTCAACCTCTCTCAGTCCCTATTAAAAGACAAGATCACAATAAAAGCAAGTAGGACACACAACATATCCCACACACACCCTGAATATTTTTAGGATATGAAAAATATGAATTTACTACTTGGATTTCTACAAAGACCACAACAAAGTCTCAGGATAATTGCAATGTAAAATACTAGAAATGGCTGAAATGTGGTCTGTATGCAAGAGTAACTTTTATAAACCGTTACATCTTGACTTTCTACTTTAATTTTAACACAAAATATATTAAGTTGAAAGTGTGATCTCCTGGTCTTTTCATTTATTTGTTTTACTGAAAATTCTTTTATGTTATCTATCTGGGTACACTGAAAAGCTAATTAGAACAGTCTGTTCTTACAGCTGCTTGTACAGATGTCAAATACAGTTCCCAAGGGAAGAGTTTTGAAGCAGGCACATCCGGGGCAGGTTAGGTGATAAATCAATATACTGAGGTATTCAAAGTCCTTTTCCTTTGATCCCCCTTTTATAAGAATTGCAAAATAAATAAATTTGAGGAAAATCACCCTAATCTATTTTGTCAAAGATAAGGCTTACATATACTGAAAAATCCTTTGGAGCACTGGTAATATTGCCTGTTGGTGAAAGTGTTTTTGGTATGTGTTCCAGGGTGAAGGCTGTAGGGTAGATCATCATGGAAAGCCTGACAACCAGATATCCCTGTGATCCTTTGAAAGCCCAGCAGTTTCCAGGATACATGTCAGGCTTAAGGGAAGAAATAAAAAAAAGTTACAGTTCCATTAATAAGTTTAAAAATAACAAGAGATCTGACATTATAATGTGGACAAAGCATATACTGAGAAATTGCATAATTTCCTTAGATGGTGCGTATCCTTTAAGTCATGTAGCTCAGCAGCTCAAAATTATAATAACTAAAGTACAGCAACATAATAACGCTGTGTGGCATCATCATAAAAAATGTGGAGCAATTATAATCTGAAATAGCTTCCTTTAAGAAACCTTTAAGCAACTTTTGTTGCATAATTCAGTGGTTTTAAAACTTTCTGCACTGTTTTATCTGTTTTGGGAAATCTACCTATTGTAGGGGATTTGAGTGACATGTTTGAGGCCTGTTTGGTTTCACCATCACCTTCTCTAAACTTACTGTGCCTCCTAAAATAATTATGATCTGACCTTAGTTTGGTGTGATCTGTCTCTTTGTTTTGTATATTTACTTGTACTTGTATATTTTATAGTTACAAAGCAAGAGGTATGACTGATCTGCATTGTCACCCTAAATGTGCTCTCTTTTTAAAGGACTGGATCAGGCTTTCTAGTCCAGCATTCTGGGTGTGGGGGGGGGGAAGACACCTCAGGAGCCAACAAGCCATGTTCTGCCTTTTATCCAGACCTGTTGCATGCTCAATACCCCTGCACATGAACACTGCAGAAGGTGCTTATTGGTGGGCAAGCAGTTTTTCAGGGAAGTTTATTACTGATCTTCTCAATGAACACCCTGAGAAGCCACAGGCTTCCTGTGTGTACAATTTGAAAACTACTGGTGTTTTTTTACAATCTAGTGCATAAAAAATTATGAAATAGCTAATAAAAGAAGCTCAGTGTTGGGTCAGTGACAACTGTCCTGGCTGTATAAGGGCATACACCCCTATGGAACAGCCCTATACTTCAAGAATGTGCACACACGGGACATACTAGACATCAGAATTCATGACTGTAACATCGTTTCAGAAAGCCGGTCAACATTTAAATGGCTTGGGTTCTGAAGAGTGCACAAATATAGCTGCAAAGCATCTCAGTGGTAAGGAACTGAGCAACAGTCAACAAATAAATGCACCTTCATGGAATTCTTGCCAGAGATTCTGGAAGAAAAGCTAACAAGAGATGGAAACTAAGTGACACCAAGGTTAGCTCATCCAATATTGGCACAAAATTCATTCTTATTCCATGAGTACAGAAAGAAGCTGAAGCCAGGATGCCAACAAGATGTGAGGAAGCCAAGATACTGCTATACTAAGCAGAAATAACCTTACCTGTTGACACAGAAACCCTTCTGGACAAAAGCCCTGAGCAACTTGTGCCTTTAAGAGGGAAAATATGTTTCCCAAGTGTTTTAAAAACCACTAGCCTTTTAATTACCTGGATCACTACGCGAGGAGATTGAGAGAAGTACCACAAAGGAATTCCAAAGAGACTAATTAGAGCTGTTTTGGTTTCGTACGTCTCTGAACAGCGAGTACTCAAAATACTGCCACCTTGAAGAAACAAGGAAACTATTCAGGTTTGTTAATAAGACAGTGCAGACTTACTCTGTGTGTGCCTCTTCATTCTTTTTAAATACTAAAACCTTGTGCTACTTAATGCAGCCGTTTTCAACCCTTGGCAGCCAACTATGCTTTGGGGGACTACAGACGGCAGCCAGCACAAACTCTAGCTGCTGGACAGCAGTCTGTTTTCTCCTTTATAAAGAAGCACAGCCTCACCTTCCTTGCTCTAATAATCTAGAGTCCAAGGGCTGGTGGTGCAGGTGGAGCTGGCCCTTCTGCTCTTAGCTGTGGTTGAGCAATTAGGAGCTAGCTTTTCAAACATGTGCTCCCCCTTCTTCCACCTCTTCCCCACTTGGCAGTGAATTATTTACATTCCCATCACCTGAACACTAGGCAAAAATATCTATGCCAATCTTATTTTTAAAAAATAATTCTTAAAAGCAAGTTTAACAAATAAAAAGGAAAATAAAGGAAAAAAGTGTAGGAAAAACAAAACCCACTGTTGGCTCACATTTTGGATACAATAATCATCTGTATATCCTTCTTAAATTAACCATAAACAGGTATCTACACAAGATGGATTTTTATAGGAAATAAGTTCAACTTTAACAAGAGCAGTGCTAATCTGAACCATGACTCCTGCTGACTAGCGTTCCTTTCTATACCAGGTAGAAAGAGGTTTTCAGGTTGGAGAATTTTAGCTTTGCTAGTGATTGATTTAAAGCACATTTCTAGATTCCCATAACTGCAGAGTCAAGAGTAAATTGTTCTTTCCTCAGTGCAACTAGCTGTTAATCTCCTGGGGTGCCCAGGCCATATTTCCCAAGCTGTCTCCACCCACTTCTCTTATGTCTGAGCCTCTTACATACAAACTCTATTAGTCTCTGAGCTAAAGCCTGTTATGGGATGAAGTATTCTATATTTATTTATTTTGGGGATTTATACCCCAGCCTTTTGACAAGTGCCCTGAAGGCAGCTTACAAAACAAATCCATTTAAAATCAAGCAAAACTGGCACTGAAAACTACAAAATGAAACAAAAGTAGTAGCAAGTTCTAATTAGTATAATGCTGTAGCACTCAAGGGGGGTATGAAGTTGAGTGAAAAGTATGGCCTGGGGGAGAGACGGTAGAGGGTAAGGAGGGGTTGTGCCCTGGTGAGAGCCCCAAGGGCCATAAAGAGAAGCCTGGAATACTGCATTCCCCCCCCCCCGGCCTAAGGTTCCTCCCTGCTATTTTAGGTGGTAGTCAAATACACCCAGGGAAAAAGTTAAAGGGTTTGGGGACCACAACAGGAAAGGCTCCTAGAGCCAGCAAAACTTCTGCAGAACTTACTGTAATGAAGATCAGCTCAAAATGTTTAAACTATTTAAATGGTTGCTCAACACCTCTGGTATAAGACAGGCAATATCCCCTCAGAACTTACCTCCAGATTCCAAGGCAAAGTCAACCATGCCAGTCTTGTCTTGTGAAAAGAGTTTCAGTGCGTTGTTGACAATAATGCGTGCTTGCTGCAAAATACATAAGAGGAATATGAGAAATTGAGAGTAAGCACTGTATTTCAGCATTCTGACACACTGATGTCAAGTTGTGCTTTTGCCACAGAATTGTTTTATACAGCATTCTCATATATAGATATATAGCTATAGTATCCCAAAAAATGTCACTCTGAATTAAGAAAAAGTTAATGCAACTAGTGTAAGAATGTAAACAGAGGATGCCTGTTGGTATTCTAAAGCAGTGACACTACCTGTTCCTAAGGCCTACCAACTGTATTCCCAGTGGAGGTGGGACAAAGAGGGCCTTCAAGGCCAATTTTAACTTTAAGGCTTGGGCAAACTAGTCTTTGAAGCAACATATGGGCAAATCTGGTCTTTGATGTGACAAAGCCTCAGGCGATTAACAGTTTTAAAGGACAATGCCAGAACTATGAACTGAGTTAGTGTTCAATAGTACAAATTGTACTCCTGAGCAGTAAGCAATATCGTCAATATGAATGTGCTGTCCTCTTTATGAAACACCATTCAGAATGAATGGGACTGGTTTTGCTTTTTATGGCTGGAATTTTATTGATGTTTCTCTGGCTGCATTTTTAATTTTTAAGCAGTCCAATCTGACAATTTGATTTTTAAATTATGTTTGTGTTTGTTACATTACCTTACATTATTTAATTTTGTTGCATATCTACCTTGAATGCCACTCTTATTGGTAGAAAATGTGGTATGTAAATTTCAAATAAATATTTCATCAGGATTTATTTTATATGCCTATTATTTTTTATTTCCAGCTTTATAACCCAGCAAGCCCTGAAGACATCACCTTCTCAGAACTGCACAGACACTAGCCTAGAAATTTGTGTTGGGTAATAATTATCTGCAAATGACTAGATAAGGAAAGCTTAAAGAAGAAGAAAGAAGAGAAAGACCAACTTCTGCAAAGGCCAGACATAATTAACATGGACAGAGGTCTACAAAATTAGGACTGGTGTTGGTAGCAAAGCATTTGTTTCTACAAGCCAGCTGCAAAGTTATTCCCAGCATGAAATCACAGCCAGTGGCTTGGATCCCATGTTATTGGAAGTGAATCTTTGCTTATGGGGTGCTTCTAGTGGATGAAAGTTGGGAACAATGGCATAGGGAGAGAGAGGCAATTTTGTTGAAACTTCCTTTCTCCTGCAGTGCCCTGAAGATCTGCTCATGAATGTTGCAGGATCCTTCAGAACAAAATGAGGTATGGCACAGAGAGAAAGAGGAATCACTGAAAAATGGCCTCCTTCACTTCTTCCAGTGTGAGCTTGCTTCCACAAGTTCATACACCCTTCCATTCATGGAAGAGTAACTCTGGATCCAAGGTATCATCATCTAATGACACTGATGAAATTATAATTTCAAATACTGGAGCAAGACTAACATTTCGTTCTGGCTCAGTGAGGAACAAAGAACTCACATTAAAGTCAATTCACAAACTGTACTTAACACCACATAACTATTTTACACGAGCACTGGTTCTTCGCCAAAATGTTGGAGGGGATGCCAAACCCTTGAGGTGTGCTTTCATTTATGGTGGGATTGCCCAAAGGTTAAATGCTTTGTGGATGCAGTACTCTGTGAAACTGGAACTACCATAAAATGCCAGGATACACCTTCTCCACACCTGGCACTCCTTAAAGACACTACAATGTACAGCGAGCAATTAGCTGGACACTTTCTTATTGCAGCATGATTCAGAATTTTGCAATTGTGAACAGACTTGGCAGGAGTTAATCTGGATTATTCGTATGGAAAGGTATGGGACACTGCATTATTTAAAAAGCTGACATTCAAAATAAGAGTCCTTAGAGGCCAAAGTAAAAAAGCTAACAATACAAAATCATACCACACTAAATTAAATGTATGTTAATAGACAAAAACATGGACTGTCTCCATCTCCATCTTTTTATCATTTATCTAAAATATTTGCTCACACCTTTCTCCTGAAAAACATTTGTAGTTAAAGACAAATTGCACTTAGTGTCTTAAAAATGAAATGCACAGAAACTTAAGCATAAGTTTAATGAAGCTGTTTCACAAAAGTGCAATCTAGAGTTTTAGTGGAAATGTACAATATTTTTCGTCTTACTTACCGCTTCTGTGATGCCTGAAATCCCAGCCTCATTCACAACGCTCGTTACTACCTCTGAAGTTGACTTTGTATTTGCGACAGACATGTGGAGAGTTATGTTCTTGAGGATCTGCAACTCCAGATCTTGTAACAAATTTTGCAAGTCGCTCTTGCTCACAAATTTGGATGTTAGCCACTGAAGCAGTGATTCTGGCAAGTCTCCTTGTTGGTTGCCAAAAAGCATGATCTTGACTGATTCTTTAACTTGGGCATCTACCTAGAAACATATCATATGGCAAGTTATATCACTGGCTTTGGATCACTTTCCAAATAGAATAGTGGTTCTCTTAACACACATGCTTATTTTAGTTTCCTGCTATTCCCAACAATCAGACTGCTGTAACATAAAAGTTGAGGTTCTTCAACATTATGTTTTAATACACTGTTAGGGAACAAACCATATTCCCTCTGTCATAGTCATTCATGTTAACTATTCAAAGGAAATAAGTCAGAAATTGCACTGGGTTTCTGTAAACCCCTTCTGTGGGCCTAATCTGCTCTTTGGATCCCAGCTCTACAGCCTTTAATCCATTTACCATGATCTTCAAATGGAATGACAAGGATAGCCAAAAGAAAATTCTAAATAACTATACGCTAGTGACTGCCCACAGAAATTGAGTAGGCCAGCCTCCTGCTTGTAGACAGTCCTGTAAAGTCCTGAAACCAATTGCATCTTATGGTATTGTATTTTGAGTAAGCTAAACAGACACAACCATATGCTTCTCAGCAAATCAATCCCTCCAGCAATCTTGCCTTGGACACAAAATGCTTTGTCAGATTGGGTGCACAAATACAACATATTAAACTTCATTCAGGGAAGTCTCCTTTTGAACTTACCTTTTCATGAAGGGTATCAATTCTGTCACAGCAAGTTTTCAAACCCTGTGAACTTAGCAGTTCTGATTTCATGCGACCTAACTCAAGTTCTAGGTGTTTAATCTTGGATAACAGATGCTTGTTTTGTTCATCAGTGTCACTGACAGCACAGAAAGATAATAAAAGACAAAGTTCAAATATCAGAACTATTAGGAACAGATCTAGTAACAGTCAACAAAACATTATGCTGAAGTAAAACAAAATGAGCAAGTTTTTGGCAGAGAGATGTGCTCTCCATGCATGGAAGAACATATTTGATGTCATAAACATGTTCCTTCTACTCCACTATGAACAAGATAAAAAAGCAGCAATGGAGATGAAGGTATGAACCATTCACACTTAGCTTATTATTCATTTGGGGAAATGTTCAAAGCCACCCAAAGTCCATACGATTCTTTGGAAATTTCTATGCAATTCACAGCATTTTGTTGAATTTGCTACTATACGTAGACATGAAACAGACATTAAATTCCAATTGTTGTTTTAAAGTAGCATGGTGGGGTGAAAATGCTGAATTCCCTTATAGTTTCAGCACAAAGCAGCAGTAAGCTAATCAGCAAACAAACTGAATTTTGAAACTTTAAAATCAATTTTCTGGGCATATGGTTTAAGCCAGTGTAAAACAAGTATAGAATTTAAATAAGTCACCAGAAAGAATATAAATTCTGAGTTGGTGGAATGACAGAATGATATTCCAGACTTATAGCAAGTTTTAGAATGTAATTTCAAGATGCAGTATAGTGACAACAAAGGCCAAACATTCAGTAGCTAAAACCACCCCCCTTATAGAGCCACCCACCCATTTTTAATTCAGAGGTGTTAAAAGAAGAACAGTTATCATCTGTTTACAGGCTAGTTTTAACTGCTTAGTGGCAAGGAGTTAGCTGCAGCCATACCTCATTCTTTGTGCTTTGGTTAGCTCAAGTTCCTTTTGAAGGCCCTGAAAAATAACAAAATGATTAAATTCACATGGAACCTCCTTATTCTGAGCTACAGAAGAGATGCTGTGAAGAAAAGATTCCCAGACAACAGAAACTCGGACTTGGAAATAGTAGAGGATGAGGAACCAATTTGCATACTTTCTAAACTTCATTCAAAATTTCTGATAACAATTTTGACATATTCATGCCATGGTGGAATGGGGGCAGGTGAGAGAAAGTGGCAGAGGCACTGGACTCCAATTGGGACTGCATGTGACTTGGGGAAGAAAACTGCTCTTAAACTACTCGGTGGTGGTAGTTATTGTAATCCAGCTCTTATCCATTAACTCAACATATGGTTTGGGGGAAGGGAGTGCATCACAAGAAAGGAAGGCACAATCCTTCTTCCAGAGAAGAAGCAGAAACATTACCTGACATATGGAGATCCACATAACACTCTGGATCCCAAGACTGCAACTTGAGGTTACTAATCGTATTTTCACTAGGGCCTCTTTGCAAGTGAAAAATCCTTTCCTCTTTCTGTCTGATGTTTATCCAGAATAAATCTTGTTTGGTCAAACCAACTGTCTTCCATTATCCCAGCACATATCTTATTTTTTAATGCTTTTGAGAAATGCTTAGAGTGCTAACTGCATTTTTTTAAAAAAATGTTTCTTAATGCTGGAAAAATAGATCTGCCTTCCAAATTTGAATATTCTGGTTCTCACAACAAATGATACATTTGACACACTTTTGGCCTTATGAGCAACTTGTGGTATTTATCCTCACAACCATCCTGAGAAGCTAGTTTGATTGACAGATTATAAAGTGCCAAGGGGGACCCCCAGTGAGATTTTTTAGACAACTGGAACCTAGACTTCCCACATCCAAGCCCAGCATAATAGCCATTAAACTACCACTTTGTGCCCAAAGACATCTCTTCCCATCTAGGCAAGCAAGAGGCATTACCAAAGTTCAAGGAGACATTCTTGCCAGATGACCAATTGGAGGAGGGTTTGCAACAGCATTAGTTCTAGGAGATAATATCAAAAAATAGAGAGGCCTGGACACTCACATTTGGCTCCCTGGCCTGAGGTTCCACACTCATGAGGTGACAGATTTCTCTTTTTCTTCTTCCCCTTCCTTAAGCATATTTGCTTGGAAGCAACCTGTGGATTTCACTGGGACTTACTTCCAATCAAGTATTCTTAAAATTACAGCCTTTGCTACTGAAAGAAACTCTTAAAGCAAGTCTATCACTCTTTTCATTACCTCCGATTTTTCTGAGAGTTTTGCAAGGAGATCTTCTAAAGCTACAATGCGCCATTCATGTTCTTGGTGCAAGGTCAGAAAGTCACGCTTTAAAGATAAAAGAGAATAGTAACTTTTGAAGCTTATTGCTCACAAGATCCCTCCCATATTTAAATATTGTATGGATTTTAACCACACAACCCAAAATAATATCTGAAGCCATATTTAAGTACAATGACCATATGAGAGCTATTTAATGCAGCTTGAAAAGGTAAAGAAGTGCAATGGTATCATTTTAAAATCCATTCATGAAAAGCGTATTTTCTTCCTTTAAGAGACAGTGATTCAACTCTTAAGCTAATCATAGGAACGTGTGTTAAATGTACTTCATGTTGGGCTTTATATCAAATAATGCATTTTTAATGTTACCATCCTCAGGTTAAGCATATACATTTGGCTGAATGGATTACAATGAAATGCTTCCAGTGAGAATGACTATAATGCAATCTGCTAAACTATTATCATGTGCAAGCTGAAAACACTTGTATCCCACCCACACAAGCTCTCATTTCCCATGTCAGTTCTAAACAGCCTCCTACAACAGAAGTATTATTGAGTATTTGAATGACAAGTCTGTAATGATCACATTAAAACTCCCAAGTTTTAAGAAACAGTTCCAAACAAATTACCGCTGGGTGCAGCGTTTCATCAGGTTTCATTTCTTTAATATGCTGGCCCACCACATTTTTAATGAGTGTCAGCATTTCACTTTTGTCATTCATCTGGGTAACTTGATCTTGAAGGCTTTGCAGGAGAAGTAGCATTTTACTATATTCTTCATCCCGATGATGCCATCTCTTAGACATAAAGGCCATTTTCTTTTCCAGCTCTATCACACGATCTGCATCAAATACCTTCATAGTTTCCTATAATTTTAAAGGGTATTTATTCATTTATACTCCAGCTCTGTTCTAAAACATTCATAGTGGTTTACAATAACAAAATAGCTCACAGCTGCAACAAATTACAGTTGTAAAACAAAACAAAAACCCTTAAAACAAGTTAGAGAAGCAGACTAAAGTAGCAGCTGCAGTTAATCCTGAATAATAACACCATTCAATGAAATAAAATTGTCTCCACTGTTTTGCCTAAAAGCATGCAGTGATAAGAATGGTATACCTCTCTTGGGAGTTTACTCCAGATTTTGGGATTAATTCTCATTATCCCCAAAGCAACAAATGATAAAATAAAATTTAAGAGATGGATTTAAACCATACACTGCACATGGAAAGGAGATGGGGAGGAGTCCGAAGGTCATCCATTGGGGAAGGGGCTTTTTTAAAAAAACAAAGCAAAACTATGCACTATGCATATTGATGAGCTATCTATCAGTCAACACAACATGTGAAGCATCAAGCCAGCCTCATGCTCTGGAGTTTCAAAAAGAGAAAGCCTCTCAGACACCTGGAAAGTCAAGACAGGAAGCAACAATAGTTCCTGGTAGGCTGCTGTACATGGCTGGCATATGTCATGTTTGGCATAGCGGACTAAGGCCTGCACAACAGGAACAAAATAATATGGCCAGCTCTTGGTCGTATCACTCCCAACCCTCCATAATAATGGCAGGTATTCATTTGCAGATGGATAGACCAAAGGCCATCATCTAATAGGAAAGTGAGTAACATCTGGACCCCCTTAGCCTTCACATGCGAAACAAAAAACCTTAAGACACATATTTTTAAAGAGCACTTACATCGGGGTATGGAAGAGCATAAGAGTCATCGGGCTGAGGCTCAATGATATTTGCAGAATCTTCCCAGCTGTGTATTCTGTGTATGCCCGTCCAATTCAAAGCTGGCAATAACGAAAGGAAACCTTCAGTACCCCAGTGCCATAATCCTAAAAGAAAGAAGGCAAAAAGGGGTAAAGATAAAGCTCTTGATAACAGGAAATCCTCAGATTTTTTTCTAAAGTAAGTTCGACAAAATAAACCAACTTTAATTCGGCATTAATCATTAAATTAATAACTTTGACCACAGTCTATATCAGGGGTCAGCAAACATTTTCAGCAGGGGGCTGGTCCACTGTTCCTCAGACCTTGTGGGGGGCCAGACTATTATTTTTTGGGGGTGGGGTGTGTGTGAAATGAACGAATTCCTATGCCCCACAAATAACCCAGAGATGTATTTTAAGAAAAGGACACATTCTACCCATGTAAAAGCATGCTGATTCCCGGACCATCCGCAGGCTGGATTTAGAAGGCGACTGCGCCGATCCGGCCCCTGGGCCTTAGTTTGCCTACCCATGGTCTACATCCTTTTTCAATGCAGATATGAAAACTATGGGAACTCAAGAGCAACAGGGAAGTGCCATGACTCAGTGGGAAAGCATATATGCTGCATGCAGAAGGCCTCAGCTACAATCTCCAGCATCTCCTGATAGGGCGGAGATCACGGAGTATCACTGCCAATCCGTGCAGACATAGAGTGTGATGTGGACCAACAGCCTGACTTAGAATAAAGGAGCTTCCAGTGCTTCCAGTGCTCCCAATAAATCCCAGGGCCCATGCCCTCCAATAAATTAATGATTTCTACCAATTCCGCTACTTAAAACCTTTCAGTCATCCCACTATATGAAGTGCTATTCTACATAATTATTGTACTTAGACACTTCTGTTGCTACAAAGATTCTCCGTCAGTGTAGCTGGGCACACTCTTAACCTTCCAGCTGTGGTGGGAGCGGACCACACCTACATGGATTGGATGTTGGGCTCTGCAATGAATTATTCATCATACTTGTGGCTCACCAGGTACTAGGCATGTGTGTACACACACACACACACACACACACACACACACACACACACACTTCCAGACCTAGGCAAGCAGGAGAAAAGGCTGCTCAAGCTTCTAGATAAGTGTTTCCCAAACTTGAGCCTCCAGTTGATTTTGGACCATTTCCCATCATCTCTGACCACTGGTCCTGCTAGCTTGGGATGATGGGAGTTGTAGTCCAAAAACAGCTTGAGACCCAAGTTTGGGAAATTATTCTAGATCTGGGATGTCCAACCGGTTGATTGTGATCGACTGGTTGATCATGGGGTGTTCCTGGTCGATTGGGTGATTCTGATTGAATGACACACCCCAAAAACCCTCAACAACTTTGGTGAAGGCTCCCCCCAAAAAGCTCAACAACTTTGGTCAATCCAATGGGTAGATCACTGCCAGTGTTTTTATAGTGGGAGTAGATCACATCTCTTGGAAGTTGGACATCGCTTTTCTAGATGAACGACTGTTATGTGGCTGGTTGGCTGCATTCACTCTGAGTGGGCCACACATGTGGGCTGAATACACACAACCCTATAAATAGGTAACCTAGATTAGTAAGATTTCAGGCTCATTCTACTGATACATTTCCGCCTACCTAGCAACAGCAATAGCGGGAGGAGAAACAACAGCAGTCTGAATATCTTTGGAAGGCATCTGGAAAATAGATAAAGGAATTTCACTGCAATTAGCTCACTGCCATTGGTTGCCTAAACATGTAACATATAACTGAAAATTTCAATTCCATTACTTAAGCTCTTTATGACCGTGATCTGTAACAATGCCAACAACATTATGAAGATAGTTTTGTAACCAATTCAGAGAGAAAACAGCAGCACATATTAGACTACAGACCACAATCTAGAACAGTTTAGACTTGCCCATAGGCTTAAAAGGTGCCTAGGAGGACTTTTCTCTCTTGAACAGTGACTTGGTGTGATGTACTGCAAACTGCCTCGAACGCATTGATGTTCTCAACAGAAGCTTGTGTTCCAGTCCTGATGGTCGCAGAAAATAAATTGCATGGATTTTAGGATTGTGGCCATTATCTCTCCTCTGTGTTATAAAGTCAATTTTAAAAATAAATTTAGAGGAGTGATGTGGGATGGAATTTTTTCCACTGCTATATACATCCATTGAAAAGTTTCCATTTGTGGAATACATTACTACATACATTTTTTAAAAATAACATAATGAATTAATACAAGTCAAACTGAGCAACTGGAACGGGGACAGGAAGTTCTTAGAGCATGACCAAGTTAATTTAACCAGTTTCAGTGCTAACGTTTTCTTTCTTTAAAAAGATTTGCCATGCTTAAAATATAGTGGTACCTCGGGTTAAGTACTTAATTCGTTCCGGAGGTCCGTTCTTAACCTGAAACTGTTCTTAACCTGAAGCACCACTTTAGCTAATGGGGCCTCCCGCTGCCGCCACGCCACCGGAGCATGATTTCTGTTCTCATCCTGAAGCAAAGTTCTTAACCTGAGGTACTATTTCTGGGTTAGCGGAGCCTGTAACCTGAAGCGTATGTAACCCGAGGTACCACTGTACTTACAAGTATTCCAATAAACTGAATTTGTTTTTATGTACATTAACTATGCTTTATTTTATTTTATTTTATTCATTTAAAAGGAAGATATTTAAATTCAAATACTTTTGGGGAAAACTTCTGAGATATTTATACAGCAAGGGAAATTAACATGGCATACTTTTTTAGTTTTGGTTACTAAAATAAAATAATATCTATCTATCTATCTATCTATCTATCTATCTATCTATCTATCTATCTATCTTAAATTGGATCCCAATCTGCTCAGGGTAGCGTTATTCTTTCAGAGAAAATCTACCACTTTGTCTTGAGAACCCCAGTATTGAAACCAGGAGGCAACTTCTTAGCCTAGCTTGCAGAATTTAATAACCACCAGGCAAGCTCAGCAAACTGAGTGCTTTCCAAGGCACATGGTTCATCATAACAGGAACAAGCAGCAGCAAGCCTCTGCCTGTGTGCACCCTGGCACCCACAGCATAGCTGTGAAGACTGGACACTTTCATTTCCATTTTCAGCTAACATCAGTATAGCATTACATCTGTAACCTAATCGGTGGTTAACTTTAACTGTGGCTTGTTGAAACATGTCATTTTTATAATCAATGGTTTGAAGCTGGCTTATTTCAACCAACAGCAATAGGATTAAATATTAAAATTAATCACTATTTGTCCTTGACAAACAGTGGTTGTTTTAAAACGAAAATGAAAGTTTCCAATCTGCTTGCAACCACATCATGGAGTTGGGGGAGAACATTTGTGTCCAAGACTCCCTGCGCTTTGTAATAATCCAGTGGTTTGTCATAATGTATGAACCAGCTGAAAAATGAGACTGTATCATCTTTAATCCAATTGTTTCCAGTGATAAAACTGTGATGAAGAAAACTGATTTACAATCAGTTTCCTAAACACATGGTGATCAAATTCTGTTAAGAAATGCTTACAAACCTTGTAAGAAGGAACACATTCAGCAAAGAAATCAGAGTAACAAGTTGATACCATCCAGTCCCAAGCCACCAGAACACTCCTGCAGCTGCCTTCCCTAGATGAGAACAGACAACGCTGGTTGAATTGGGAATGTAAGATAATCACCGAAGACAATAGTTTTCAAACGTTTGGGTCTTCAGGGAAACTTTTCCAAATCAACATGTCTGCTGGGAATCCCTATAAGTGGATGAGGATCCTGGGACATATTCTAAGTCACATCCTCTGTTCACACAGACACTGGCTAGGCCTGCAGAGCTTAGCCACTATCATCCATGAACCAAGATGCACCCAGGGAGACAGCCAACATGGCCCTGTAGCTTCACATTGCAGGGGATGTTCTGTAATGTTGGGCGAGTGGCCTCTTGGGAAAGTTTGTCCACCATTACACATCTTTTCATTGAGGAGATCTAAGCTTCCCTGGAACACAGTTTGAAAACCACTGGCTTAGGAGGAGACCAAGTGGAAGCAACAGGTGAGTGCTGTAGAAGAATATTAAAGGACATGCAGATTTTGGGTGTAAATGAGTACTGGCAAATGACCACACACATGCAACATTAAAATCAGTCCGTAACACATCATATTACAATCTATATTCATAACCTGAAATGTCACACAGGCATGCACAAAGTCATGCAGCAGAGAGTAATGCAGGAGCAACTTAGGTCTGACAATTTACAAAAGAAAAGTGCATGCTGAAGCTGCATTCTTAATATGTACTTAGTGTGTCAATGAAACCCCTTGGGGAATGAGATGAAGTAAGATGCCCAAGGTTACATGGAATAGCAAGGAGTCAGTTTCTCTATTTCTGAGAGCAGCCCTCTGTTTTGACAACTAGCTAATTCTGCCTCACAATACTGGAAGCAGGCACGCTGTATAAGGTATGCTGGGTTATTAATAAGCTGTGTACACAACCACGCTACAGATGTTAGCATTAAGCAAACAATGATGGAAAAACCAAAAGGATGCTTGAAACAAGTTCATTTCCTACATTAAAAGCGCTTCAACATAGGCAACAATGTGAAAACTAAGCCAGTCTACACAGTGGAGGAGGAAGGGGGGGTGCGGGCCGCCCGGGTGTCATCTCTGAGGGGGGTGACAAAATGACAAAAATATTAGGGTGGTTTTTAAAAAAACAAAAAACCTTGGCTCACAAAACTTTTTCGTTTAATCAACAAATGTAACGAAATGCGAGCAGCACTGGGCGCCACACCGTGTGGGACAGCAGTTATTGTGGGGCCTGCAGCGTGCGCCAGCCACACGTCTCTCCTGGGAGTGACGTGGTGGCTTGGGTGCCTGCAGGTTCCGTGCTGCCTGAAATGATAGCGTGGGGCTTGTGCCCGCCCACCGCCTCTCCCTCAGCCGCCCTACAGCTGAGGGGAAGGCAGCAGAGAGGCTCCATGCAGCAAGCCCAGCTCCCACAGGCGGCTCGCCCTGCCCCCGGCTGCGGAATGTGTGGGCCGCCCCCGGCACCCGAGCGGCTAGCTATGCCACTGAGTCTACACACAAGTTTCATCCTCTTTTCCAAATAAAAATGCTGGACATTCAGGAACTAAGAAGGCAGAGCTGTATAGGACGATGGAGAACACTTGTGACCTTTTGTTCATAGCAGGGCTAGTACCTGCAGGAAATAGAAAATGGTTGGTTCCTCCTGATCTCCGGACTGTTTAGGTAGGTAGTTCTATACAGAGATTTCAGCCTATTGATTTGAAAGCCTTCTTTCCAAAGCCCATGCCTCATCAGGGATACTGATGGTGCAAACAAGCCCCATGGCACTTACAGGAAGTGCTTTTTGTGTAGGAAATGTTTCTGTGTAGCATTTGAAGCTGCCCTAAGGATCACAAATCCAGGTTAAATCAGCTGATCACATCTACTATAAGATGCCAGTATGCTTTAAAAGGCAGAATACTCATGCAAAAGCATAAACATACACACACAAAATCAATAGTAACCTGGAGACACAACAGCTAGCCAAAGGAGTGACAAAATCTTCCTGGACGCAAACCATCCAGCTGTTCCCATTCTTTGTAACATATGTAGCAAGAAGTAACCTAATATAACACAGATGAATATGAACACAGAAAATGGGGAGCATCTTCAATTAAAAACACTACCATTTTAAAACACTCTGGGATTGTTTTGTTTTTCATCCACATACAAAATATATTATTAGCATTACAGCAGAGAAAAACTGGAACTAACATTATAAAGAAACATTGGATTTGATAATTCAACAGGCTGTTTTCCATGGGTTTACTACCATGTTATTTTTAATAAACAAGAATGGTTTTGAGAGAGAATACTACATATTTCACTGAAAGAGTCATACTGCTAAGCATTTGTTATTAAAATAAAAAGACTGTATTTATTAGGCGTAGATCTATTTTAGCTAGAAGATTGGGGGGGGGGGCGGACCAAAAACTCTCTTCTCTAAGATTATTGTTCCTCATCTGTAACATTCCATTTTAGCACAATAGCACAAGCTATTGTATTTTGCCTTCCTAACAGTTCTGCAACATATGTAGAATGAGGATTATCTGCTCCAAGCTTCCTTCATGACAGGGGTCAACCTAAACTCATAGCAAGAGGTGATAAGAGGTGTTGGCTGACACAAGCAAGTCACTCTAATCTACTTTGCAAGAAAGCTCTAAAAACAACAACAGCGAGAGCAATTAACAATGAAGAGATTGTGATGATGAGAGCAAAAGAAATCAAAATACGAAAACAAAATGGTGCAAGTCAACCTGTGTAAGAAAAGATGTGCCAAATGGTCCTTGCTACTCTTTTAGACCTTGAGGATTGCATGTGGGCTGTTGTGTGTGTTTCAAGGTGTTTCTTCCCCTTACAGTCATCACCTGTTGGTTGTGGTAACAATCAATTAATATAACACATTCAAGAAGACAGTGGTGTGCCAGATATGTCACAGAAATTTATTTTCCCCCAGATTCCTCCCCCAGAATCTTGGTGTGTTTCTGCCTCTTGTCTATAGAAATGGGAGCAGGCAGCAATGCAGTGGGAGAGGCAGGCATGCCACAACCTCTGTAGTCTGCATCACTTGACACATTCATGCTGCAGATTTGCCTCCCAAACTTTAGCGAAAAATTAAATTAAATCCCATAGACAGTTGCATCTATGAAGACAACTGTTAAAAAGTAATTGATAATAAAGCACTTAGAGAGGTAACGGAGCAAACAACTGGAACTTCCTGCAAGTGCAGGATGAATCATGGCCAAGATACATTGCTTTTCCAGCTTCCACAAAATTACGTAATATCCCTGCAAAAGTCAGAGTTATTAACAGGGTTGTTATGACAAAATAGGAATGCCACCATGTATGCCACCTTCATCTCCTTAGAGGAAAGGTGGGATTTAAATGCAACAATAAATAAAATAACACTTTTTCAAAATCTGTCAAACTTACACATTGATTCTCCATTCATACCCAGGTGGCCATCTTCCCTGAGAAATTCTTTTACATTCATGCTTCCACAGTAGCTAGAGTGAGCTGCAGCACAAGAAAAACAAATAATTAAGAAGAACAAAGATTTTCACAGGCTACAAAAACAGAAAATACAACCCAGAAAGGTCCAACAGCAGGCACGATGTGTCCACTGCAATCTTTTGATTTCTTTGCACAGCATCTTTCACAGATAAACTGCAATGTGACATGGAAAGTCACCTTATTTACAAAAGCAGCTCACCACCCCACACCCAGAAAGGAGAAAAAGGGGAGAGCACAGGTATCTTTGGAGTAGTGTGGTGAAGAAATACAAACATAAAGACCCTCAGGGTGTGCCATTTTAAGGCCAGCTGTTCTTTGGATTGTACCCATATATACAGTACCCCAGTTTGCACATAGCTGACAGCAAATAAATGATTCTCTTTTGTTAAAAGCTAGTTGAGGTCCTAAGAAACTCAACCCAGAAAATGATGTTTAAGTTGAACTAGCTAGGATGAGCTATGCTCCATCTTAGTTTTTTTTTGCAGGGGTGGGTGGGTTGCTCATGAATTCTGCTGGTCTGCATTTCTAAGGCTATTTATATTCCTGGGTGATTGTTGCTTGCTAATATTTGTCCTGCTTAGAAGCCTTCTAAAGAAGACCAGGCCTGCTGTTTCTGACATTTTAAACACACTCTCTTTTCACTTCTGGAGACCAAAGGACACCAGAAAAATATTTTAAAATACTTTAATATGCTTTGATTTCCTGCAGGAAACAAATTGTGAAAGAGAAACCAAGCACATCTTGATGAGAAAGGCCATTACAAGACAACACCAGGATCCAAAGAGGTCACCAAGGGCTCAGCCCCATATGGTGGAATTTGCAGATCAGAAAGTCATGTTACACAGTACCAAAAACATGGTGCCATGGTGCTTGAGAAACATACCGTAAATTTCGCTCTATAACATGCAGATTTTTTCTCCTAAAAAGTAAGGTGAAATGTCTGTGCATGTTATTGAGCGAATGTGTGGTCCCTGGAGCTGACTCGCTGGAGCGCAGGGGCAAAATAGGCAAAAATAAGATCGGGCGGGCGGGCGGAGGGAAGAGGGAAGTCAGAAGCTTTCCTGCATTCTGCCTCAGGGTCTTACTGCCCGCCCTCTTCTGTTGCAGCGTTTGCTCAAACTCAACAAAGAGCAGGGAATCCCCTGCCCTCCTGGCAAGCAGAGGGTTAAGGAAATGATCCCGTCCTTCCTTCTAATTCTTCCCTAGTCACACTGCGTGCAGGCTCCAGCCCACCACTTTCTCCTCTCCGTGCTCTAGGGACTCGCAAGCAGCCGAAAAGCATGCAGGTGGGAGAGAGATAGAGAGAGAGAGGGCTGGCTTGGGTGGTGGTGGTGGAACGACTTTTGCTTTACAATGGTAGGTTTCTCATTTCTTTTCCAAAAGCAGAGAGCCCTGCCCCAGGCCCCCTCCAAATTACAGCTTCTCCAAGCAATGTACTGCTGGAGGGAGACAGTATGCTTGTTTGGAAGAGAAACCCTGCTTTCCTGCTCGTAAGTAACAGCAGGCTGGATTGCAGAGTGAGACATGGAAATCTCTGGATTTATATGCTGTATATCAAATATCTTAATCTATACTTTCTACACGCAGCTGGTAAATCAGAATCTCCTGAGCCAGGAGGATTACAGCATCTCTCCTCTCCCCTTCATTAAAAGCCTAATACTCTTCTTTGAAGAAGTATAACGTGAGAATGTTTTATATATATATATATTTAAAGTTCTTTTCCTCATTGAGCGCTATACACTGATAATTGCTGCCACAATAACAATTGATTGAAAATGGAATTTAGTCTCCCCCCCCCCATAGAGAGCTGTTCTTCAAACGTTTAGCCTTAATACAGTGGCTGATGTAATACCCTTCTGCTTCACTAGGCATTTTATATAGGGACATTAAAATTGATTTTCTACATCTTGGCAGATGAAAAAAAGTGTGTTACATGCCCTATTGCCCAAAAGTGTGCAAGCACAGAGCAAAGGTTGCAGTGACAGAGGTGGCCAAAAAAGAAATACTGTAAATAAAAAAGAAATCATACTTCGTATATCCTGTCTGGCTTGGGTGGGGGGGTGGGGACTTTTGCTTTCCTTCCCTCCCCATTTAAAACTTGGTGACAAAGCACGGATCCACATGGATCCTCAGGATTTTTGCATTGGGTCACCCCAAATTCACCATCAGATCACATTACATGTCCATGGCTACAGCCTGCACCCAAAAAATCACGCACCCACTGTTGCCTAGGGTCGCAGTGGTGCAAAAACGTGGTTACAAAGCATGGATCCACATGGATCCTCAGGATTTTTGCATTGGGCTACTCCAAACTCACTGTCAGATCACATGTCTGTGGCCACAGCATGAACCACAAAAATCATACATCCACTGTTTCATTTAGAATATTTTTTTTCTTGTTTTCCTCCTCTAAAAACTACATGCGTGTTATGGTCTGGTGCGTGTTATAGAGCGAAAAATACGGTAATTCCAAAGCGCTCTTGGGCAATAGATGCATAGTTCTTTGTATCCAGGGCCAATATTGCAAGCACAGTATTATGCAATGGAAGTGTGGGTTTGCTACAGAAGCTGCAGACCATCCCAGCTCCCTTGGGCACAGACTGGTATGATATATGCAGATGAAAACACACTTGTCACATCCACACATTACATTTCTGGGCATTCATGTAAAAATGTTTAATGGGACTATCTTAAAAACGCAAATGAGAAGCAGTAGTTGGCCAATGACAGCCAGGAGTTACACTTCTCTGGCGGAATATGAAATACACCTGACCAAAGCAAGCATGTTTGTTGTTAAATACACTGTATATAAACACTAAAGAAAGAAGAAAAACCCCAGCACTTAAAGACTGGGACAGTGTGATTTTTATCTATAATGTAATGCAATTTAAATAATCTACTTTCATAATCAAGGTTAAGCTTTCATTCAAAACCCACTATTCATGCCTTTTCAAGAAAGGAAGAAAAAAGGAGAACCTGCACCAGTGCCTTATGCCTGCATACCGATGCTTCTAAGAGAATATATATATATATATATATATATATATATATATATATATATGCGCAGGTTTTGGTGTCTTCGGGTGTCTTCCCGTGTAAGAGTTGGGGTGTCTAGGCGACGTTTCGACGAGGTCTCACTCGTCATCTTCAGGCTGGTGCTTTCGGCTTCTTGTTACTAGAACAGAGCAGGATCTCAGTGTTTGAGTTCCTATAAATACTGTTGAGGGGGTGTGGTGTATAGCCTCCAACGTTCTGGGCAGAGAGGAAGTTCCCAGGTTAATGTGCCTTTTCTTCTTTTGTTCATTAATTACTTGAGGGATATCTTGAGTGATTACTTGAGTGATATTCTGAGTACCACTTAGGAGGGTCATTAGGTGTGGATTAGTTGCTAAAGCTTTCGTGTCTTGACCTCTTGAGCTTGTGAATAGTTTTTCTGAGAAGATGGCTGTACTGCACTTAGTTGTGCTCTGGCTTGGCTTCGTGTATAGGGGCGAGCTGTGGTTTTGTGCGAGCTGTGGTTTTGAGTTACAGAATCTCTCAAATGTGTTAATCGCCAACGGATACCAGCAAAACAGGGTTACGAAGCTAATCCAAAAAGAAACACCCCCCAAAAACCAAGACACAGAAGAAAACAATGGCATGGCCCTCCTTCCTTATATCAAGGGCACTACAGATAAAATTAGCAAAATCCTCCATAAACACAATATCAAAACAGCCTTTTGCACCAACCAAAAAATAGCCAATATCCTCAGAAACCCAAAAGATAAAATCCAGTTAGAAAACCAAGGGGTCTATGAAATACCCTGCAAAGTCTGCCCAGCCACGTACATTGGACAAACAAACAGACGAATAAATGCACGTATCGCAGAACACAAGAATGCCGTCAAAAAAGAAGAAAAAACTTCCTCTCTTTACCAACACATGAAAGAAACAGGACACGAAATTAATTTTGCAGATTCCAAATTGCTCTTTAACATGGAACATCACCACAAGAGAATAATCATGGAAGCCATCGAGATAGAGAAACACCCTCACAACATGAACAAGCGTGACGACACGTCCCGCCTGCCAGACATCTGGAAATTAGCCCTCCCCACAAAAACCGACACCAGAACCAGAGGCACACAGAACGCCATCTCCAATCAACCACACCAGACCCAAACCCAGACCCTCTCCACAGATAAATTACAGACACCATCCAGTAGCCAAACCATAGTGGCACCTCCGGATGCTGCACCCCCCTGCAATCCCTACACAGATCTGGCTGGCACAGGGCACAAAACCACAGCTCGCCCCTATACACGAAGCCAAGCCAGAGCACAACTAAGTGCAGTACAGCCATCTTCTCAGAAAAACTATTCACAAGCTCAAGAGGTCAAGACACGAAAGCTTTAGCAACTAATCCACACCTAATGACCCTCCTAAGTGGTACTCAGAATATCACTCAAGTAATCACTCAAGATATCCCTCAAGTAATTAATGAACAAAAGAAGAAAAGGCACATTAACCTGGGAACTTCCTCTCTGCCCAGAACGTTGGAGGCTATACACCACACCCCCTCAACAGTATTTATAGGAACTCAAACACTGAGATCCTGCTCTGTTCTAGTAACAAGAAGCCGAAAGCACCAGCCTGAAGATGACGAGTGAGACCTCGTCGAAACGTCGCCTAGACACCCCAACTCTTACACGGGAAGACACCCGAAGACACCAAAACCTGCATTCCTGTACCCGTGAAAATCTACGAAAGCATATATATATATATATATATATATATATATATATATATATATGGCAGGCAACTGAAAGCAAGAAAGAAGCCAGGTCACCAAAGAGGACATAATAAAGCTGCAGAGTGAAAGACATGAAGAAGCATTCACACACTAAGGTAGCAGAGGGGTTCAGAATTTGTTTTTTAAGAGTGTGGCACGGATGGACAAAGAAAAAAATAAGCTAAAAAACGAAATACCTTTACAGTCATAGCCCAGCTTCAGCAAGATCATTTGAAATAACTGCACTATGAGTGATGAAAAAGATGTTGTGGTATACTTGGCTGCTCGCAGAATCTGATTTGTGTAGAAAGGGAGGCCCCCTATTAAAAGAGCATCAGTAGCATGTTAGTTGCTTCCATTTCTCTACTGACTAACACAGTGAAAATACAAAGCTAACCCACGTAGGTGCAGTATGGTTATTTCTTACTTTCCAAAATATGAGAAGTCACCCCATGGCAACAGTCATTTTTATCTTTCATTCATTGAAGCACATGGAGAATAAGTGGGGTTAAAAGACAACAACCAAGTTACCGAAAAACACTGTTAAGTACCAGTCCATGTAACTAACAACTTCAGAAAAATATGTAGCACAATGTTTCCTGCATTCCTTGCTTTGCAAATTTACTAGCCAAAAGTTGGCAGATGAGCAAAACTGGTTAGCGCAAAATGTGTTCTTCTTCAGCATTCAAAGAATTGCACGGAAAGAATGAGCCGCTCTCAACACTAATTTCCATGGAATACATTCAGACAAGCAGAATGCAGAACTCCTAGAAGCAAAGACAATCAATACTACTGAGAGATGTAATCCTATAGTTTCATAGAGGCTGCCACTAAGTAAAGAAACCCCAATGAGATGATGGATCATTCTGGAAAATAAGACAGAAGTAAAGAATGATGTGTTAGATACAGTTGCTCTGGGAAAGTGGTTCTGGAGATTGTGCACTTGAAAGTGAGAAACCAAAGTTTGCTCCTTTTAATTCTTCTTCATTTAAGAATGTAACCACGCTCTAGTAACTCTGCCTCCTACTTCAGATGCCTATTGGAACAGCTTATGGAAAGAACATCAGTTCTATGGAGTTTTTCTGAACAAAAATGTGATCAGATGCCTTCCTCGCAATGAAGATATGCAATGTGAGATTACCATACGCATGAGGGTTGGATAAACCCGTTCATCAAGAGAGCCTACCAAGTTCAGATGAAGCAACCAATTCCTACCATGCTGGTGTTTCTATGCTAGAAACAGCTTGGGTTTCTCTGTTTTCGATTACAAAGAATGTCATGATCTTCAAAAAAGGATCAGCAGCACACAAGAACTTCCTTTGTACCAGAAGCAGTTGCAGACAGATTGCCATGGGAACGTTCTATTAAATCAAAAATTCCCCAACCTTTAGGACTAGAATCCTAAACCAATGTAACTCAACACATTTTTCACACAGTAAGATATCATTCATGCACCATTTCTCAACAGTGGTAAACCAACAGAATGAACACCAACATTACTTACTAGACTTGTGTTTTTGGCTTCGATCCCTGGAGTAAATTCTTGAGGATGGCATGCGAGCAGCCGAGTATGCTGTGAGGGCCTCCTTCCGCTCAGAAAGCATGCTGCAGTCACTGCAGGTATACCCATTGCTCAGTGTTGTTTGGTTCTCAGCTGTTGCTAAGTCACCATTGCCCTGAATCACTGTAGTGTCTCCACCTGTTGAATGGCAATAAATGATCTAACAATCCAAATCCAGTCAATTTGGGAGAGAAGAAATTATAATGAAAAAGACTGCCTGGTTACCTTTGAGATCACCATCATCATCAAGACCTGAAAAGTAAAGGGATGCTTTGTTTAAATTCAAGGAGGTGCACTATTTCTAAGTCAACGTTAACTGCTATGCCAAAAGAAATTCCCCTGCTAATTCTAGAACAATAAACAAGAAGCATAGTGGAAACTTTACTATGTACAAGGGAATATCTTTTTTTTATTAAGAACAACCATTTATGTTATCTACCAAACAGGGTTACATTTCCAGGCGGAAATGTAAAGCAACAAAAAAACTGTCTTTTATTACCCGTGTTGCTACTGGGGAAGCTAGATAATTGGAAGCACACAATGTTTCTGTTGCTTGGTTACGACTTGCTCTAGCTGTAGCTCACTACATAGTAGTAAAACAAGGCGGTTAATGCCAAAATTTACACTTAAAAATGCGTTACTAGTAGTTAACACAGGTTTCTTCAACCTGAGGTAAGCGGAGGCCTACAACTAGGCTAGTTAAGTAGCATACGGCCTACAACTACAACAGCACCTTTCTCTGCTCACACAGGATCAAGATCTTCTGACAGTAGCGCTGCTCATTTGGCGCCCAGTCCTGCACACCTTACACCAGAGTAAGTGGGAAATTGGCCTGAACAAGGTCAGACCTCAAGTCAGAAAGGATTATAAGGAAGGAGGGCGGAAAGCTTTATACACATTATGTTCCTCATCTGTCTCCCCAGGTACAGTAGCCCCACAGATGCTCTTTTACACAGACTTTCCAAATAAAAGATAATTTATCAAGGTGGACTAAGGCTTTGTCTCAAATCTGTCCTTGAAGTCAATTTACAGTGACAAAGCAGTACCTTGCTCCACTTGGAAATTAATGCGCCTGCTGCTCTACAATTCTAGCAATCCCCACACAGCATGCCTCCTTGACAGGAAACAGGATATAAGCTGCTTTAAGAGAGTCATCTGTCCCTCTGTTTCCCCTTTCTCTAGTTTCTCAGGCACCTGGCCATTAAAAAAGACATTAGTGAATCTTCCACAATTCTCCTAGTGTTTTACATTCAGACCCTCTGTTTACCTTGCTATTTCAAGTAGAAAGCAGCCGGACTGGAATGCATATTCCCTGTATTTTGAAACGTATTGCTATAAAAATATTTCCATCTCAAAGGGTTTTTTTAATTGACAAAATCCCTGAACAATTTACAGATGGAAGCAAATCCAACACTGTAAGAATGACAAGTCATCTTGAATGAAATCATATCAGTAACTAAACTGGTTTCATATATGTCCAAAATTCAAATCGTAACATGGGGCATTGGCACTATAGGGACACAGGTGGCGCTGTGGGTTAAACCACAGAGCGTAGGGCTTGCCAATCAGAAGGTCGGCGGTTCGAATCCCCACAACGGGGTGAGCTCCTGTTGCTCGGTCCCTGCTCCTGCCAACCTAGCAGTTCGAAAGCACGTCAAAATGCAAGTAGATAAATAGGTACCGCTCCGGTAGGAAGGTAAATGGCGTTTCCGTGCGCTGCTCTGGTTCACCAGAAGCGGCTTAGTCATGCTGGCCACATGACCCGGAAGCTGTACGCCGGCTCCCTCGGCCAATAAAGTGAGATGAGCGCCGCAACCCCAGAGTCGGTCACGACTGGACCTAATGGTCAGGGGTCCTTTACCTTTACCTAGCCTCCTCCACCCTCCCATCAAAAGGAGTGCCACCTGAGTGCAACTTTTCACAGGGGAAGTCAATGACAGGGTTTATATTTGAAACACACACACTTTACAGGACCAAATTTACTTTTCAATACAGAATCCACAATTCCTTGTTTAATAACTCTCAGAATCTTCAGCCAACGTGTATTTCTGCCGAAAGAATCAAAGTGTGGGTTTTGTTGTAGACATATTCACAACTCTGAAGGTGATAGTAAGTCTTCATGCTCCACACTCTGTGAAAGCTCATTCTCAAAATACTAAGTTGGACCCAGAGAGATCCTTTAAGTACAAATTCACTTGTGTTTGGTCAGCAGAATTTAGAGCCATAGATCCACATAGGAAGCTGCCATATTAAGTTGAATTAGTGGTCCATCTAGCTCAGTATTGTCTCTACACTGATTTATAGTAGGCCTCTAGGATTTTTGACCAATCTTTTGCAGCCTTGCCTGGAGGTGTTAGGGACTGAAGCTCGACTTTTTGCAAACAACAAAGCATGTGTGTTGTTGAGCTATGGCCTCTCCCTGTTTTAATCACAAAACTGCTTCTTCATATATATATATATATATATGACACGGGAAGACACCCGAAGACACCAAAACCTGCATTCCTGTACCCGTGAAAATCTACGAAAGCATATATATATATATATATATATATATATATATATATATATATATAGTTTTGAAATGTAAGAAACAGCGGCCTTTTTAGCCGTGACAGTGGCCTAGATGTGTAACCATTTCTTTCTTTCCTCTGCCTTATTGAGTATAATGCAGCTTGCCCTTTGAACTAGAACTGACATGACAGATAAGAGTATACATGCTAAATATACGGTATGTGTATTGTAGTACATTATTACCTACCCCAAAAATGGTCAACAGCTGTCTGCTCCTGTATTGAAGACTCATCCAATATGGTTGACATTAAAGAGCCATCACTTGCGTGGCTACTGAAACTACTGTGGCTAAAACTGGAAGAGCTGGGCACACTTTTTCTTGGGGTATGTCTTACAGAGCCAGACTGTTTCACCACACTTTTACGCTGCTTTACAAACCTTAAAGAAAAGGAAATGTCAAAGCATAAATGTGAAACATTCACCAACATTTCAGGCATATTAAGAATCTGTAACACAAGGCAAAAGAAAAGGGGCATAATAATCCAGCAGGTCTTCTGAAGCCATGTCAGTGTTACTCTGCCTATAGCAACAAAAAAGGAAGCAGTTTTCCTTTCCTCTTAAACTAGGAAGACATGTGAAGGCAGCTCTGTATCAGGAAGTTTTTAATGTTTGACATTTTAATGTGTTTTTATATGCGTTGGAAGCTACCCAGAATGGCTGGGGCAACCCAGCCAGATGGGTGGGGTATAAATAATAATTTTGTTGTTGGGAAACATTACTCCAACATTAAAACCATCACACAGCAGATAGTGGCTCAATTCAAATACACCAGTCTACAGTCTATGCTAACCACAGGGTCTATACAATGTGGAAACACAGATTGTAATCTACACAATGAGGCAAAGTACAGTTTATTTCAGAGTTGCTTGCTGGTTTTTTTGTTTTCTTTCTGTTAAGAATTCCCAGCTTAGTCGAAATGACAGAGAAATTAGGACACCACAATCATGGCTTCACAAGGTGTCTGAACTGTGTGAAAACTGAACTTCCAGGGTAGTTTATGATAACAATAAATCTCTTCCTGAGAACTGCTAACCTATAGGTGCCAATGAGGAAAGAAGATCCCTCTTGTCACAAATTTTGTGGCATACACAGAAAAATGCTTTCATTCTGCTTCTAAGCATCTTTGAAAGCATATGCATTGTGAAAATATCAAGCCAGCCCCTCCCAGAGTTCTATATGACTCATGAGAGGAGGAGGGCAATCTCTGACTTTGCACAATAATCACAAGCAGTGACAAACACTGCTTCTGCTTCTGCACAACTCTGGTACCTGGTGTAACATCACATTCTTTTTCCCCAAAGGACTTATGGGAGGAAAGAAGGGTCACAACTATACATAATGGCTGCATACCAAAGCTGTTCCAAATTTGTGGATCTCTTTTCAAGCCAACCTTGTTCTATATACGCCAAAAAAATATGCAGAAGTCCTTTTTTAAACCACTGATCCTAAATTTGGAAACAAGTCCAATTAAAATTAAATAGCTGTAGCTTCTAAATAAAGTAGTGTAATCTAGGCAAAGTTAACCCTTTAAAGTCCCACTTTTAATGCATGAAGTAAGTAAAAGTCTGCATTTCTCCCATTTTAAATCAATTGTACTTTTAATTTTTTGACTGACTATGCCAATTTTATTTTATTTTTAGCACTAGAAATGGTCACATCATAAACAAAACAATATGCACATATACATTCTGAATCCTCTGTTACTGTAATAGTATTTCCAAGAAGCAAGGTCCATGAACTTTGGTGATTAAATAAGCATCCTTTGGAATGCAGATTAATAGTGGGGTTTCTTGTAGGAAGCCCCACTGAGTAACATGTGACTTATGTTGTCCTACTTGGAAGCAACTCAGAAGGGACTACTTTAAAATAAAGATGCGGTAACAGGGTTTAAAGAGTGCCACTCACAAACCATTTCATTGGGATTAACCCAATGAACAGTTCATACATTTTCTACAGGGGATAGGGTGGCTGTGCAGGCAATGTGTACATGTGAAATAGTTCTACTTAAGTCCCACTGAGGTCACAAGGAACTGCGTTACATGCCATTTGCGGCTTTTGAGTTCTCATAAGAAGCCAAGATAAACCATAATCCTAAAATGTTTTCCTTGTGAATATTACCTCCTTCCATCTAGTATGAACATATTTGTGATCAGCCAGAATCACTGATAGAATAAACAATTTAAATCATGGTAAGGGAGGGGTAGACAAAAGATATTCCAGCTAATGACTGAAAAAGGAACAAGATTAGAATAACCTAAATGATACTGCATAGCTTTCGCTGATGAGAACCTCCAATGAGAAACTCCCCCCACCCCCAAAAAATGCAATGTTAACCACACTGAGTGCACAATGCAAAACAAGACAAAATGATTACTAGAATTTCCAGTTACAGAGTTAATCAATCCATTTGAACAGTCCAGAAATGTAACCAGTCACTGGTCACCAGAGAAGCATCTCCTGTGGTTGACAGGTCTGAAAATAATGTAGCCATGTGGACTACATATATAGCTGTCTTGAAGATCTACTTGCCTCTTTTATTTTAGCTGGGGACGCAGAACACTGAGCTTACATTAATGCTTCACAGAATGACCAGGTACAAAGGAGGATCTTGCACAGAGGGGGGAAGTTTGGCAAGAATAGCTTGTTAAAGATATGAGAAAAGCTGCCCCACTCTTAAGATTATGCAACTATTAAAAGTATAGAAGCTCCATCCTCAACTAACCAGTACTTTGAGTTTCTCGTACAAACCACACTCTCCAATTGCTGCTGCTACTTTTCTTGGACTCAAGAGTCACAAAAGCATGTGCTAAAAGGTTAGGGAAGAAAACCTAACTCAACTGGAGGCTACAATAGTAACTAGTACAATTTTTAAACAAATATTCTTTTAAAGAAATTCTACAGTACAACAGAGGTATTTGCAAAACTGAAGCATCACTTTCAGTTCTCCAGGAGAAGATGCCTAACTTTGGGAGGAGCAGTACTCCTCTTTTTGCCCACTGAAAACCCAAACCTTTTAAAGAAAAACTAGTAACTATCATAATTCCCAATGCAATATAGAAATACAAAACAAAAATCACAGCTTGCAGTTGAACCCCTTAAAATTTAATAGAATGGAAGCAGTAAGAAGGTAACTTACATGAAGTACCTATTAAAAGAAATGCTTACTTAGTTGACTGGTCTGCAAATGCCTTTTTCCCGCCATAGGAGCCGCTGCCACCACCAAAGATGCCTTCATTGTGTGTATCCTCAGGTGTGTTATATGTTACAGCAGACAAACGTAAGCTGCGCCTTGACATTCTTGGGGAGTCAAACACAGGGTCCAGTTTGTGTTCAGTCTCAAAATCTAGAGCAGTTGATGAGTAGCTTGAACTATAAAGAAAAGACAGAAAAAGATTTTGGTATATCTGCTGAAGGCAGCAGGCAGCTTCTCAACAGAGATGAGGAGACAGGAGTATAATTAACTGCTGTTGAGCAATCCATACGGATTGCTGTTAATGCTTCCAAGTAAAAATCAAGGCACTTAAATCTTTGAATCTCTTTGGGCCTTGCTCATCTGAGAAAGTCCCCATTTCTCCTTGTGCAAACCCAACATTTTATTGAAGATCAATGCTACTTCCCATCATGCAGAAAGATCAGAACATCGGAAAGGAACTCCATCCTTTTCAAGGCTTTGAAATCTACCTCTTTCTTAATCTCAAGGGGGAAACATGAGGCCCACTTGCTTATGAAGACATTCAGGACGTGAGCTGTTGCAATAAAATAATCCATTTTAATCATCTGCTGTTCTACAGGATTGGACATTAAACAAAATAATGTCCAGTTATTTACTTATTGCTATGGAGTGGGCATGTATCTTTTTATCACTTTAACTAATTTCTCAGAGTAGCCTCAAAAGGTTTTAAATATTTTAAATGAATGAATAAATATTCCAGTGCTTCAGGAAAGTTAGTTTTGAAGCCTAGAGTAAAGGTGGGGAATCTCAGGCCTCTCTATTTGGCCCTTGTCACTCTCCCCAGGGGTGTAACTTCTCCCACAGACCATAACTTCATTGAGTACTTTTGCATTGCTGGAATGTGTCCTTGAAACTGTGATGATGCTTCTTGCTTGCTTGGGAGAACAGAGGTATGTATGTTTATATAAACCTCTAGTTTTTTTGCATGGGTGGACTGTAACCTCCTACACAAAGAAAAGGGTCACATCTCTTGTTCTGCCACTTTTGTTTCTGGCGCTGCCCACCACTGGTATGCACTCCCTGGAATGCTGCCAAGAAGAAAATGTGGCCCTCTGGTTCCAAAAAGGTTTTGTGTTTTTATCATCACTGTTAAAGTTTGAATTTGTCCGAGGGATCAGTTTGGGTAGCAGCGGCGTAGCGTGGGTTGTCAGCACCCAGGGCATGGCAAGTAATTTGCGCCCCTTACCTGGGGCAAGGCAAGTAATTTGCGCCCCCTAACCCCTAACCTGCCAGCTTCTTCTTGCTGCTGCCTGGGCTGGGCTGGTGTGGTTCTCTCCCGCGCTCAGCGCTGCGCTGGGCGGCCGCTGCACTGTCCCTCCCCCAGATAGTCCCTTGCTCTCTCTCCGCACCACACGCCTGGCACCCACCCCCTCCACAGTGGGCGGTGACCCAGCGGCTCGGATCGGATTCGCACAGCCAGCACTGGAGTGAGAGAGAGTGAGCCAGGTAGGGGCAGAGAGCTGCGAGTGCGAGCGCACCCCCCCCCCCAGATGTTGCACCCGGTGCGGCCGGCCCCCCCTGCACTTCCCACGCTACGCCACTGTTGGGTAGTTTCACTTGCTTTCAAATATGTCCTATCTTGAAGCCTAAAAGGCGTGGCAGCTTGGCAAACATGGCCAGAAACTAAGTTTACAAGAAGAACTGTGACACAAACTTTGGAGTAGACGAGGCAGGTGCTCTCCACAAAGGATCACCTATTGGTCTTCCCTATGCTACTTTCTTCCTGCAGCACACAGCTTCACTTTTGCACGTAAAACACCATCCCATGTGTTTCCCTGCCCAGCACCACTACTACTACTATCAAGTGGCAGGATACAGTGAAGTCATCATTAGGAAAGAGTGGGTGTGACAGACATGGTGACTCTCCCCATGACTGAAATGCACTCTACTGTACTTGCTCTGGAAACTGTAATTAGTGCAGAATGCTGCAGCACAGTTGCTGACAGGAGTGAGACCTCGTCAGCATATAACGCCTCTGCTCAGATATCTGCATGGGAACCCAATTTGTCAAATGACCGAGTTCAAGGTATTACTGTTAGTATATCAAGTCCATAACAGCCTGGGACCAGTTTAATTGTGGATTGCCTTACCCCATAAGTATCCATTCACTCCAATCTACAGAACTGGCACTGTTACAGGTGCCATACAATACTTGTTCCACACTTGTAAGAATCTGATTTTTTAGTGTGGCAGCACCACCTATTGATATCAGACAGGCATCTTTGCAGTACTCAACAACCGCTTTTTGTTTATTATATTATGATTGTTTTTAAATACCTGTTTTCATTTGTTAATTCTAATGCTTTTTTGTAAACAACTTAGAGGTTTTCTTATTACAATCAAGTAATGTGGTAAACTAAGAATAATAATAATTTAAAAATGGTGATACATTTTTCAAGGGCCAGCACAGTGCCTGCAATAACAAGTGGTCTGTCCTTATATCCAGGGAGCCATGTTAGTCTGTTGTAGCAAAAACAAAGTTGTTAAATGCACCCATGAAAATATAAGTTATTTTAGGGGAAACTAATTTAGGATTACATTTTTAAAAGCAAAACAATGGTCTGAAGAGACTCCCTTTTCATGGAGAAGAAAATGTAATGCCACATTAAACCAAATGTCAGTGAAGTGGAACTAACGATGAAGAGAAAGCAGCCTTGAGCATTGTGTGGTTAGTGTTAGAGGGAGGAAAAAAACAGAATTCTGGCTTGAGAATCTCATTGCTAAAAGTTATTAAACTGAAACTGTTGCAGACCAAAAATGGCTTATCTTCTGAGTTACACCAATAAAACCCAGAGACAAAAACGTGCACAGCTTCAGTTTTAAAAGCAGGAATGCCAGGAGACTGCAATCATAACAGAAGATTGGGTTCAATCATTTATGGGGAAGAATGGGGTAGCTCAGCGGCAGAACATGTGCTTTGCAAACAAAAAGTCCTAATAAGTATGTCCAGGTAGGGCTGAGAAAGACCCTTGTCTGAAACCCTAGAGAGCTGTTGCCAATCAATGTGTATTACTGAGTCAGACCATTGGTTCACCTAGCTTGGTTTAAAGCAGCTTCCCAGGATCCAAGATTTATACTCTAGACTTTTAATTGCATAAACATATTTCTCCATTAATTCTGCAGTTTCACACATAGGAAAAAACTGCATATAGTCTTCCCTTCCACTGGCACGGAAGGGAACATTCCAGCACATGGGCAGAGGAGAGTCTAAATTATTTGCTAATCATTTTAAGATTAACCACCACAAAGGAGAATTATCTCCAGCTTGTCTACAAATAATCAGGGGTCTGCAGGGATTGAGTGTGGAGTGCCACATTCAATCATGTGTGTCGAATCCCTACCCCCACCCACTGTCTGAAGTGGGACAGCCCAGACACAGGTTTGCTGTCTGAAAGAGAACTAGGCCATCCACAGCAGCCCAAATCGTATTGGGCCTCAGATAAGCTGGACCAGGGTTGCTTAAGATGCATTAAAAGCATGTTCTATAACTGAAGATGGGGAAGTTCAAGCACAGGCGCCGAAAGCAGGCCTCCAGGTCTCTAGCTGGCCCTTGAAACTCTGACCAGGTTGCACCCTTCACAGGCCCTGCTTCCAAGCCTGAGTGTTCTTTGAATGGGTCCTTGAACTCTGATCATACCTCTTGCTTGTCTGAATAAAGGACAGAGACGGATGCATGTAAAATTTACAGGATAACCAGCTTCATATAACCAGCATGCTTTAGTCTAATTAATGCATGAAGGGTTTAATACCATAGAGTAAGCTGTCCTGCCAAGCTTAGCTATGTCACTTCCCCTTACCCTGGGCAGAAATAGGTAAACAACACTTTGTTCCCTGCTTCCCAGTCTACTTGAGAACTCAGCATGTGAGGAGGTCTGAGCTGGTTCCTCCAGCTCGGCTGCACTGCTCTCACCAACCTCTCGTGTTCCTATACAAATAGTTTAGTAATGTTTTACCGCTTTGTAACTAAGCTACTTTTTACTGCCTCTGCAACTTTTCTAACTGACGTATGGAAATAACACATTATTTATTATTACCCATAAATCTCAGGGCAGGTTCCTGAGACCTTTGCTGAGTTTGTAAGTATACCAATTTAAGTTACCGAATGTGTGTTCTATGCTGGGAAACTTCAGAAGGAACTTTTAAATGGGACAGTTTTGGAACTCACCCAGAATAACATATTTTTAAGGTTTTACATCCTACATTTTCACACTTTATTTGCCTCATATTTTATAAATTTATATCCGCTGGTTTTCTCTCACCAAACAGTACTTGCCCTAAATTTGAATCTTGGCATTCCGGAATTCTCTTCCTTTTATATCTATTTTTCTTGAACCAATAACATTTATATTCATTCTTCCTCCCACTTTTGCCTCTGGCCTCACAGGCATGTGGCCCTCAGAAGGTTGCCCAAAATGGAATGTGGCTCTTGGGCTGAAAAAGATTGCTTGTTCCTGTTGTAACTTCATTTAGTACCTGGCAGCTCACAATTTTGCTTTTTAAGGGAGTGATGGCAATAGTCTATTTAAACACTCCCCACAAGCTACTATTGGCACTTGTTATTATACGGCTGTTTTTATTCTACTTCTGCAAGTGATGTACTACAGGCACACTATTCAAATGAAGTACCAGGCGCTGCAGACAGCTGCCACTAGCCCCAATTTGTTTTCACTTGGCAAACACACCTATTTGTTTAATAGCATATTTGTGAGGGCTGCTCACAAATGCAGATTGTTTTTCAGGCCTTATTACTCTAGCTAGTAACAGCATAAATGGTGTCCTACAAACAAGAAAATTGCTCAAACATTAACAGTGCAAGAAAAACAATTGTCAGTTGTAAATTTCAGAGATGGAAATAAATCCACAAAAGTAGCCAGCCCCATCTACTTCTCACACAAGCTATGTTGGTGGCACAGTGGAGGTTGGAAAAGGGGAAGGATACAACCCCTTTCCAGGTAAAGCAAACTTCTTACCTAGTAGCCTGGAGGTAACTGACCACCAGCAACCAAACAAGTAGCTATTTACAAGGCTAGTATGAGAAAAAGAGCTACAGAATACACCAGTTTATAAGCTCCACATATTTTTCATGGTGACTTACTCGGGGCATAACCATTATTCAGTAATACTCAAACTTGATCTACTATTTTCCTTTTTCATCTAGGTCTAGGCAACCTGACAAATCTCTGACAATACTATCTTCCTAACAGTTACCCCTGCCCATATTAATACTGCAGGATCAGTAACATGTAACATTAAAAGTTTATTGCAAAACTTAGCAATAAAAGCACAAGTACGAGTAATAGTAAATTTATACCTTTGTACTTACTCTGCAAAACTGACAAGGATTCCTCTTTGCAGTATGGAACTATATTAAGTTATCTACACACACACACCCTGCCATGTAATACCCCCCACCCTGCATTTGCAAGCTAAAACAATGGTATTTGGGTGTGGTTCCCAAATATTTTATTTACAGCTACTGCCAAATCCTGAGTCACTGTCTTAGTCACGAGTGGTGCTGGATTAGAATCTACTGTAAAAACCTAAAACCAAACTGCTACATGTAACTATAAACAGGAAAGTCAGTGAGATTTATGATCAAATGCCAGGTTTCTTTCCTTGATTTAAATCTTGCCATGAAACAACATACAAAGAAACCAGGTTCTATAGAAGGCAGCTTCTCCATAAGGAAAAAGATTCTCACCTGAGTGCATAAGTATAGCCAGTGTTCTCTGGCACGCATTGGGGAGGGGTATACGTGTGAAGACGTGAAAAATCCATGGTCACTGTTTCAAATCATACTGCAAAAAGTTGAAAACACAGTGCTATATAACAGTTTAAAAGACAGAAAAAAGAGCTCTTGCTTGGTTCAGCCGCTACTTTAGAATACTGCAAATAATGCTTTGGCAGAGGAGGAAAAAAGCCACTGGTATCAGAAGTAGTGTGCATTTTTAATGTGGCTGCTAATGTTAGATATCCCTTATCAAAAGTCACATGAACCCTAAGCACTTCCTCTTCTGGACAGCTTTTTCAAAAGTCTTAGGCATGCTGTGTTCTATTTACAAAGTTCTCTCAAATGGTGTAATAAAAAGCTAAACCCTGTCCATACCTACAGTGCTGCTTATAGTATACTTTACAGATACTATTGTTGTAAATAAAAATATGCCCTTTTCCCTTATGGGGTATCCAAGAGCCCATATAGAGTCCTTACATAGGTTCCCTATTGGTAGGAGAAAATAACAGAGGCCAACCAGAGAATATTGAGAAGCAAAGCAGCTAGTAAGCTTGATCTTTATTGATCTGTTGCAACAGGGTACCCCCCTCACACGCAGGAGAGGAAGAGGACCCAGAACAATGGCCTGCAAGGCCTTATAAAGACTTTTGAAATTCCCCTTCTCTAGATCAGGACCACCCCCAGAAACATTATGCATACATCACAGAAGGGGTGTAACCTAAGACCACCCCTCAGATACATCCCACCTACATCACAGAAATTTAAATGTTGTTTTTCTCTTCTCCTTGTTTATCTCCTGTCTGGCAGGTTCCTTGATTGGATTTTCTGGGGAGCCTGGCCATTCTTTTGTAATGCTAAAATACTTATTTCCTGGGCCAGGTCACAGGCTCACACCTTATTCAAACACAGATTAAAGGAAGAGACAATGGGGAGGCTTTTCCATTTTTAACCTTGCAGAGAAGGGATTTGGTCAGTTTAGGAATCAAAATGGTTCCAGGTTTGCCTTCCTGTACTGATCTATGTATGTGCAGTTATGAACATTACTATATATCTAAAACCATAAAATTCCTATCACAATTTCCCCCCTCTGGGGCTAGAATTTTTCTTAAAAATTTTTGCCCCACAAATAATAACATCGTATGTTGTAAATGGATGTCTTTGTATGAATATATAACACATGTTGCGTTTTGCTACTAAATTACTTGTGGCATTCTAACACTTTGGGAGAGACCATTTACTCAATAGTGTTCTATGCTTTACACCTAGCAGGAAGGTAAGGTCCACTAATGACTGAAAAATGGAGTTTGCTTCCCCCCCGCCATTTTTGTGTTCTCAGGTGTCAAGGTAGCTCTTCTGTGGTCTCACACTGACATAGTGCTACAGCAACACATCCTGTCTGTTGAATCCCCTCAGGGCTTTCATTTAACCATGTCGCCTGGCATTCACCATAGCTGGCACAGGTTTTGGGCATCTCGTGAGGGAGAGGTCTTCGCCTTGGCCTTTTAGCTATGGGATTTTATTATAGGCTGTGGTCTTGGGCTCATGAGAAGTTGCTCACTTGCACTTAAAGGACCAAAAAGCTAATTGCAGCCTGGATACACTTGCCCAATTCAAACTGAGTCCAATTTGAATTTATCTTGCCCCATGGTTCTCAACTCTTCAAACCAATCTGTTAAAAGAAAACCATTAAAAAGGGCACTTTGTCCAAATAAGTCAATTTAACTCTATAAGGGATCATTCCTGCTAAACTAAAGCATATCCACCTTCATGTACCTGGTGTTTTATGGATCCAGAAGTTTGTCCTTGGCAAAACGAGGTTTAACACATATTAAAATGGATAGGGAAAGTTGGCAGAGTGCCAGGTGGAACAATGTGTTTATAAATTGATCTAAACATTGGACTACACAATAGTGTGAGCTATTAGAAAGTATAAAATGCATGAGAATTCTCCATTGGTGTGTAAGCAATAAGCCATTAAACATAAAAAAACAGTTACACACAATAAATTGCCCCCCTTTGTGGAAATCACACTGTCAGACACATTTCAACGTTCTTACATAATAACACATAATACAAAACAAAATAATTAAATATCTGTTGCATATCTTGACACAATTGTGATCTTTTACGCATGTATCTTTTGAATCCTGGAGCAGAGGCTTGAGGTTCAAAAGTGGGAAAATGTCCTTGCAATTCAACTCCTCCCCCCTTTCAGTCTATATCCTTTGAAAGAGATAGCTGTGGGCACTTGAAAACTCTGGTGTCTTGTGATGACGGAAGAACTGAGTTGAGGGGTTGTTGCTGCTTTTCATCATTGCACATCTGTATAGGTGATATCCTGTAAGGGGCAGGGTTTTGGGGCTTAAAGACAGTTAGAAAAGGGAGGGGGCAAAAGGCAAAAAGGATGTCCTTCGGTTTCTGTTGGAAGCTGCAAATAATAAAAATCTTAGCGAATTAAGCGTTTCATTCATTCCAATATTATTATTACATTTTCCTATAACTACTGTTATTATCTGCCAAGCTCGTTTGCTTTCCTTCACTTTGGAGAGAAAGAGAACTGTAGAAAATACAAAGGTTATTACCAGTCAGATGAAAACAAACTTGACAAAGACATCAGATTTAGAAAAGAATTATTATTAAATATATTATCAAAACCACGCAGATTATTACTAGACTGGAAAAAAAAGGGAAAACCATGGGGGAAAACTTAAAATTCACCATGTGCTATCTGATAAAAGAACTTCATGAAACTGACTTTCAACATGTGATGAACATGTCCCCAAAGTAAAACACGCACACAAAATGAGCTATGAGGAACCAAAAATAAATAAATGCTAAGGCACACAATAAGTAACCTGAAGTAATCTGTTTTGGCATTCTAACATCCCAAATGAAAATAAAAGAGTGTTTCTTGATGTGACAACATCAGCTGTAATGTTAATACTGGGAAATGAGTTAATACCAATAAAAAAATGAATGGCAATTTTAAAGTTGTGCAGGTACCTTGCACTAGCCAAAATGACAGAATTAGTAAGAAATGCTCAAACAATGTTTGGTTGTGCTTCGATTAACTTCATAGACATCATGGAGAAACTGATTAAATAAATGAAAACAGATTATTTGTAACTTAAAGTGTCAAAGCCACAAAGAGATAGAAGGAAATCAACTAATGTAGCAGGGATTCAGACTTGTTTTGCTGAACAGAAAGAAAGTGACTGTTTGGCTTTAAGTGAAGAAAGACAAAAGGAAAAACAAATGCATTTACTTTTTATAGAGTATTTAAATCACTGTTTGCATCCCTTCATTATCATTTGTGCTGTGGGAGAAAAGAAGGGACACTCTGTTAAAAGGGAAAATTATTTCATGTGAGAGGTCTGTCAGGAAATGCTATTCCTAAAATGCATAGGCATATACACATACACACACACACACACAAAAAAAAAAACTTATGAAATTTAAATCCCATTGGGGGGGGGGAGAAACTACTCAAGAGAGGAACTCACAGTGGGAGTGCTTTGATATTTACCTGTGAAAAGAATTTGGCATGTCAAGTACTTAACTATTGTCTTCCTGGAGCAAAACACATTAAGGATGATTTCCCTCAATGGCTCCCAAGTTTTACATAAGGAAATTTGTATAGGTTTCAGGCTCTCCAAACCTTCTCATCCCCCCCTCCTTTCTCTCTCTCTCTCTTTTGTAAGCTGATCTAGCCTCTGTGCATGTGCAGAGTTCATGTCTCAGCAAACCTTTTATACCATTGAAAATGTTGCATCTTTTGGCTCAATTAGAATAAGGAAGGGAAAGGTAAGGAGTAGATTTTAAAAATAGGGTTAGATTTTAAAACAACAAAAAAGAGAAACTCAGCAATTTAAGAATTCACCAAAGCTAGCAATTTCAGCCCAAGCTTCCTTTATGTACAGGAAAGGGCTATCATTATTGGTCATTTTATCTGGTCATTCGCGGAACAATCAACCGCTCTCTTATTTATGAGTAAAAATGGCCAGGTAAGGAGTGGTTTTTTAAAATAGGGTTAGATTTTAAAACAAAAAAGAGAAACTCAGCAATTCAAGTATTCACCATTCAGCCCAAGCTTCCTTTATGTACAGGAAAGGGCTAATATCCCTCTGGCCATTCGCGGAACAATCAACCGCTCTCTTATTTATGAGTAAAAATGGCCAGAGCGTTAGAATTCATAGGATTTTTTAACAATTATTAATATTATTTTCTGCGCCTTAATTTACAGGAATGTCCAAGGCTAATTGTACTTGATTATTCATTTGTATGTGCTTAAACTTTGAATTGACTTTTAAGTTTGATTAAAAAAAAATAGTAGACAAAATGATAAATACTGTAACCACTCAAATGCTTGATATTACCAGTTGTGCTTCAAAACATCATGGCTTTTACCTCTCACCTTTAAAACTAAAAAGCAAAGCTAGGCTGAATTTCAACTCCATTACCACACCAGAATTTAAGAATTACCCTCCAATGCTTGCAGACACATGGTCTTCCACACAGCCACAAATTGGGAGAGTTGAAAGGGACCCTGGGGTCATCTAGTCCAACCCTAAAATACAGGGTTCATAGCAAGATTTGTACTACCAGAAACACACACATTCACCTCTCACCTTTAAAAACAAAGAGCAATCTGGGCTGGATTTCAACTCATCAGCCACAAATTGGGAAAGTTGAAAGGGACCTGGGGTCATCTAGTCCAACCCTAAAATACAGGGTTCATAGCAAGATTTGTACTACCAGAAACACACACATACTTATGTACACAGACACAACTGGGGAAGAGATCACAAGCCATGCGCCTATCACAAACCATGCGCCTATCATGTACTAAGGAAAAGGAAAATAAAAGTACCCAATTCTATACAGATCTTGAAGCTAGTTTGAGTGAGTGTTTACTTCCTTAGACTAAAGAGTGAAAATTCCTATAGAAATTATCTTTAAAAGAAGATTGAAGTTAACATTTTTCCTAAGATAGGGAGAGGATCTTTTATAAAGCAAAGTTTAAACAGCCATAGATTTGATTTAAAAGGAATACAAGAGTGAACAATTTTTCCTGAACTTGCAGAGGAATAGTAAGCCTAATTTATGCCCCCCCCTTTGCAGTTTCCTTTAAAGGAAGCTTACTCGGGAGTAAATTTACCTGGCACAGAATGAGAAGGAGAAAGGGAAAAAACCCTGAAAGAGACAGAATGAAACAAGGGGGGGCATTTTCTAAGAAAAGAGGCCAGGACGTCTTATAGAGACTGATATCAGGAGCCTTACAATAACTCTTCTGTCCAACCAGATCAAAGTTAAAACTGGACTCAGATATTTTTCTTAGAAGGAACACCATACTTTCATAGGCATATGCTTAATGAAATACATACACTGCATTTTAGCTTGAGAGAGCAGTTGGCTCAACTAGGCTTTTGCAGCAGAAACATTAGGTTAACTTAGACTGGAACACAGGTGTACTTGCAAACTCAAAAGTTACAACAAAACATTTACCATTAGACTTAAATCGCCCTCCTCACTTAAACTAGAGGAAGGAGGTGGGGTAATCCTCCTTTCAGAACACAAGTAGCACGTATACAGGATTTTACCACTTGGGAGAAAAACTCTCTTTTAGAGCCTCTCTCAAATAACAAACATTTGCACACTTCATTCTCCATTTTGTCTTGTTTTTAAGACTGATAAGGTTCAACATGGCTTCCTTAGATTTAGAATTTGGAGCAAGCTTGCATTTTTATTTTAGATGGCACATTTAAGATAAGCAGCTGCTGGATGTTACCTAAGTACAATTTAAACACAGGAAAAACGTTTCTTAAACACAAATTGAAGGGGACTGTCAGAGTCCAGGCGGGAAGTAAGCACCAACCGGGCTTCTTTCACGCCAGGGGTCTGGGGACTATTTTTCTTTTGACTGAGGTGCACCCATTTTCAATTAAAAGGGTTTTGGACCTGGGCAAAACTCCGAAGGGTCCGGAAAAGGGGAAACCTGGACAAAAAAAACTTGGGGATACCTGGACAAATCTCCGATGGGAAAACTTGGGGATCCAAGGGAAAAAACCTGGGAATACCTGGACAAATCTCCGAGGGAAAAACCTGGGGATCCGAGGGAAAAAACCTGGGGATACCTGGACAAATCTCCGAGGGGAAAAACCTGGGGATACCTCACTTAATCTCTATTCTACAACTCACAGCAACCTCCCTGCCTTTTACAATCTAACTCAGAGTCCCTACTGAACGCTTGCACACTTGCAATGCCAGATTGAGACTCAGAAATGACAAAGAAGGAAAGGAATCAGGTGCCCTTGCTTTCTCCGCTCACAGGTCATCTCTAACAAAGATCGCCATGGCAGAGGTGCGGCTACACCTGGGAGTTATAGTTTTGGGAATTATAGTTTTCAGTGCAGAAGAAATTGCACAACCTTTCTGGGCAAAACTCCGAAGGAATAGGTTGGCACACAGAGTTAAGTGGAAGAAATCACACACAACCTTTGCCTGGGCATACTCCGAAGGGCTAAGGCTGGTGTTGAGATCGAGGGGACAGAAAGGAGTAGAAGGCAATTTTTTCAAGAGTTAAAGTGAGGAAAGAAGTAAGGATTTGAGAAGTATAGGTTTGCTGTGGTTTGCAGAATCCCACCCCACTACCCATTTTTCCTACTCATACTCACTTCGCAAGCGCTGTCCTGGTGATCCCGGGATCTCTTGACTGGTTGTTTAAGGCCGGCCTGATCAAGCTTTGCTTCCCCTGGTTAGCCTCGCTGAACTCCAAGTTATTGCCAGACCCTGGGACCGATGGAAGACTGGTTATTCCTCCTGGCAAACTGCCTGGTGCGCGCTGGATAACCAGTCCTTCCTCCTCCCAGAATCCGGGTAACCAAAAGTCCCTTCGTGGTCGCCATCTGTTGTAAATAAAAATATGCCCTTTTCCCTTATGGGGTATCCAAGAGCCCATATAGAGTCCTTACATAGGTTCCCTATTGGTAGGAGAAAATAACAGAGGCCAACCAGAGAATATTGAGAAGCAAAGCAGCTAGTAAGCTTGATCTTTATTGATCTGTTGCAACAGGGTACCCCCCTCACACGCAGGAGAGGAAGAGGACCCAGAACAATGGCCTGCAAGGCCTTATAAAGACTTTTGAAATTCCCCTTCTCTAGATCAGGACCACCCCCAGAAACATTATGCATACATCACAGAAGGGGTGTAACCTAAGACCACCCCTCAGATACATCCCACCTACATCACAGAAATTTAAATGTTGTTTTTCTCTTCTCCTTGTTTATCTCCTGTCTGGCAGGTTCCTTGATTGGATTTTCTGGGGAGCCTGGCCATTCTTTTGTAATGCTAAAATACTTATTTCCTGGGCCAGGTCACAGGCTCACACCTTATTCAAACACAGATTAAAGGAAGAGACAATGGGGAGGCTTTTCCATTTTTAACCTTGCAGAGAAGGGATTTGGTCAGTTTAGGAATCAAAATGGTTCCAGGTTTGCCTTCCTGTACTGATCTATGTATGTGCAGTTATGAACATTACTATATATCTAAAACCATAAAATTCCTATCACACTATTAAACTGCACTTTGCTGAAAAAAACCAAGAGTTTACAACACCCACAATAGTATTTTTTTCCACTGATACTAATCTAAAGGTTTTCTAGGTATTGAGAACTGCACCAATCAAAACAGTTAAGTAAATGAAAAGTGATGTGTTTCATGTAACAACACATTTTTCTTTTAACATTTCATTTGTGCCACTGGAATAGAAAGAGGGAGTCTGGCTCGGCTTGTGCTTTGAAAGAGACACAGCCCTGTTTAGCTGGGATTGAGTCAACTAATCACCTCGAAGGGAGCAAAGGCGCTTATGTACACACCCTAAAGGCTGATCCAAAATGCAATCACAAATCTAGTGCTGGATCTGTATTCATGGAACTTGTTTTAGCTCAGGCATTTTAAGGGAGTCACTTTGAAATGTTTAGACTGTGATCTAAAGAGCCACACAGCTAGTTTTGCTCATCCAAAGGGCCTTTGGGTATGTGTTTTTCAAGAAGCAGTCCTGAATGCAAGCTACTTTTAAAACTAAGCATTTGTAAAGTATTTTTGTATGGTTTGGAGTGCAGAAAAAAATCCCACACAGCACACTAAAGGTCTTGGATGGGCCTGCAGTAGCTCTTTCGATTCCAGTCTTATTCAAAGCATTCTTATCCCACGCTTCAGCAGAAAATGTTTCGGAGTAGTTTCCAGATCAACTAAAAAAAGAAAGAAAAACTCCAGCCTTGCCTTCAGGCTTATAGTGTAAAAGACTTAAGGAAAAAGAAATGGGTAGGGAGGAGGGGGGAAGCTAACTCAGGGACAATTTCTTAAAGTTACAATTCTTATAGAGACCAGCTGGGGTGGAAACAGTTCAGGTGGCCTGATGGAATAATGGAATGAGGAATGATGGAATAATGAAATGGGGAAACCCAGCAAGATGGGCAGGATATAAATAATAAATCATTATTAAAATTATTATAATAACCCTTGCTGAGTGACAGGTGGTGATGATGAAGAGCCAAAAGCAACCGGTCTCCCTGCAGAGCTGATGGAACAGCCCTGCTTCTCTTCTCTAATTCTGCTGCAGCCTGAAAGCAGGATTTTTGAGTTTTCAGTCTTTTACGATGAGTATAAAAACTGAATGGATATTAGCTGAAAGTGAAGGAAACACTAAAATTTTAAACAAAACCACAATTTAAGGTTGCAAAATGCCTAGATTTATGGAGCAGTTCAAGTAACAGAAGCATGAAGAAATGTTCTTTCATAAGAACACAACACAAAACATTGAGCAATATTAGCTGTAAAGGCTGGTATTTTTAGACTTACTAGGCAAAAGGGTGCCTTCAAGGCTGATATAAACTAATTCACCCTGTTTTAAGATCACATCAGGCGCACAAACATCTGTGCTCTTATGTGCATGCTAGACACAAACCAGGGATTCTATTCTGACTGCTTACATCATGCTAAGTGTCAGCAATCATCATCATTACAGGACTAGGAGGAGGGAGAGGACGAACATGCAAGAACCAAAGCCAACCCACCTCTCCCATGGTGAGCCTTAAGAAGAAGTGATGTGCTGCCCTCAAAGGGTTGTATCCAATGCTAGCCCTACCAAGAACAAACCCTCAGAAATGCATGAGCATGACTAATATAGTCCCATTCATTTAAAAAGGTCAACATTGAGTATGAAGTATTCAGCTAAAACTCATAGTGACTAAGACTGACAAAATGCTGCTTTGGACAAAAGGAGGACACTAGATGACACAAGATTCTGGTTATTAAAACTAGATGAAATCCAGTGCTTGCTTTTAATATAATAGTAAGGCAAGTTACTCATGCAGGGCCAGGTTCTCAGAACAGTTTTGATCTGTCCAGTACCAATGTGCTAAAACAGGCAACTACCGTTATGTGCATGGTCACACATACGTGCACAGGGCCAAATCTGGAAGCAATGTGAAAACGTCATAAGGATGTCACTGAAACATCACTAAATTGGGGGGTGGGGCGGGGTGTTTCCAGGCTTTTTCAATGGGCTTTCTGATTTCACACAAGTGCAATGACCCAAAACACAACCCCCGTGCAAAGAGGGAGTTGCCAATATTTTTTTAAAAGAATATTATTTCACATAGAGTGGCTGGGGAAATCCAGCCAGATGGGTGGGGTATTATTATTAATAATAATAATAGCTATAATTTGGCCTTGAAGACAAAGAGGTTTATAAGGAAATGTTCACTCCATTTGTGAAATGAGCACCTCATAGATGAAATGAAGTGCTCTGTGCTTGCTGTTCCGACGGTGACAGAACAGGCTATGGCCAAACACATACAGTAAGGTAAAAGGCCTCAGTCCAGAATTAGCATTCTCACAACCACAGCTCAGTAGTGTGGAGCTGGAATGGTAAGGCAGTTCTACCAGACAAGCACATTCAGAACACAGGCAGCGCACGTGAATGTGTCTGGATTGCAATGCCTTGACGACAAAAATTAATTAGCTGTAATTTGCTTCAAAACCCAGAAGAGGATGTTGATGCTCAGAAACACCCCAAACACCTGACCAACAGAGAACAGAGTATGTAGGTTGCGGAACTTGTTTATAAAAGGTCTATGACAAAGTACAGAAAGTTAATGACCTTGCAGCTAATTTTAACAACATTTGTGCAATTTGGCACAGTGATGTCTTCACCCTATGCACATTACCTGGTTTATTTACTGGCACCCACAGCCCAGCAAAACTCCTATTCAATGAAGTTGTCATCTGCACATGCACAACAGAGATCTCAGATCTACACATCTCTGCTTAATTGCAACTTACATTTACAAATCAGATGGAAGCTGGTTTGAGAGATAATGCATCAAACAGCAGTATCTCCCAGGAAACTACAAGATGCATACGAATTGCAGCTAACATCGTATGTACACAGTTTCAAATATCAGCAGTGGGAGGGCACTGGAGCCGGAGTAAATGGGAATGTGTACACAGTCTCAGAAAAGAGTTTTATCCCAGTCCATAAGTGTACTGCATTTATACATGCAATTTCTAAAACTATGTGTGCTCTATATATACATCCAATTGTTTTATAAATGTTTTTTCTGTAATGTGAAATCGTTTTGAGATGGCTCATAGGAAACTATTCATAAATAAATAAATAATGTCTAATAATCACCAAATTGGCACAGTTACTATCATGTTTAATTTGCAAGATAACCAGAAGTTGAAATAAGGTTATAATTCTGGTTTCAGCCATAGGTTTGAGGGGAGACTAAGGTTAGAGGTACCTATTGCAATGCTGGTTCAGATGCAATGTGAAACAACAATTTCAGGGAAAAGAAGAGGGAATAATAAGGGAGGGGTGTGCAAGAGAATGGGATGCTCCCAATTGCCTGACTGTCTTGGCAACTGGGCAATGCACTGTCTGAACTGGACCAGTGTAATTACTCGTATAAAACTGCAAAGCAGTGTACCCAACAGCTAGAGATACAGTGGTGCCTCCGCGAGTCTTTTCGTCTTGCGATGTTTTTCGTCTTGCGAAGCACGGTCCATCGCAACTGCGCCTCTTCAAGCGGCTTTAAAAAAAAAGCGCAAGACGTTTTCGTCTTGCAAAGCAAGCCCATAGGGAAATTCGTCTAGTGAAGCAACGCAAAACCGAAAAACCCTTTCGTATAGCGAGTTTTTCGTCTAGCGAGTTTTTCGTCTTGCGGGGCACCACTGTACTGGAAACAATTGAGAAACCTGGCTGTCTGCAGTTCCCTCTGGGCCCAAACACAGACTAAGAGACACTGTTACTTACCAAGCAGCATTGCATCAACAAATCTAATTTTGACCTGGCTGCTCAACAGCTGTCGTCACCCTCCTGAAACCCCACATATGAAACCTTAGATTGCCAGGGAATGATCTTTAACAGGCACAAACACAAGCTACGTAGTGAGCTGTGACTTGTGTTCTACAGGAACTGGACACATAGCTATTATTTGCATACATCCCCCTTTACTCAAGTTGGAGATGAGCTGTTTAATCATTAAGATTCCTTTCCCACACAAGGCATCTGGCAACTTTCCAAGAACTAAAACTAAATATATTTTGCTCCTTCTTCAGACTATTCTGTATAGCTACAATCACAGCGAGAACTAACGGCAAGGTTATTGGAAACTCCCACTTATAGCTAGTATTGTCTTCAGCCTTCTGTTGCAAAAAACGCAAGTGCATACCCTAAAAATGCAATCTAGTGTAGCATTAATATTTCTGCGGAAAGGTCAGGTTTCTAGAAAAAGCAGGCACTGATCCTTGGAGGAGCACAATGACCCTCAGACTCATAAACAAGAGAAAGGACGTTTGAAAATCTACAAATATGTAAACACAAAGAACTTGGTTATTGCTAAACTTTCTCTTTGGGAGAAGTAGATTGGGGCAAAATTTCGTGGGACAACTGTTTGTTTGTTTGTTTGTTTTTTACATGGAAAGCCCAACAAATTCATATGGAAAGTCAAATAAATGTTAGCTATGAAGGATGAGTTGGTGTGGAGCACAACCCTGTGTTCTTGAAAATAAATACACTCATTTTCTATGACCAACAATGCTCTTGTGCCCCCCAATTCATGGGGGAAATAAACATAATTCAAAACCCAATTTTCCAGGTAAGCACTCAAATAGGTTCAGAAGGAGGGCCAGTAAGAGCTTTCAGGACTAAGGAATGGTTGCAAGTGTGGCACCTGTGAACAGAGCGAGAGTAGATAATGAACTTACTCCTTAATTTATTTATTTTTTATGTGAGATGATGGGATAAGAATGAAATGTAGATGTGGACTGTTTTAATCTCTTATACTGTTAGCTGTAATTATTTTTAAACTGTTTTTATTATTTAAATTTTAAATTTTAATAGTATATACATTTTGTTAAGAAGCTACCCAAGAATGTTATCAAGCATTGCCATCTGTCTCTTAAGAGTAATGATTGCTGAGCTCTTGGTCAGCCTGTTGGAGAAGGCTAAGAAGTCCTGACCAGAGGCAGAAATGGAATGGAGTGTTTTTCTCTTGGGATCTGTGGATGGCTTTCCATGTTATTTCATAAGTCTGAGAAGCAGAAAATCTGCAGGAGGTCAGAATGGTGTTAATTGTTTTCCTCACAATCCCAGTCTTGACAGCATTGCTGTTCAGTTTTGAAGCATAAAAGGATGACTGATATCAAAGGGATGGTAGACTGGGCTCTGAGAGAGAAGACAGTGAGATGAGGAAGGGTCAAGGGCCCAGAATCTCACATTCCATTAAGTCTGGGAATCTTGGTCAGCCATGTAGAATATTTCAGATTTCCATGTGGAATGACTGTGTCTTGCATAGGACTTTCCCTAAAAGTAGAGAGACAGAAAGGTATATAGGAGGCCTAGTAGCCACTGTAGAAAAAGTGAATCTACCACTTAATATCCCCATTATTGGAATTTGGAGAAGCAGTGTGCCATTCTGGGGTTCCTTTGGACACGAAGAATATATTGACAATTAAGAAGCCCAGATTAAAAGTTATTTAATGAGTTCTAGATGATACTGTCCTTGCTGAAACCAAAAGAAATTCATAGATGAGTCCACCATAAATTTCAGCTGCCCAGCCCAAAATAGCTGATCCACTCAAAATAACTTCTAAGTGTAGAGCCTGGGTACAAGAATGGGAGCTCACACCAAAATAATTGGCAGTGGTGGCTTTGATGGAAGTGGAATGGTCTCCCTCAAGAGGTTGTGGTCTCTCCTTCCTTTGAGGTTTTAAAGCAGAGGTTGGATGGCCATCTGTCCTGGTTGCTTTAGTAGAGATTCTTGTATTGCAGGGGTTGGACTAGATGACCCTTGGGATCCCTTCCAACTTTACAATACTACGAAAGAAGCATCCGGATCAAATCTACCATAGGTCAGCACGATTCTTCCTATCAAGGATTCATCTTGAATTCTGCTTTGGGGGGGGAATCGCTGGCATGGGTATTAATGCAGCAACGAAGCCATCCACTGAGAGGACAGTGCACCTATCCATCACTTCTATGGAAGAGGATAAAACGTTTTGTGATAGGTTTGGAAGCCGCAGCATCTTGTCCTCCCTTTCCTGAGCCTGTGATCAAACCTGTGTGGGTTACGAGGCTATGAAGTTATAGAAGCACTCTTCCCTCACTTTCTGTCAGAGGGAAGATAGGCTGAAATGCCTGAATAAATGAGCAAGGAGGCCTCCAAACCCACATCTCTGTAGAAAAACTGAATAAGCACAGGAACCTCCTGCACAGAAGGGATATCAAAATTGCTGTCCCTGCCTTGGACCAGAGAAGGGCTTAAGCCAACCCAGCCTGCTCTGCTGTCCTGTGACCAAGAATTATCTGGCCACAGAGTGCACAGAGAAAAATACTATAAATTCAAATGATCCAAGAAACATCTCAAAAAATTGTGGCCAACTCCTACATTATTGCATAGAAGACAGAGCCCTGTTTGTACCTCCAGTACCAAATTTACTCAATGTATAGAGAGGAGACAAAACAATGAAAGCCAGTATGGCATAATGGTTAGAGTGCTGGCTTCTGACCTGGGAGACCATGGTTCGAATCCCCACTCAGCCATGAAGCTCCTTGGGCCAGTCACTATCTCTTAGCTTAACCTACCTCACAGGGTTGTTGTGAGGATGAAATGGGTGAGAACATGGCTATGGTGCAATAGCTTCATCACTCAAGTAAAAATAGCCACATTTTAAAAGGGAGGGGGATTTTCTGCTCCTCACAATGATTCCAATGTGTCTCTCTGTACTCAGCAATCTTGCTGACAGAAGTCCATGGCTCAGGAGAAAACTATGCAAATTGCAAAAGGCTTCAAACTTTCACTTTTGTTTTTGAATAAGGTTCAAAAATAAGACTTTTGGGAGGGGATCTCCACTTATTTTTCTTAATAGGTCTGGATGGTGGGATGGTAGTAATCAGAAGTACAAAAAGTGGTACCTGATATTCTGTTTAAGTAAGTTGTTGATGCAACTCACATGCTACATTTCAAAGCTGCTATTATTCTTTTTAACAAATTCAGAACCATGGACATCAGTTTCCTTTTGCTGCTCAATTCACAGGTTGTGGTAAAGAATATGAATACATTCCACTCTAGTTTCACTTTTGATAAGGAAAAGGGATTGAAGGAGTAGGATATTAGATGTTCACAGAAAACAGGCATCTTTTAGAACTGGAACATATCTCTTATAAGAATACACTAGCAGTAATAATACATAAGGCAATAATTGTCTATAAAATGGGCCTTCATTTTAGAATTAAAAGGATAGTATTACTGATCAAACAATAAACAAAACATCCATAGTGCAGGTTTAAAAACCAAGACCTGCTATTCTAAAGCATTTTTAAAACAATATGGTTACTTATGAGCTATAATATGCTAACTATGTATATTCCAAATGCCTCCTCAAAACAAACTGAGCTATAAACTCTCTTTTCAGTGCAGTACATTAAATTATGGTTAATGCAGCCAATAACAAATAGCTTGCACCTTCAGATTTTAAGAACTTTGCTGCTGCTGCTTCAGCAGTTTACAAGCAAATCTAACTATAGTATTTCATTTTTGTCACTGAAAACTCATTCCCAAAAATCTGAGTTATCTTACAGAAATATCTAACATTTTGCAGCCTCTTTCACGTACCTCCCCACATTAAAATTTAAAAAGAACAGGCTGAAAAGCAAAGAGCTTCGAGTAAAAGTAAATACAGTACAACATTTATGGCAAAAGACAGTGTTTCAGAAAGATGTACCAATCACATGTTTAAAAAACACAGGTATTCTGACATACAAATCTGATCATCTATAATATATTGCACTTGGTGCAAGCTTTAACTGTAATATTACTTAGACTGTGGCTGTCAAAAGAGAGCACATATTACAACACTGTAAATATTTTTTTAAAAAAATATTCTGAACTTAAGAGGAACATACATAGCTAAATTGCACTTAACAGAACATGGAATTTATAAAAATACTGAGCATTTTCTACATGCTTCAGATAACATGAGTGTTTTCACTTTACAAGCTAGTAACCCTGAAAAACAGCAATGATTGAAAAATCCAACTCAACTTGTTCTGTACAATAAGTCAGTCAGATCCCAAATTACTAAGAAACAAATTGCAAAACAAGGCTCACTAAAGCAGAACAAGCAAGCAACTCGGTGCTTTGGCACAGCTAAAAACAAACTCAAGTTGCCAAGTTACGCTCCAGATCTATCAGACCTACACAAATGATCAGAAAACAGCAGCAGAGGTACACCTTCAAACCTGGATCTTTTCAAAATGCAGCATCATTCATCCCACAGAGAAGGAAGGAAGAATACTTTAATTCAGCATTGTGTTCCAGGACGGGGCGATCTCCTGCCCAATAACTCAAAAGAAGTTTGAGAGTTGACAGCACATTCTTTCTGTTCCACACTGCAGAATCCCAAAATGGCTTCCCAGCGTCAACAAAGCCTGAAGGATCAGACGAATCTAATCCAGCCTCTTAAAGCTTCCATTGTCACTCATAGGCAGACTTTGAATTTATTGGACAAAGCTACTTCAGCCAGCCCACAATATTTAACCACTTAATTTCCTTCAAGGATGTACATACTGAAAACCTTTTCCCAGTGTTTTATTTATAGTTACAGGTTTCCATGGCACTTTAATTCTCACCTTTAATTAGCTCTTTAGCAAGGAGAAGCTACAATACTGCACAGAAGATCCCCCCCAACATGATTTTGTTGTTTTCCTAGGCAACCTGCAATGTTCTGTTTCCACAACATGCTTCTATTTAGCAAAAGGAAGGCAGGGAAGGGGCGGGATCAGGCTCTTCCCTGCTTTTTAAAAATACGCTCTGGAGACCTATGAGCAAGAACTCCATTAAACCTGTGCTAGCAAATTTGATACTTTAATAGCAAGGAGGCAAGTGCAGTTATTCAAATGCTAAACAACGTTCTTATTGGGGGGGGACCTTTACCTATGTAAATTATCTGCACAGCTCTAGCACTTTCATCATATGCAAAGCAAAATTTGAATGTCAGGAGCATTTTCCTTATTCTTTGGAACAACTTAACTTAAAAACCTTTTCCTACCTCAACAAGAGCTGGCCTTAGAGGAAATATTAAAATGTCCCACATCATGCAAGACTAGAGCTTTTGAAATCTGGCAACATGAGTTTATTCATCCCACCTAGCACTGTCCAGAGCCTTCATCTCCATCTTAGAGATTGTCAGCTTTCACAGTGCTTAGGTATGCAGCTCCCCACTCCCCTCTCTGCCTCTCATTGCTGCCACCTGTTGCTCACCCACATGCATGCCATACCTAATCGAAAGGGTGGCAGTACTCCCCCCCACACTATTGCTACAGTGATCGCTTGCTCTTCCTTCCCTCCCTCAAGGTTCCCATAACCTTGTCAAAGGAAGCCTCTCTGTAAGCCTCCCTCCCTCACTTCAACAGATAAAACAAAACTGGCAGCTCATCCAATGGCTCATTCATGCTCATTCTTAACCCTTACAGAAGCAGTTGTCTGGGGCTGCATGAGACCATGACATTCTTTGAATATGCAGGATGCACTCTAGTGAACCCCCAAGGACTAATCAATACTCAAATAGGGCACAAGGTTTGGTGCATTAAACTGGCAGGATGGTGAAGCCAATACACACCCGAGGAGGGGCCAAAGAGAGGCTTGGCCCTCCCCTGATTATAGCACATGCCTCCTCAGCATTACACATATCAAAAATGCCAGGAGCAGTTGTTTTAAAGCTTTCTAGCTTCAAGGAATCTGTTTAGCATCAACTAGCCCACCAAAAGACCCAAGTACTTTGTGGTGTGCTCTAGCCACACAGTCATTTCAGAGAGGGTGCCACCCAAGTTTGTTGGGCTCACCTCACCAAATCACCATTAACACATATGTATTGGAAGTAGACATTTAATACTCCCCTACAGCTGCAGATTTCTGGGAAAGATTGGCAGCACCAAGCAAAATATCTTTCATGTAAACTACTAAATCTATTATTTTGTAGTACATGATAATGAGGTGATATAGTAAACCAGTTCAATGAATTCTTCAATAAATCAACTTGGAAAACAGAATAATAGGAGTGAGTTTATGAGTAGTGCCTGCATATCTATATCATATAGCAATATATGTTGTATTTCTCTTTTTTAAAAAAAATTATTTTATTAATTTTCCATACATTCATACATTACAATTTCTATTAAATTCCCTGTTTTTGACTTCCTTCGGCTTCTCTGCCAGTCATCCAAATTCTAACTTCTTCAGTTACACATTTCCAAATTTTGCTATTGCCTTTATACCTACCCCCCACTTCTATTTTGCCTTTTTACAATATTTCTTATGCTGTTACAGAGTTTCTCTAAATGCCACTAGCGTTATTTCATTATCACTTATACATTCCCAGTATTCAACTAATTTTCCCCAGTCCTCGATGAACTTTTGATCTCGTAGATATCTGATCTTCCCAGTCAGTTTATCAAGTTCTGCATAGTCTATCAGCTTCATTCTCCACTCTTCCAACGCTGGTATTTGTTCTTGTTTCCATTTCTGGGCCAGTAATATTCTTGCTGCTGTTACTGCGTATTGGAAAAGTTTATGGTCCTTTCTATTTATTTCATTACCGACAATTCCTAAAAGAATATTTCTCATCCATGTGATGTTTCATTTATAAATTTAATAAAATCATGCTATACAATGTAAAAAACACCATTTTCTTTCTCTCCCCTTTCCACCTTCAATTTTGGTCATAGATGCTTCAGTTGAGATTCGTACATAGCAGTGGGTTAGATTAGATGATCCTCAGGGTCCCTTTCAACTCTACAATTCTATGATTCTATAACATCATTGCCATGGTTAGAACATTTCCAGGTATAGTTTGGAATTTTAGTGCCTACATCCCCCTACAGGGTGGAGGACCCATTTAGATGGTCTGCTCCCTGATCCCAGCCCAGAGACCAATGGAATATGATGAATTGCTTAAAGTTCTTGGGAATTTCCCAGTGGATGGGGCAGGCATTCATATGAAAGGTCCTAGTCTTGCTATAGAATGGCAAGATAAGATGGACAATTGAAAGTTTAGCAATCTAGTTTTCTCTCCAGTGCTATGTAGTCTGTTCAGCAACTTGGTACTTCAAGTAATTATGGATGATAAAACAGGCTGGACAACAACTAGAACCCAGGTCTTTGTTACAAAGGCAGTTGAGCACTGGTTAGAGTACACAATCAAGCCTAACCTGAAACTGTTCTTAACCCGAGGTACCACTTTAGCTAATGGGGCTTCCCGCTGCCACGAAATTTCTGTTAAGCAAAGTTCTTAACCCGAGGCATTATTTCTGGGTTAGCAGAGTCTGTAACCTGAAGCATCTGTAATCTGAAGCGTATGTAACCCAAGGTACCACTGTATATGGACTATTGAAATTGGAGTTGAAAAATACATCTTGCGCCTTCAATTTTCAAATTAGCTTACACTGTAATAAGAATTAGCAGCTCTCTCACATGTACTGCCCCCTCCCAAAAAACCCCCCACAGAGTTATTCATAGGTGGAACGTGCTAGGATTCCATTTTATAGCAAGGATACTTCCAACAGTATGTAATTCTTAAGCGCAAAGCACTTGTTTCCAAATGCCTTAATATACAATCTACATACCATATAATTGCACACAAATACATTTTGCTGGATGAACATGATGCATACAAGCCCTAGAATCCATGACCAATCACAGTTTCTCAGAGTGAAACACATACATTTGTTCTGATGGGAATTAGCATGTTACCACAATATAAACAGTCACACTTTTAAATAAACACACATTTTTCTATATGTACACCATGATGGAAATCTATGTTTGGCTGCAGTTTCTCTGCACGTGTACACCACAGGAGCACACAAGTAAGCAGACTTGTGCAATTATCACACTTGACCATCTATATTTAAGTTGCCTGTGTGTAAGGGCTTACAATTTTTTTGCTTAAGTTCTGATAACCCTTAGACTAGTTAAGAAGAGAGCTGATGTTCATCTTCTTCAGAGATAACTAAGAAACACATATAAATATGAGAAAGTTTGCAGTAAATAAATCAGTCTAGCCTCACTTAGTAATGGAATATTTATAGTCTTTAGTACCATAATTGCACACTCAAAACCTGCCTGCCTAGGTAAATTTTCCTTGTTTCAACATTCAAAACCTGATGCGCACATTTCATTTTCCATATCTTAATGCCATGCTGTACTGCCAAGATCTTTACCATTTTAGCCTGGATCACAATATCACTAAATCCATAACTCTACTTCAGAACCACATAAGCATGCTAAAACCAGAGAGACAATGTGAAAGATGGGCATTACAAAAATCATAGTAGACCAATACCAATGGTCTACTATAATCGACGTTTTCTTTTGTTCTGTGTATATCACGATGTATTTTTGTTGCTATGGCCGACGGCTGACGCAAATAAAGTTTCATTCATTCATTCAATGGGGCTTAGCCCCAAAATATGTTGTATTCAAGTCTTCCTTGCAGAATTAATCCACTACTGTTAACAGCAGCAATGGCAATAATAACTAATAGTATTGGAGACATCACCATATGTTTCCTGGCATTTATGCAACCTGTCATCAAATTCTTTATTGACTAAAATATACCACCAACGCCCAGCAAGATGCCAACCCAGTTGCAATGCTAGCAGAAGGACATCTTTTCATTTGAATAAAGCATGCCGTTTTTTGTTTCCCAGCTGTCTGTTACAAACCCCCAGACCACTCTGGAGCAAAGTACCACAAATAGTGAAAGCACAGAGAGCCGTTTGTTGCTCTTTTGTGGACAGGTCATTTATCTGCCAAAGAGACAGAAGGCACAGCTGCTACTGTTCTAATCAGAACTCTATTAAAGCCTTGTGAGCCTGGATTATCCTTATAGGACTAACTGTGCCACATTCCCATATGAGGGGGTGTATCTGAATATAATACACTTAATAATTTCCTGGAGAAAGAAAACATAACTACCTGTCTGCAAAGTGCTATCCAACTATTTTTACTACAAAATATGACTACCAAAACTTCATGCCTGTTCAAAACCACCTCTCACTCTGAACTTTTATATCACTCTCTATAATTTCTTCTTACTTACTGGTACATTGTCCTCAGCAACAATCACAAGGAAACAATTTTACCACAAGTTACTAAAATCAGGGTGTTACTTAACAGAACTGGGTCAAACACCCACCATTTTAAGCAACTTTCATGTGTATTTATTGGACACAGTTCTTCCTATTCCAAAGTCTTGAGGCAGGTAATAATATGCTTGAATCCATCACTGGCTACTAAAAACCAAATTAAATCCTCATACGGTTTTTCAGAATAAATACACTTTTCAGAATAAATACACTAAAGCATTATTTTCCATAGAAACTCACTGAAGGTTATTTATTTATATTACTGTATACAAATATTTAGAACCCAACATTTACCAAACATCCCATGTCAGAAATATATGCTGTTAAAAACAAAAACAAAAATAAAAAAACAATGTAAAACAAAACACAGAATTCAGTTACAAATAAAATCACCAGCAGCAACAGAAACTCAAATGGCTAATACACCTGAATCCCAAAAGGCTACACAAAGAGGTGTCATCAGCTGCTGATGAAATGACATTGATGTTGTAGTGAGACATACCTCAGAAGGGAAGTCATTTCAAAGGCAAGAGGCCACTGAAAAGAGCCCACCCATGGGTCCCTACCCCCTACTCCATAAATCTCATTAGGCCTGGGAGCCACCAGCAGAGGTTTCCCTATAGATCTTAAAATTCACGCAGGTTTGAATGGGAGGAGGCATTCTTTAAGAAAATTGGGCCCTTAGACATTGAGGGGTAGCCAAGAATACCCTTAATGTGTATCCTTACAGATTTTGATTTGGTATCTATATTGACAGCACTCCCTGGTGGTCTTAAAAGTTGTAGTGGCAGTCATAGGAAGCTGCCTTATACCAGGTTGGATCATTGGTTCATCTAGCTAAGCATTCAGACTAGTTAGTACCCGTTCTCCAGGATTTCAGGTAGAAGTCTTTTTCCAGTCCTACATGGAGATGCCTGGGATTGAACTTGGGACCTTCTGCATGCAAAGCTGGTATTATTCCACTGAACTACAGTCCTTCCTGTAACCTTTTGCATGCAAAACTTGTGCTCTACCACTGAGCTGTGCAGCCTTTCTATTAGACATGCAGGGCACCTTGAACTGAGTACTAACTTATGTGAGCTCATATTCCACCATACCCAGCAGCTCACAGTATGTAAGTGTGAGTAGGAAAACTATTAGTTATTCACTGATTGATAGTCACATGACACATGAGTACAAGTCCCAGCCCAGAGGGTTCCAATCAGAGATCGGAAGCAACATAAAAGGGAAAAAAATCACAATGAAACTCAAAGTGGTAGCATGAAAATGTAGAAACCAACCATAAAATGTCTGACAGAATAAAGATATTTCCAACACCCATCTAAAAACAGGAAGAAATAGAATACGGCACAGGAAATAGAATTCAGCTATGTATAATTTTAAAAAGAAAGATAATATAATGCCAAAGTCTGAAAGTACTGGTGACCACTAGACAGACTGAAAACAAACATTTAAGAAGTTTTAATCCTAAATTCAGGCAGGCCATACCTTTATCAGAACCTCCCAAAACAAGGAACAAACTTTCAAATGCTCCATAAGTTTTCTTCAGACTGGATGTGAAAGCAAAAGTAGGCGGAGTGAAGAGAGGGGAAAGGAAGGAGGGGGGAAATTTCACTTCAAAAAAATGGTTACATTCATAGTTTGTCCTCCAAGTGGTGCAGGGCAGCTTACATGGTCCTCTCCTCCCATTTTATCTGCACAGCCACCCTTTAAGGTAGGTTAGTCTTAGAGGGAGGAACTGGCTCAAGGACACACATTTAAGTTCATAGCTGGATGGGGACTTGAACACCAGGTCTTGGTATGCTACCTTGAATGAAAGGCAGACTATAAATGTAGTAAGATAACAACAACAAAACCATCAAGGTAGGTATTGTGACTTATTTTGTCGACATCTTGGTTTGCCCCAATAAAAGCATTACCTGGCTGCAGCTTTTGGAGCCTTCTTATGGAGCAGCAGGGGCTACTTTCTCTTTTTATTTTAATCCTAGAGGGGGAACCTGTGGTCCTTCAGACTGTTGTTGGATACCAACTCCCATCAGCCCTAATAAGCCGTAACTTGCTAAACTACCTTAGGGATAGAGGTATTTTAGCAAGATGTAGAGGATCACAGGCTACACACCCCTGCCCTAGCTGGAAGCTAATGCATTTTTATGTATTTGATTTAAAGTTCCATCTTTCATCCAAAGGAGCTTAAGGTGGCATACATAGTTTCCGCCCTCCATTTTATTCTCACAACAGCCCTGTGAGTTAAGCCAGGCTAAGAGACAGTGATTTGCCCAAGGTCACCCAATGAGCTTTATGGCTGAGTGGAGACTTGAACCCTTTTGCCTGCCAGCCCAACACTCTTAACTACACCACCACAATGGGTTGAGCAAGCAGTTAAGAAAATACCGTATTTTTTGCTCTAGAAGACTCACTTTTTCCCTCCTAAAAAGTAAGGGGAAGTGTGTGTGCGTCTTATGGAGCGAATGCAGGCTGCGCAGCTATCCCAGAAGCCAGAACAAAAAGCAGCAATCCCTCTTGCTGTTCTGGCTTCTGGGATTCAGAATATATTTTTTCTTGTTTTCCTCCTCCAAAAACTAGGTGCATCTTGTGGTCTGGTGCGTCTTATAGAGCGAAAAATACGGTACCTTTCTGGAATTGTTCCTTTCAAATTTTAAACTCATCTTTTATTGTATGTGCATATATATGTTTCACAAGGCCTTTGGTTCTTAATTATCCGCAGCCTCCAGTGGATGGAATGATTTAAACCTGCCTTTTGAAAACGGATTTATCCTTGTTCATTCCCTTTATTTTATGCCTGTTTCAATGGACGTGCTTGTTGTAAGCTACTTTGGTTTTTTAAAAAGCAACCAATAAATTGTATGGTGTGTAAATGGTCGTCCTAAACCTGATTCCCCCCCCCAAAAAAATATGAATTATGAATCATTGAGTAGAAGGGGTTTCAAGTGTCATCTAGTTCAACCCTCTGCAATGCAATAATTCGTTTTGGGGTTTGTTTTGGAATAGCAGCATGCAACTATTTGTTCATATAAAAGGGGAGTGGAAAGGAAGGTGAAGGAGAATGAAGCCACCAGATATTCTCCCTCCCCGCCTTTCTCTCGATTTGCTTGTGTGGCCTGGGGGGGGTCAAAGAGAAGAGCCCCCCCCCATATTATTGAGGGGGGCAGAAGCGAGGGTGTTGGGTGGGGGCCTACGAACAACACTCGCGCTAAACTGAGGGGGGGGGGATTTCCACTCCTCAACCTCCACAATATAAAAACGGAGGCTGCGGTGGCGGTTGTGGTGAAGAAACCGAGAAACTCCAAAGCGAATGAAGGCGGCTGCGGCAAGCAATGTATCTCGCTGAGAAACCGAGAGAGGGCCGCGTTAACATAATACCGCCGCCTGCTCTTTCCCTTTCATGTATTCCCGGCCAAGAGAGGAAGAGAAGGAAAGGAAAGAAGAAGCAAGAGCAATGAAAACGGAGTCCACAAGGCGCCTCGGCCGCAGCGCGCGCTCTGTCTCTCAAGCTCGGCCGTTAGTTACCTGACGAGAGGCACGCGCACGCGCCCTGGGAGGACGCCGCTTCTGGCTGCCGGGTCAGCGCACCTGAGGAAGGTGACGAGGATCTCGCGCTGCTTTACGGGAGCAGCGCCGCTACGCGTCCGTTTCCCGCCCGCCCCCCGCCCCGCTTGACTGAGGGGAGCTGGGCGGGAGGCGTCGGCGGACTCGCCGCTTCCCTAAGAGGCCCCCAGAATCTCTCTCCCTCTCTCTGCTCCTCATGCCCCGCCCCGCCCCCTTCGGCCGCGGGCAACGGTTCATTTTCGAAAATGGCGGCAACCGCAGGAATGGGCTGGGCTGCGGGAAGCCACGCCCACCGCCCCTCTTCCACACGGAGGCGGTTGGTCAGGGTAGGAGAAGCGCTCTCTGCACATGCTCAGTGGGAAAACGGATATTTCTCCTCAGCCGGTGCCTTTTCCCGCTTCCTTCGTTTCTAGGTGTGCCTAAACCGCACCTCCAGCTCCGAAGCAGGGATTGCCCCGCGGCAGAGGCGTAGGAAGGTCAGGTGTAACCCAAATTTCTTGTCACCCCCCCACATGGATTTTTTTTTTGCCTGAAAAAATGGTTTTATGTTATTTCATATTTCCTTACAAAGGAATAATAATAATAAACAACTTTTATTTATATCCTGCCCTCCCGGCTGAAGTCGGACTCAGGGCAGCTATCATCAGATACATAACATTGATATAAAATCACAATAATTAAATTACCTCCTAAAACATGTCAAAATCAAATTAAAGTCTAATTAGATGGCTTTCCGCAGGGTTAGGGTTGGGAACAGTAAGTGCTCCACTGAATTGAAATTTCAGCCTTCACGACATAGGAAAACGGCCAAGTAAACAGCTATTTTCATGGAGGAGGGTCAAAATATTAACTGATATGCATGAAATTTCATATATAGCTATATAATCCCAAGTGTAGTAAAATAAGACCTTTGGAGCAGGCATTTTCTAAAAAAAGGTTTTTATGAACCGCCCTTGTAGGGCAGTAATTGTTCCCTGATAATTTGTCACACACACACACACACCCGCCCTACACCCCTGCCCTGCGGCACCGTACAATACACAAGGGGGGGGGGACACCAAGTACCAAATAAAATATGGAAAGTGAAAACAGCAAAAAAAATTAATCTGAAAAATACCTGTTGAGGATAAAGCGAAGCCCACGAGGGTGGGGAATCTCTGGGTATCCTTGCACTAGTGACCTAATTAATCCCTTAAGACTCAGCCTTTCTCAACCTGTGGGTCTCCAGATGTTGTTGAACTACAACTCCCATCACCCCTAGCTAGCAAGGCCAGAGCTCAGGAATGATGGGAGTTGTAGTCCAACATCATCTGGGGACCCACAGGTTGAGAACTGCTGCAAGTCATACTGGCTGGTGGTGATGGAAGCTAGAGTCCAACAACATCTGGGAGCCTTTAGATTGCATTTGTTCCAAGGGTTGGTTTTTGGTTTTGTTTTGTTTTGAAGACTGTTCTTCAGCTGGAAAAAAAATAAGATAGATATGCAGTTTACAAAGATAGTCCCTGACCTTCGGTTTATAATTCTAAAAAGACGAAGGCACAAAATGAATGAGGGACTGGGATGGAGAAGAAGGCAAACTTGGATGCACTAGATCTGAGTTGGCAACAGTTCCTGCAACATCCTGCTAAAATGGACTACTGTAGTTGAAGGCTGGGGAGAGCGAGAAGTTTCTGGTGTTTTAGTTGAGCCAAGTGCCATATCTCCCTAGGGTACAGGACTCCTTAGCATCCTTTAGGCAGAGTATATACTATTCACTTTAAACTTGGCTAATATGCCCAGGCAGGGAGTATCATCCGATTTTTATGGAATGCTTCTGGCATCTTTATTTAAGCCGCTCCTTTATAATTGTTTTGAATCTTGTTTTTGTTCTTTTCTTCTGTGTTTGTTTCTGTATGTAGCTTGTGAGGACTATGCCCTAAAAGGCAGCCCAAAATAGAAACAAAATAACTAGGAGCGAAAGGTGAGGCACAAAGGAGTTTATAAATTAAACCCAATTTAATTATTAAATGGCTATTGTGCCCTTTGAAAATATTTTTGCTAGTGGGGCTCAACAATAAATACATACCCGCACACAATGATATGGTGAGGTCTGCCTAGCCCCATTGTGGACATCTCTTTAGTGCCATGCAAATACATCTCCCCTGCCCATGCCTTCTGATAGTGAATATGATATTTAGTTACCTCATCACTCATCCCTTGCTTCAGATAATTTAGAAGTTAAATACAGCTTCTGGGTTACTTATTTTCATCAACTGTGAACATTATGTCTTCCCTCTCTTTAACCAGTTTCATATCCACAACAGGCCACATGCCCTTGCCTCATGAATGCTGTTTGCTCAGGAGCCTTTAGTGAAGGACTTTACTGAACATTTTTTTAGACCATTTTTTTACTTACACACACAGAGAGAAATGTATCCAACATAAAACCTACCCCATCCTTGGACACCAAAAGAGAGAGCTTCTGGATACACAGACTCAACACCCTAACACCCCATTGTCTTATCTTGGAGGATAATGCACAATCATTAATCGATGCATTGAATTGTTTAAAACTTATTTTGTACTTATATAGTAGATGCCACCTTCTTTTCTCCACTATTTTTAGACTTTGGCTCCTAGTGTCTGGTTTGAAATCCAGCTGTGTCATTGACAAAGGCAGATGCTAATATATTTAATTGTAGAATGTTAAGCCTCTTTTCTGTTTTGCCAGTCACTTGACTTATATGCACACACACACACACAAAAAAAAAATGGACACATGTGATGCATTTTATGATAAAGTATCAAAAAACCAAATGACATACATTAAACATGTCACCAAAACTGGGCACTGTAAGCTAACATGAGAAATCAGTTATTTGCAATGGGAGTTCAGTTACTTGCAGCCCAACCAATAAAGGAAAAACTGGTTCATTTAATAAAGGCACTTAGACATGGAACAAAAGAAAAATTGCAACAAACCAAACTATAATGAATATCCAGAGAGAAATGCAAATAATTTAATTTTTATCTATAATTCCTTCCTTACCAAAACCCATCTATAGTTAAAACTCCTCAAATAACACACTCATCACATAGTAATCCAAAGCAGTATAATGATACATGCCCAGGATATTGGGTATTTACATTACCGGAAACGCGGTAACATAAATTTAAATGAAAGGAGATTGCACTTTCTTGCTCTTCCCGCAATGTATGCATGTTGTCATGGCCAGACACATCCAGTCTTAATTCAAATGAAGACAGCCACTCCTCCTTGCAGTGATGAGTGTCTAGGTCGGGGTCTAAATGCTTCACACTTGAGAGGTCCAATAGCAATACTTTTAAAAAAACTACCAAGGTCAAAAATAGATTAGAATTCTGCTGCTTGGTAAACCTTTAAATGTCTCCAGATCTTCATTCTGTGTCATAGAGATTTTGTGTCATAGAGATCTTACAATATGCATGGTAACTTGTCTAATACACAGCTGAGAAACACATTGTAACATCATTCAGTGGTCTAAAGTTCACTGCAGAGATGTTAGATGTGGGATTTGCAACAATATGAAAAACAATGTAACTCTTATTCACACATTTGTCTTTTCAAGGTTTTTTTCTGTTAAAAAAGTTAAAAATATTTTGCCTGTAATAGTTTTTATTTATATCTGCATGAATGTCAGTATGTGGCAGCTGAAACTTCTCCATTTATTGAAGTATCAACATTGTATGGTACAAATGAGAAGTCACAGCCCACAAAGGCATTTATGATTCTGAGTATCTCCAGCCCGTTGATTCAATGTGCAGCAGCAACTGATCACAGTAGGCTGGAGAGCGATGTTTGCGCACAACTGCTTCAATTTCTTTTGCCAAGCTATCTGGATAGAGAACACCTCCTTCTTTCAAAATATCTGCAAAACACAAGTTTATATACAGTTACCAAAAACTTCCTACTGTTTGCCAAAAACACAGGAGCCTTCTTAGCTTAGAAAGCATGGATTTTTTTCAGAAAGAATATGCTGCTGATCATACCAAATATAAATACAAAACTTTTAAAAGCACATGAACTTTAAGTGTTTTCATTGTTTCTCCCTGTGTTGCAAAACCCCCCAAAATTCTCCTGGGTTTTTTTCAGGGAAAAAATGATGCCTCCATGGATTCCTGTTTGTTTTTATGCAGCTGGCACATTTAAGAGCCCCATATACACACCAATGCAAATTTGAATATTTTGTGCAAAGGAGCTGCTTCCTCCACTGAAATGGAGGAAAGTCTTGCTGTATTAATGCATTGGCGCACCTGCAAGAAGAGTTCAGTGTAATTTGAGCCCAAAGTTGCATGCTTCAGTCACAGACACAGTGCTTGGTAAAACCTGTAGTCAGTGTCAAGCAAGTTAAAATGACATTTTGCACAGGTCTTAATAAGATAAACCAATCATGTGGTGGGTAGATTATGAAAGACAAAGATTGCAAGCTTGGAAAAATTATTTTCTCAACAGCAGTAATAAAACCTTCCACAAGAATTGGTGAAGCTACTCCTAACACAGACAAGTCAAACAAATAAAAAGGGACATTAGAGAGTTTAGTCTAGATCTACAAGGAAAGTGTAAACTCTTATTTTACAGAGTTCTTCCCACCTACCTCATTAGCCAAACTAAGGCATCCATGTGTACATTTATTCAGAAATTACTTCTCATGGGATTAAGTATAAGCAGGATTCGTATATCTGTGCCTTTGGAAAGACAACCTCCTTCATCCCTTCCTCTCCAGTTCCTTCCAAGTCACTTCCTTTGATAATTGCTGCCCTAGCAAGCACCTTACCTTCTCAAAGCTGACTACCTTTCACACAGAACATGATTTCCCACAAGCACTTAAGATACTTCACATTGCCAGAGCACTCTCCTCCACCCAGAAAGCTCAAGCAACTCTCTCTTTTCTGACCCTCATTTGGTATCACAGGTACTACTGCCCCAGAAAATAGGTGCTTAATCCAACTTCTTAAAAAACATCAAAGCAAGAACTCATTCAAGGCTTACCTAAGACAGCAGACTGGATATTCTGGTCAGGGTCATCCAGGTGAACCAACAGTTCTTGATACAGGAACTCAATGCTGGTTTTTAATAGGGCTTTCTTTTCGCCATTGTTTATACATTTGAACCAGCTGAGCAAGGCATTGGCAGCTGCTAGTCGGACCTCATGCGATGAATCATCCAAACGCTTTAGGAGTTCTGAAAAATGATACAACAGCACCAAAAGTTTACTATATGGACACTATGCCATATTCAGTAACAAATGGAAATTATGTTGCAAAGAGATGGGGGACTTATTTTGTTCCTAAAATTTACACTCTGCTGACTAGGATCTAGTAGTCTCTCTCTCTCTCTCTCTCTCTCTCTCTCTCTCTCTCTCTCTCTCTCTCTCACACACACACACACACACACACACACCAATTAAAAACATTCCATACAATAAAATTAACACAATAAAGCAACGTAAAAATGTCTTTATTTTCTTCAATTGACTTCCTGAATTAAAACAAAAAGGTAAGGAGATTCTATGCCAAGTATGGGAACCTGTTGTGCACCTCCAGGCTCTGTTAGACTCGCATCCTCAACTGCTGACCATGCTGCCTGTGACTGATGAGAAACAGAGCTTAACAATATTTGAGGGGGCACAGGTTTCCCAATTGCTCCTCTTCATACTGATCTGCTCTTCCCAGCAAAACCACAATTGTTGCCTATGGTTAGCAGATTACATTGCTCCCCCACCTTTCTTGGCTCAGTTATGTTCAAAAATATAGCCCAACAGAGTCATTGCTTTAAAAGGGCACCTTCACATGTGTGAACCACTTGTTTCTGTTCTCCATACAAGTTTGCACAGAGATCACGTTTTACACCATTTCAATCTGCAATGGTCAGCAGCTGCTTTTGCAGATGCAGCAGCACTTGCTCCGACTCTCATCAAACTGCAAGTGGCTCAGGGCATAGCCACATGATGCAAAAACCTTGCTGGAGCTAATCCGCCCAGGCCTCCTATGGGAGAAACTATACAGGAACCCCACCTGTGCTACAAGCTTCCCCAAAAGTAAGATGAGCTGTAAGAAATTAGCGTTCTTGTGTCAGCTGTCATTATGTAAATTTGAAATTAATTTTAACACTGTGGGTATTTACGTCATTTAAAAGAAACACACCATGTAAACTAGATGGGCGAACTGTGACATGGGTGGCACAAGTAGCAGAGGCTAAGAGGGCCTCTTCACACCTGTACATGCCTATGGGTCTGGTTATGGTAACCAGTCAGGTCCACTCCACTCAGACTGTCTTGCACTCTCCTGCTCCACAGTTTAGCAGGCTAGAAGGTAAAACATAAGAAGGTGCAGGAGGATGCACCTGTACCTGTGAACTTGAGGGGCACATTCTCAAACAAGAGAAGTCAGAAAGATTGGCCACCACTACCAATGGCTATCATACCTGGATAAATTTTGCTGAGTTCAAATTGTTTTATGCAGGCGTCTAGAAAAATGCTGATTATCCGACAAGACATTAAGCGTGTCATTTTGGAATCTTCTTCCAGTGTGGCAACTATTTTGGGCATCAGAATATCTTCAACTTTCAGCATCTGAAACCAAGGAAATGAACCACCAGCTTAAGAAAAGGGGACTGCATTTACAACCAGTTCGATTTCTGTTATATTCACTGACGACTGCAGGACACAGGCAAATGCCAAGGACAGGGACAGATGCTAATAAAGTAAATCTCTTAAGAAAAGCATTGTCGTCTTGGGTCATTCACTGAGCAGATTTTTCCTTTAACCACCGTGAACAGCTCGACGTGTGGGGATTTGCTCCTGAAAGAAAACATGCATTCACATAGCTTGTTCTTGATCTCTTTACCCTTTTGGCTTGTTCAATTAAATTAATGGCAGATATAATAAAAATGGCCAGGTGAAAATATGAACTGCCTGGCCCTAAGAGGAGGTTATGATGAGTTTGGGTTTCCTATACAGAAACAGACACACACAGATAGAGAACTCATCAAACTATGATGTGGCAAACTGCTTTTGAAACTATCACAAGCAGTTTGTGATATGGCATTGGCATCAGAGAAAGGTAGTGGGGGAAATCGCACTGGGCACATGCACACTGAACCCTCTGGATCCCAGCCATGTTCTCATGACCTTTTCATTTTCTGTGTATCTGCCGTTTCAGCTCCGTGGGGTACAGTAGAGTTCTCTAAAACCACAATACAAATATTTCAGGGGATTAGGCACATGCTTTGAAGGCTAGGGAAGCAATTCCAATGAACATATGATATGGCTGCCACCACCAGCACACTTCTGGAGTGAGAGATGAATGATTTAAAGTTAGCATTTCTTTAGTATTCCAGAAGATGGTGCTCATGTTCAAATTTAAGCTCTTAAACCAAGAGTCTTCAACCCAAGACGCACCTTAGCCCCATCTTGCAACCAATATACCCTCTACCCTTTAGCTTTTCAATTTCTAAAAAATCTTAAGGCAAAAGCAGAAAGAGGACCATGGCTATAGTACTGGTGTGACACATATTCTACTAGGGTGCAAACCATGCTCTACACTACACAGCCTGCTTTTGAGTAAAGTATGCAGAAGAACATTTGCATTCTAATAAATGCAAGGATGTGCATGTCTTGCATTCACCCTAGAGGAATCTTCTGAGCTATCTTCCAAACTGTTTAGTCTCTCAGTCAAGTGAGTTTTATTGTCTTGGCCATAAGCAGCCACAATATCCAAATATAGACAAACAGTAAAAGTCAAACTACATTTGTAACAGACCACCCAAATCTCAAAAGAGAGAAAAATATGGATTGTTAGGGTTCGTGCACAAACTCAGAGATAGGGGCAGAGAATACTTAGTGTTACTCCTTTCCCAAGTTGTAGGAAACCTTTGAACAGCCATTGCCTACTATTTCATCTGCCTCCTTTTTTGTTGCGTAGCAGCTTCTCATTCTCCAGATCTTCCACACAAACCTCTGTTACCATGTGTGGTTCCCAATTAATAACTCTCCTCGCACTTTGTTCAGTTCAGGGGTCTCCTCCATACCCTTTCATGCTCCTGTATCATGTTTCAATTTTATTTTGCTGCAGCGCAGTTAAGATATGTACCAGCTTGCAGAAAACATTTAGGACAAGGATCAAGTCAGTGCCAGATCACACAAATGGCAAAAGAATATAAGGAAAGCTGATAAAAATTCTCTAGTCTAACATACTGCTTTCTTGGGTGGTCAAGCAGAAGTCTCCTGGGAGCCCACAAGAAGGGCCATAAGGCAATAGACTTCTGATGTTGCCTAACAGCAACTGATATTCAGCAGCATAGCTTCTCCAAAGTAGTTTGATTGAGCTATTTGGGCAATAGCTGCTGAATTTACCCCTTGAATTTGTCTAATCCTCTTTTAAAGCCCACTTTAAAAGAAACTGATCCAAGCGTTGGGCATTTTTTTTCTTTAAAAGCTATGGGCTGGATCCAGACTATGTTAGTGGCACCAAGTTCCCATTAAAATCAGTGTCATTTGTTAATTATTACTCACTTTTCACATTCATTTCAATAGGACCTAGGGGTGACTAACTTATTCCAGCTCCAACCCTTTATTTTTATGATTTAGATAGCATTGCTTAATATACGAATGCAAAGCTCCAATATTATAAAACCTAAGGCCACCTTTTAAAATTATTTCATCAATACTATTTGTGAAGCAGACAGACCTGTGAGGGTGGAAGAGGGGGAAAGGAATGACCCTGGAGGGGGACTTTGGAAGTCAGTGGGACACAGCAAGGCTCTAAATACAGGTAGCAATGCATTTAAAATCACTCGCTAAAGGATTTGAATAAAATTAAATATAAGGGCCAATCACTTGCCATTTAGCCCAGTGCCTTTGCTCTCTCATTTGACAGGATGCTGGAAGGTGCAAGCAGATTTACTTCTTACTGAGCAATTGGACAGAATATTGCCTGCATGTGACTTCCAGGCTAGAAATTTACATATTTTAAAATAAAGCCTTCGACATTCAAAGAAGGGGTCAGCTCCCTAATAATACTTCCCCACCCCTGCAAATAGCTGCTGCCTTTTTTGCAAGTGAAGAGTTTCAGAATTTCTGCCTTTTTGATTGCAGATCCCTCCCCCGCCATCAAAAATATGTATGTTAGGAGTGACCTAATGAGAAAATGCTTGCTACCCAAGTATCAATTTTCAGGCTAAACCCATATTCTAAACTTGTCTTCATAGCCTGTATTTTGGCAAGAGCTTTGATTTATAGAAAGACAGAGATGATTTGCATTTCTGTATGACAATATTCAGAATATCAGGGGAGGAGGGGGACGTTTACCTCTTCTGGTGAAAGCAGTTCACTGTAAATAAGAGCCCAGAGGCATGATACAGCAGTCGTGCGGATGGCAGCTGCTGTTCTTCCAGCTTGCCACTGCAGATTAGGAGCCAGGATGTCTTTTATCAGGATCTCAAGGTAGTTACAAAACTGCCTGAAGCCAAGAACAAAGAGCAGCAAAATAAGAAGCTTTGTGTGAACGTGATGGAATGACTGGGAGGGTGAAAAAGCACATTTTCAGTCTTGAAAACAAGATAGCCAGAACAGGAAGAACGAAGCATGAAAAAGAAAAAAGAATGAATCTAATATGATGACAGTGTATGTTAACAATACTTCATTACTCAGATTTCTTTTGAGGGAAAGTAAGTGGACTTTGTATAAACATTTCAGGAGGAGGAGAGGCAGAAATCTTTCTCAGCTTCAGGCTCTGCAAGGTATGTTCCTTGTCATCCCAACAGGCCCCTTACTCTAGTGTCTCAGAAACAAACCACTCCAAGTTGACTTGAAGAGGCTTTTAATGTTTCTCTATATAATAAAAATGTAAGAATGTTGTTGTGTAGCCCACGTGCTGCATCACAATCCTGGATTTCCATGAAGTCAGGGCAGGGAAAGGGAGCAAAAGTGAAGATCGCTTGCACTACAGAGTCGCTATGGCTTGGGAGCAGCACTGAGAGGGGAAAGTAGTGGGTTGTGGTTTTTTTTTTACAAAAATGACAGAAGTTTAAGGAAAGCAAGGATGGAGGCACTCTGAGAGGCAATGGCAGAGGGGTTGGCGAGTGCAGCATGCAAGACCACGGCCCCAGTATACAAGAAGTTACAATTGTTACAAATTCATCTTGTCAATCTCAAACAATGAACTAACCATGGAGCATTTACCTGTCTCAGAACTTAATCTCAAGCATCAACATTCCTCTGTGATACAGGCCAGAATCAGGAATAACTTTTCAGATATTCAGATATGTTTCTATGGCAACAGATAAGGGCCAACCTATACTGGTCAATACCTTTGGTGTAGCACTTGGGGAACTTTGAAAGTATGAAAACGGCAAAAGCTTTTAATATTAAATGCTCATTTATGCAACCATACGCCTACGTGTTGACATCTTGCCTATCACCCAGTGGTCATGCTCAAGTGATGCCCTATGCATGATCAAATGTTGCGTGTTCCTTGGCAAATACTGGGAAAGCATTTTTGCAGTGATGTGTAAAATGACTGATTATGCACATGGTACCGGCTGCATTACCCAAGGGTTGGGAGCCTACATGTGTAGCATTTTCAAGCAGCTACTGGCTACCAACAGTTATTAGTTGGCCCTCACAAGACAGATTTCCCAATCTTATGTATATTTTTTCCTCCAGCAGGTGGCATTTAAGAATTAGTAGTGAAGACAGCAAACAGCTCTAAGCTCAAATAAAAACCAACAGCTCAACATGCTTTCATCCCATTCTAACATTAGCTCTTTTAAAATGGCATTTAGATGTGCCTAGTTGAGCCAGAATGAGGATTCACATTCAAATGTGCATGCTACTGAAAACAATCCAATGCAGATGAATTGCAATTGATGTGGATACACAATCTAACGCATACTGGATTTCCACCAGCAAATGATATCTGCACAGGTCTCCCAAGCAGGATCGGGGCATTTACATCTTCAAATCAAAATCAACTCAAGGTCCAAATGGGCGTGCAGAAATTGCTTGAACTTAATGTGCACATCAGCTGCCTGGAGGGAAATGGCCAAATGTGTGCCTCATGGCAATATTCAGGATTGTTTTTTGCATGTTACCAAGACTGCACAATACATTGATTATATTGTGTTAGTTGTGTTTTATTTTGAGGTACAATGGCCCTGTGACTGTTGTGACAAAGGGTCACATAAAAAGACCTTAATTAAATTTTTCTATGGGCCACATTTTTTTAAAAAAAATACATACACATGACACAGCTGTGTAACATCTAGCCAGCTTGCCATTGGCAAAGAGCCACAATGCCCTACAATTTCTATAAACTCCAACAAACATGGTGGTCGTGTGACCATGCCTGAATGCACCTCTATTTTAAAAAATGTATCACTGATTGTGTTATATTGTATTATTAAAAGCTATATAGCCGTTTCCTCCATCAAGTCATTTCAAACCAGTGTTTGGCTCCGAGGTGGTCTATGCTAAATGACCCCTGAGAACCTTCACGTTTTTGGTAATGGCTTCTTTTAATCCCTTAAATAAAATGTGTCAAAAACACAAAAGATGGGTTTTAGCAGAGCCACTTACTCACTGGCAAAGGAATGCTCTCTGCGAAGACGAATGCATTTAGAAATGTGTTATATTTAATATCTTTGAGGCAAAAGAGGAATAGCACTGCCAAATTGTTCAGAAAAAATGAGATATCTGCTCAAGAGCTTTAACAAGGTACATTGCAACCTGTCAGTTTGAACCATTCACACACACAGTTGCCAGAAAATAAAGTCTATTGCATGGTTAAAAGAAAGTGCACACTTGCTTATAAAGATGTGGTAGCTGTTCCAACATGGGAATGTGTCTGGCTTTTGCTCAAAATGAGACTTAAATTGCACCCTTCTCTTCCTATTGGGGACCTGAATTGCTCTCAATATTAGTAATTATCAATAAAGCACCATTACTGTGATTGTAACAGTGAAAACATGAAGAAATCATGTCCCTTCCCCCGAGAATGGCTTACCCATAATGCAAAAACACATGATTTCAATTTGCCTTTGTTAATGGATGAAGAGAACCCCCAGCAAAGGGAAAGACAGTGCTTGAAAACAGCAAATCTTGGGGGATCTAAGCAGGATACTAGATAAGAGACATGAAGCCTCTTTAACTCCCCCCCCCCCCGAGAAAGAAGTTGAAATGCAGCCTTCAAATAATACTTCATTTTTAAATTAAGCCCTCATAAAATCGATAGATTGGCTCCTATAGCTATTCCTTTCATGCAGATCCTCTGAATTACTTTAAGAAAATGTTTCATGAAAACAAGGTTGCAAAGATAGCTTTTTTGCATAGAGGCACTGCAGTTACAATAACTTCAACATGGAAAATCAACAGGTGCAGCTTTTTCCAGTACGGAGACAGTAGTGAGTGTAGCTATGCTTAATTATTTTTGCCTGTCCCACAGCTGTTGAAAGGACAGAACCACTGTCAATGCTACATAAAAATGCTGCTATATTTGGCTTATGGGATGTTCTTAAAGTAAGCAGTTTTGTTTTTGTTTCTAAATGTTCCGAAAGTACAGGTAGAGGGGTAGGGAGACCATGACCATTTGTAATCCAGTTAATACAGCTTCTGTTTAAGATTTCCTAGCCTCCACTTTACCAGATTAACAATAGCCTTAGGGATTTTTCTATGTGTGCCTGAAGAAGTCCAATTTAAACTATTTTTGTCTTTGGGCCAGCTTGGTTACTAAGACTGATGTACAATCGCTGACATCATTTTATTCTGGAGTGTCTCAGAATTCCTCCTTCCCTTCTCCCGCCCCCCCCCCAAAAAAAACCTCCACCTGAGGCTGCAGAATGTCAAGGGTTACAATGCAAAAAATGGCTGCTTGCCAGGAGATTAGGCAGGTGTTGGGACTTGCAGGCTGGCTCCAGTCCAAGCACTTGAAGATTCAGAGGATGTCCAATGCGTGGCATAAGGTTGGGAGTAGCAGAAGCAGCTTCTGAAAATGCCTCCTGCCTTTTCCCCAAAACCAACCCCACCCCTTTAATCCTTATCGACCTCAGGGGTTCCCCCTCATTTCCCCATCATACATTCAGCACTTGTCTACATTTGCTGCCAGAAATAAATCAAATCTCACTATGCAATAATATTTCAACATGTTATTGCCATACATTGCGGGAATTCATAGATCAGGGGAGGGACAGCATTCTTCAGTCAAATCCACTCTACAGTACAGATGCTTTCTACGATTTAAGCAAGTGTCTAGAGACACAAGGAAGGTCTCTTACTGGAAAATTCCCATCCAAGGACCTGTAAACTCAGGAAGTCCCTTTTCTACACAACAAGCTTCTAGGCATGCATGATCATGAGTACAGTTCTAAAATCATAATGAAAGCTGGAGTTACTATGGGCATAACTGAAGATGTGTTTACATAAAAAAATTCCTTCCAGTAGCACCTTAAAGACCAACTAAGTTAGTTCTTGGTATGAGCTTTCGTGTGCATGCACACTTCTTCAGATACACTGAAACAGAAGTTGCCAGATCCTTCTATATAGTGAGAAGGTGGGGAGGGGTATTACTCAGAAGGGTGGTGGGAATGGGAGATTGGCAGATAGCTGAGATGAGCCTGTTGATGTGTTTACAGTAAGCTTTGAATTGTGTCTCTGGGTTTTTCCATTTCTGGACTTGGCCTATTGGAACATCTTATATTGCTTTTATACAATTTGTGCCAGTGCGCTATAACAACTTCCTTTGACTGGGACTATACAGTGGTACCCCGCAAGACGAACGCCTCGCGAGACGAAAAACTCGCAAAACGAAAGGTTTTTTTCGTTTTCGAGTTGCCTCGCAAGACGAATTTCCCTATGGGCTTGCTTCGCAAGACGAAGCTTGCCCCGGGGACAGCGGGTCTTCTCTTTTGAAGCAAGGGGCTGCAGGGAGATCGCTATCTCCCCGCAGCCCCTTGCTTCAAAAGAGGTCCGGGGGCAGCGGGAAGCTAAGCGCTTCTTTCCCGCTGCCCCCCGACGTCTTTTGCAGCAAGGGGCTGCAGGGAGATCGCTATCTCCCCGCAGCCCCTTGCTTCAAAAGAGGTCCAGGGGCAGCGGGAAGCTAAGCGCTTCTTCCCTGCTGCCCCCGACGTCTTTTGCAGCAAGGGGCTGCAGGGAGATCGCTATCTCCCCGCAGCCCCTTGCTTCAAAAGAGGTCCAGGGGCAGCGGGAAGCTAAGCGCTTCTTCCCTGCTGCCCCCCGACGTCTTTTGCAGCAAGGGGCTGCAGGGAGATCGCTATCTCCCCGCAGCCCCTTGCTTCAAAAGAGGTCCAGGGGCAGCGGGAAGCTAAGCGCTTCTTCCCTGCTGCCCCCCGATGTCTTTTGCAGCAAGGGGCTGCAGGGAGATCGCTATCTCCCTGCAGCCCCTTGCTGCAAAAGACGTCCGGGGGAAGCGGGGAAGAAGCCGCTTCCCCCGGACGTCTTTTGCAGGGTTGCCGGCATGCCGAAGCCTGCGCGCGCTGACATCAGCGCTCCCAGGCTTCGCGGACCTCTCCGCCAGCAGCGGCAGCGCTGCCGCTGCTGGCGGAGAGGTCCGCGAAGCCTGGGTGCGCTGATGTCAGCGCGCGCAGGCTTCGGCATGCCGGCAACCCTCCGCCAGCAGCGGCAGCGCTGCCGCTGCTGGCGGAGAGGTCCGCGAAGCCTTGGCCGGACAGCTTTTGAAGGCAGGCGGGGGGGGGGGGAGCAAAGACTTTCGCCCCCGCCAGCCTTCAGAAGAGGAAGGCTGGCGGGGGGCAAAAGTCTTTGTCCCCCCTGCCTGCCTTCCCAGGGGCTTTTAAATCGCCCCGGACAGCGGAGAAGTCCTCCGCTGTCCGGGGCGATTTTAAAATGCCGCCCGCCAGCATTTTAAGATCGCCCCGGACAGCGGAGAAGTCCTCCGCTGTCCCGGGGTTTTTTAAAATGCTGGGGGTGGGAAGAAAAGCCCTTGCCCCCCCCAGCCTTCAGAAGAGGTCCGGGGACAGACTGTCCCCGGACCTGGTCTGAAGGCGGTTTCCCTAGGAACGCATTAATTGATTTTCAATGCATTCCTATGGGAAACCGTGCATCGCAAGACGAAAAAACCGCAAGACGAAGAGAATTGCGGAACGAATTAATTTCGTCTTGCGAGGCACCACTGTATATGAGACAGATTGAGAATAGAAACATCTGAGAACAGGTGTTATATTGTGAAGGAACCAAAGAATTGCAGAGTTGGAAGAGACCCTAAGGATCTCTAGTCAGCCCCCCTGCAATGCAGGAACGTGCAGCTGTCCCATATGGGGATCGAACCTGCAACTTTGGCATTATCAACATCACACACTAACCACATCACGCAGAGCACCAAACCACATGGCAATGCTAGAATTCTCATGTCATGGTCAACCAGTTAAAAGTTTGTTGTGAATGCACAAATGGCACCCATTTCACTCCCCACCCCCACCCCCAATGCAAACCAGAGCAACAAACTTTGGACTTTTGGTTTGTCTCTCTCCAAACAAATCATGAATTGAAGCTAGCTTTGTTTTTGGCCTACCAATAGTGGTTCAAGTTAAACAAGCCACAATCCCATTTTGGACATAATGCTAAGCCAAGGATCATGGTTTGTTGCCCATGCTAGGAGATAAACAAAGTGAGTGAAATCAGCTAATAGCTTACCATGAACATAATGCTTTATGCCATTATGTGCAACTGAATGGTGCTTACCCTTGAGAATTGACGGTCTCATTTGGTTTCTGAAGCAACTGGGATAAAGTACTGAATAGTTTCAGACGCATCCTGGGATCTCTAGATGTCTGAAGACATGTTTTAAGAATGAGAATAAAATCCTGAAGAGCTTTGCCAATCGTGGGGCCTAAAAAATAAAAGTGGAAACACTGTTTTGTACTAGCAGGAATTAGTAGTATAGTATACCTTGCATCAAAAGGCTTAGCACTGAAGACAAACAAAAGCTGTAAAATAAATTAAAGTCTTCCTTCTTGCAATGGAAGAAAGCCAAAAAGAACAAAACACATCGTCTTTTGGATTTTGGAAAGACAAGGCCTGGGAAACATACATAAACTCCAATGTGCCAGAATATTTGAACCTACTTCAAGCTGAGGTTGCAACACCAGTCTGAAGCAAACCAAGGTTAGCATGAACATCGGTCCTGTTGCAATATCGCCCCATGGAAAAATTTCAAAAGAAAAGATAGAGGGAAATATGCACAATCGAAGGGAGAAGGAAGCTCACAGCTGCTAGTGACCTCTTAATCATGGTTAAAAGGTGGGGGAATCTGTATTTGCATTAAGCCTGTTATCCCTATCACTTTAGAGGCGTCATTCCTTTTGGAATTATTGTGTTCTCCCATGATCGTTCACATTCATACCAACTCTGCTAAGTCCACATTACCTGAATGAGTGGCAATCACATCAAACTGTAGTAATTCTGGAGAGAAGCAGGTCCAACGCTCGTGAGTTGAGGATACCCATTCCATAAGTTGAGATATATGTTGTTGATAGAGGCCAACTGCACCCTCCAAGTGCTGCACCTGAGCCAATGCATCCATTGCCTCTTCTAACTGGGGGGGGGGGGGAGAGAGAGAGAGAGAGAGAGAGAGGGAGGGAGGGAGAGAGAGAGAGACAAAAAAAGTTTAGAAAGTGTTGGTTTTAACCAGCTCACTGAGTGAATCCTCACACAATGGGCTGTTAAAAACAATGATGCCTTGAAAACATGATTTATTTATTTTTAACCAGCTGACTAAAAAGAGTGTTTAGCTGTTTTTCCGATCATGCCACACATGAAATGGTCCTTTAAACAGCCACCTTTTCTAGTGATCAGTTTGTCGGCCTTCAAGACACAACTGTTTTATTTTTTTTAATCTAACCTACTGCAGCCCATTTATATGCTCTGATATCTCATCTCGACTCTGGTGTGCCTAAATTGCTGTAACCTGCCTTGGGACCTGCTGACGAAGGGCAGGTAAGAAATATTACAGTAACAACAAAAGAAAATCCCATATCCAACTCCCTGCTTAATCACTCTGTCAATTCTTCTTAGATTGTTGCTCCAGCTTTGATCACTTCTTAAGATTCCTGTCCTCCTCCATTGACTGCCACTTTGACTTCTTTCTTCCTTCTTTAGATAGTCAGTTCCCCTGCAACAACCAGGACCTCTCTTCCCTGCACTAGTCTTGCACTGGGAACATTAAGCAAACGGAGCACATCTGCCTGTCTCTGGGAGCCTTGGCTTCAGGCTGTAAAAGCAACTATACCTCGGGAGCACTGCTTGGATAATAAAGTATGCGTCATCCATTTTCAGGATTTTCTCAAAAAAAGATGTTAAGCAGAAAGGTGAGGTTCTTAAGGTTCAATGAATGTACTGTTCACTAGGAAAAGGCTCAATTTTCTCAAAGGACATCTATTTGGATGCTATCAGCACTGAACATTTTCTTCCAACTTGTCTAGACAACCCATTTTTCTTCAAAATCATGTTGTTCAGGAATTTATTCTTTTAAAATACACCAAACAGGCCCCCCACACTGAAAAACAGATTCCTGTGACTTTGTAGAAGCGTCGTGACTCCATACCTCTAAGTATTCTTTCTAGCTTTTGTGTATAAATTAATGCAAAATTAAGGTGCATTACATTTACAGTTTTGAAACCAACTTTCAAAATTATGACTTTTTTGGAAGTTGCTTGTCAGTGACAAGGGCCATAAATACCAGCTGAGATTATCATGCCTAGAGCAACAGTACAGGAAGTAAAACAGTCATTATGAAGAAGTAAGTGAAGAAGTAAATGAAGAAGCAAGTCTGGCAACAAAGCTTGCTTGGGCCACCAAAGAGCTACTATGAAAAGATGGCCGCCTGATTTATTTGGCATCCGACTTGGGAAGAAAGTGATTTATGGTTCGGAGATAGCCATCAGGAGGAAAAAAGGCCAGCCTTTATCAAAGGCATCTTTGGCTGTTGCCTCCGATTTTAAATAATGACTGAAACATTTTTAAACTTAGGATGGGTGTGGAGGTGAAAAGGGCAGCTACCGAAAAGACATTGCTGTATCCTTTGACTAAGTACAGAAAGAAAACTTTTTAAAAAATCGCAATTGGCACAAAAAAGACTAGTATCATTAGCAGCTGATTTCTTTACGGTTTTGAGAGAATGCATAACCTTAGGCTGAAGAATACCTAATGTATTCCCTGTACAAAGTATATTTTGGGTTTGCTCTGACTTGCAGGTTTGTGGTTGCTCCCCCCCCCCCTTATTTTTTAGCTAAGATCACCCCTTCTGCAGCATTTGCAAAAAAACCACACGCTTGGGTCTTTTTTCCACAATGCTAGCTCCAAGAGATTAAAACAAATCCATCCTTTGAGACCACTTCTTTATGGATAATCTTTTCCCTTCGGGGAAGTTCCAAATAAAGGTTTTATAATGAAGCTCAGATAGTACTCTGAAATCCTGCCGTGAAACATGGTACACTGCGTAATTAGTGAGGGTAATTAAAAAGGTCTTGGTTTTCAGCTTTTTGTCTGGCGGCTTATAGGAAAGGACACAGCTTGGTGATAGAGCACACAATTCGCATGCAGAACATTCCCCAATTCAATCCCTGAAACCTCCACTACAAGGATTTTAGGTAGCCAGTTTGGGAAAGGCCCTGCTGAGGATCTTGGAGAGCTGCCATCAGTTAGATAAAACCAAATTGTACCACTGATAGAATTTGGTGTAAGGCAGCTCTGCTTTTTCTGTTGTATCATCACTTGGGGACACTACAAAGCTTTGTGCGCTAAAGCAGGGAAACCTATAGACCCTTCCAAATGATGCTGGTGTGTAACTCCTGTCATTCATGACCATTTGTTATGCTGGTAGGTGCTGATGGCAGGTAGAATCCAACAACACCTGGATGACGACTGGTTCAACGTCCTGAGGATAAAGGGCCAGCTTTGGCAAGCCAAATATGGTGCACAGGCTTAACCATGCTGACCACGAGCTTAGTACATTTTCGGGCAGTAATTTTTATTTTTCTATTTTTCAGACTGCTTTATTTTTAGTCTTTGCTGCTCAATTGCGAGCGTCTGAAGATGCCACACCTGGAAAGAACCAGTAAGTTCAATGGCATTTGACTTAAGGAACCAAACAAAATCAAAACACAGGACCATACAGCAGTGGTTCTGTCAAGGTTACCTTCACATGCAAGGGTCCAGAAGTTGGGATTGCCGTTATCGTTACCAAAACCTTCGTCAGCTGAAGGCTTACTTCTTTACAGTCCTCTTGGCATACATCAATGAGCGCTTCCACACAGCAAAGCAGTTGCTCCATGTAAAAGACCTACCAAATACAAACAGAAAGGAAATGCTTCCACAAGGCAATTGTTGACGTTCTCGCGTTGCTCTGCCTTAAGTCACATGGCCATATCCATGTTGTTTCATGGTGGCCATGAAAGCCTGTATTCTCCCATAGTTACAACTATGCTAATCACTGTGGCCGAAGGCCATGTAAACACAACAGGAAACAATCATCTGAAAAGGACCTAAGGGTCTTAGTGGACCACAAGGTTAACATGAACCGTGAGTGTGATGCAGCAGCAAAAAAAGCTAATGCTATTCTAGGCTGCATCAACACAAGTATAGTTTCCCAATCATGGGAAGTAACAGTCATGCTCTGTTCTTCCTTGGTTGGACCACACCTGGAGTACTGTCTCCAGTTCTGGATGCCACAATTTAAGAAAGATATTGATAAGCTGAATGTGTGCAAGGGAGGGCAACCAAGATGATCAAGGGTCTCAAGCCTTATGAAGAATGGTTGAAGGAGCTGGGTATGTTTAGCTTGGGAAAGAGGCTGCTGAGAGGAGATATGCTAGCCATCTTCGGATATCTAAAGGGCCGTCACACGAAGGAGGGAACCAGTTTGCTTTCTCCTGCTCCAGAGGCTACGACCTGAACCTAAAAATGGTTGCGGATGAAGGGCGGTATGGAATGGAATGGAATGGAATGGAATGGAATGGAATGCAATGGAATGCAATGCAATGCAATGCAATGCATCAAGCCTAAGGAACTATCTGAGACAAGACTTCAAAGACTTACAGGATCTGGATACTGTCTATAATTGCAGCTTATTTTGCATTCTCCTTACCTCTTCAGACCGCTGTCTTATTTCAGGGCAGTCCAGTGTGCTGGCAAGGTCCACCAAATGAGGCTGCAAGACTTTCCTTGGCGAACCCCTTATAACTGCTGCTAGAACCATGAGGTAGGATGGCATAGGCACTTTTTTGAGGTCAGACGTGATTAACTTCAGAGATACCGTTGGGCTGACAAAGGCGCCAATCAGCTCTGCTGCATTCACACACTATGAAAGGGAACACAAACACGTTGCCCAGATTATGAGAGGCAAAGGACCAAACAAATTCAACGTGGCCATTTTAAAAACAAAAACCGAGGACACCAGCTTGTTTGCCTTTGCTCATTTTTTTAAAAAATGCTTCAGAAATTGCCTTGTAGGCCTTTCCACTCTTTCACTCATAATTTTATGGATGACAAAGTTTTCTTGACATGTATCAAAGAAGCTCAAAACGAGTGCTCAGATGCCTTCTTTCAGCACCAATCTCTCAAACAGGCATCATGCCAAATAGCATATTGATGGCTTACAAACCTACTGTAAGCCATGCTTTCACATTCTGGCTTACTGGCTAGTAACAAACTATGATCTGTCCATTCAGATACCATGCCACACCATAGTAAGCTTCCTTAACCATGGTTTGGGGTGTTGCCTCAAATTGAGCCCAACTTTTTACTTTTTAGCGAGGAAGAATGGCAAATCCTAAGAACGAAAGAAGAAGCCTACTAGATCAGACCAGAATCCCCACAGAGGCCAAAGTGATGCCTTGGGGAAGCCCTTGGGCAGGACACAAAAGAGTTGCCTTTTCCTGTTGCTTCTCCCAGCAACTGATACTGACAGACATACTGCCTTTGAATCCCAGAGGTTCAATACAGCCATCATGACTAGCAGCCATTGATAGACTTTTTCTCTATGCCATTCCTGCACACACGAGCTTTGGAACACTACAAATGAGTAGCCATTCAAATCCAATTCGCTTATTGATTTTTCAGAAATGGACAAAAATGCAATATTCTCTTCATCAATATTATCATTTATAGTTTTGCTTGCAAGTTTTACTAACATTATGAAATGGGAAAGAAGATCCTTAAGCATTATTTTCACCCCTAGGAGTGTCTTTTTTACTGTTCACATGCTGTGCTGCTAAATAAGCATGCAAGCTTTCTTAAGGTTGGGTTTTAAATGGCACCTATTGCAAATAATAAAGTGGATTAATTATTGCTTCCACAAACACAAAGGAAAACAGCAGGAAGGAAGCCTAAACTTGCCATGTCTGAACACCAATTAAAGGTATCACATGGAACACACATACTTTAATATTGTGGGAGGATTATGCAGCAGAAAGAGGGAGAAAAAGATAACGTGAAATTAACTAGAAAGGGCATGAACTGCACATAGTTTTAAAATGGAATTTATTCCCCCAAGCATTTACACTTTAATCTCCTGCTTATGATTTTTAAGAGGCTGTTAATGCTTCACTTGGCCCTCACCACAGGTGATACTTGGAACAATCTCACCATTGATCTGTATAATAGAAGAGATATACATTTAGTTTATGAGTGCCTGTATAAGTTTCCTATCTGCCCTGATCTAGCAAGGATGATCCACAAGTGGATTGCCATCCTGGACTGTCTCCCACACGTTCAAAAAAATTGTGTAGCATGCAGGAAGAAAAATATCTAGGACTTGGTTGTGCTGGGTTTACTATGGTTAACAACCATGGAGCACAGTTATGTGTGGTGAAAAGGTCTCTGCAGAGAATTTACTAAAATGGAAAGAAAAAAAACCGTTTCCAGAAAATTTCCAGCTGGATTTCTCCATGGAATTTTTTTTCACTTTTATGATTCCTATCATAAAAACAAATCAATAACTAAATGAATGGACACAATCAAATCAAATTTGAATGGATACAGTATTAGTCAAATCTAAAATAAAAATTATAATAATTAACTTCTTTTCCTAGGAAACAAATATATTTATGCACTGCAGCATTTCAGGAATGCTAAAATTAGTATAAACAGTCCTGTCCTCCCCTCTCATAATCTAAACAATGCAAGGGAAATCTGTGCTACTGAGTTATCTCTTAAAATATTTACAAATGTTCCAAGAAACAAATGTTCCAATAAATGTTCCAAGTAAAGCTTTGAATTTGTTTGAACCTAACATTTAAACCACACACAGTTATTTAGCTATTAGGAAAACTTTTAGAATATTTATGAAGCGTGTAACATTAAGCCAACTTTTTAGTTTTACCAAAGACAAGTCCGTTAACATGCTTAACCAGGTCTCTGTCAGCCCAGAGGAGCAGAAATCTTTCTGGAAACCGTGTTTCACAAAGGGGGTGAATTTGAAATTTGCAGACTTACATTCCTAGTCACATTGCTTTCCTCATCTGAGCACACCCGGTACAGAGTTCTAAGGAGGAGTTCCATGTGCTGTGTGATGTGGTCCTCTACATGTTGCAATAATATAACCAGAAGCTGTGATGCCTTTATTCTGGTGCCCTCAACCCAGTCAGTTATATCATGGCAGAGACCAGGAAGTATTTTGAAGATGTTTCTGATCACCAGCTCCCGACATCCCAGATCTGGACGAGTCACTAGAGTGAAATAAAAAATTAAAGAAAAAAGAGAGAGAGAGAATTCAGGGTTAGGGAAAGGCCTGTGAAACAGCTGTATGTTTTTAAGCTTTTGAGTCACAACAGGTATGCCTACAATGAAACTAGAGTACGCAAGCTATACCCAAAGCACTAAGCACATTTTGTTTGTGAATGCATCAAAAGGAAATGAAATACTGTAATCTCACAAAAAGAAAGGGTCAGCTCACATAGGTGGTGCTGTTACCAAACCTTCTACCTGCACACCCAACTATTTGCATGGACAAAGTAGTATTGGAAAGTGGTGGTACATAGAAAAGAGATGACCTGCAAGTGCCGTGACCACAGAAGCCCTATTTGGACCAGTCATGATAAAAGGTATCACAGAAAGGGCACCTAAAAAAGTACACATGAACCTCCAGTTTATATGCAGCCTTCTGCATACATGCGGAAAAATATGAACCTTAGCCAGCACCCTTATATATGTAAATAGGTCTACAAATATCCCTAATGTGATTTTTTAAAATGCTCCAGATGCACCTTATTGCTCACTTTTCTGACTTTTTCCATTGCAAAACCCTGAAAAGGATCTCTCAAATGTCCTACCCCCTCCCCCGTCCCGCAAAACTGCTCTGGTGTTTGATTCAGAAACCTCAGAATATGGCTTTATTCTTTCTCAGGATGTTGCTGTTGTTGCTCTTTTCCAACACTGCCAGTGCGATTTGTAAAACCTTTTCCCGATATCCGTCTGTTTTGTAGGATGTAGAGTTTGAATTACCTTTGCTGACAGAGCTAACAAGTCAGCTCTATCGAAACAGCCTGCGATTTGGCTGGACACTCTTGATGGGTGGACGTAACATTCTTTTGGCAGTCTGGCATGAACTGTGAACAGCAGCTATAGGCAATTCAAGACTAATGAGGTGTCATTCACTATCCAGATGTAAAAGACACAAGCATGGCCCTAGGAAATGGGCAATGGGATACTTTATTTCTTATAATATAAACTGCTACAGCCCAGCACTCCATTCAAACATTAAGATCCTCTTCAGAGGCTGAGTATCCCACCTTCAGAGGAGAGGTGGATGGCAACCAGAGACAGCCCCTTATTTGGTGGTAGCACCAACGCTCATGCAGTTTCCCCTCCTGACTGATCCGTCCAGCACTTCCCTTTTAAATTTTTAGATACCATGTCCTTTTTAATCTGCCCAAGCTTTTAAGAAACAACACTTTGTTATCTGATCTGCAGAGAACTCTTACATAGGCCATTTTATTTATTTCAGGGTATTTTCTCATCTATTTATTTTTATTGCTTGATGCTTGCTTCAATTTTTTCAGTTTTGCAGCTTTGAGTTTTTAAATGAACTGTATTTCAAAAGGTCTTCTCGTTTTTTATTAGTATGTATTGTGCACCACTTTGAACATTTTATTTTTTAAAAAAAGAAAACACAGAGGCAGGGCGTGCAGTTCTAAAATAAAGATAAATGAAGACAATGCTAATAGGAGGAGGGTTGTTGGTAAAATGGAATTGACTGAAGGAGCAGACTCTCACAAAAGAAAGCCCTCAAGCATACTGCAGTTTTGCATGAGGCCCTCTACTTGTGTGGCTGTACAAATAATAAAAAACCCCTGATGTAAAACTTAAACAGGATGCAGAACACAGAAGTGTTTGTGAAGCACCTACTTAAAGGGAAGGATCTTCAAAGGCACTCTGAACTAAGGCTTCTTTTTGTCATGGAAGAGAGCATTTGGATTATGGAAATTGACAGCAGAAAAACAAAGAGGTCAAATTCAGAAATCCTGCCTGAGAAGACAAAGATAGAGAGTGGCATCCCATTTGACCAGAGGCATCTCCCCCCCCCTCACCCCCCAATGATTTTTGACTGGTCCTTTTCAACAGTTCCCTTCATTTCTGATGCACAAATGCAGCTATTTCATCCGCATATCTCACTCCTGTCAAAGGCTTCTCCGCTGCCCCCTACCTTTTCCTAACCTGTCTGCACCCCTATCCTAAGGCAATGCTTTCTTCTTCTTCTCAGTGGAAAGTCGCCCTATTGTCAGGATGGCTTTCAGTTCCTTCTTTGCTTTTCACCCTGACCTGCAATCTCTGTCAACGGGAGATCAAAGCACACTGAGGCAGAGGTGTCAGGTTCATTAGCTTGCAGCTAGAAAAACTGGGGTTAGAGAGAAAAATTCAGGGGCAGGGGGAGGAAGGAAACGGGTGGTCTGCATTTCGGAGGTGAAGTTCTTCAGAAACCATTTAGCTTCTGTTAGAGAGAGAAGCAGATACTGAAATATACCTGTTACATGGATGTTGGAGATTAAACTTGGTGCCTTGGAACGTAATGTTTTTATAATGTTTATAATGTGTTGGCAGTGGCATGATTAGACTGTACGTCTTGCCTTGATCTAACACACACTGTGATGTGTACATAAGCCCCTGTCTTGTAACCCCTGCATAAATGGGGCTGCCTGTATTTTATGTAACTTGGTAAAGGGATTTGTTCTTGTATTTATTTATTTATTTGGAATTTTCGAATCAATTGTGCTTTACAACTTGAATAAAAAAGGGAAAAGGTGCCATAAACTGTGCCAAATATTTCCCCAACAGGTTGTTTACAGAAAACACCAAAATAAACTTTAATGGATTTCACCACGTCCAGGAGTTCTTAAAATGCCCCAAATGTAAAATGAGGAAGCATTTGCTACTATCATTGAAGACGTCTGTTAAACATGTTAAATCATCAGCAGTCAGCCTGTAGCACAGGCACCACACGTTGCACAAGCTGCAGTCATTTGGGGCAAAGGTAGAAGGACCTGTAGCCCTGGTTATTCCTATACTGTACTCCTGCCTTGGTGTCCCAGGTGTGCTCGTCCCCAGCTCAATAAACTAAAATTACACCAGAGCGCAGTAGCCTCTCATGTACTGCAGTGCACATGAAAGCAGCAATCGCTCATGCTTTGGCCTCACCTTACATCACAAAAGGCTTGCCAAAAAGACTGGCCACTGTTAAAGTTGTCACAGCCAGGTAAGAGCTTGTCTCGTACAATTCTTTAGTAAAGGGAGAGAGAACAAGAACCATTCCACAAACCTGTTTTGAACTTCTTAAAAGAGATACTGAAAAATTATCAGGTCAGTTGTCTAAAAAGGTCCATAAATCTTTCCACAGGAGATGCAATTACAAGATGTTAGAAGGCACGATGCATGAAAAATCTCAGCTCAGCTAGGCAGTTGGGGGGTTGCCCAACCTTGTGATCTACACTTGTTTTGCAAAGAACATTGTCTCACACAGATCCTTTAATTCTTGTTATTACTCACCAGCTATCTCTGCTGCATAACAATTTATCCTCTAGCACCCGCTTGGCTGTTATGCCTCAAATTATTACAGTAGTCTTACCAAAGCTACTAAGTACTCTAAGTATCATCGCATGACCCCTAACTACAAAGAGATTATCTAATAGACAAACATTTTGTTTTTTATAATATTTCAAATTTTAAAAGAACACGTTAAATTTCCAAATATTTCAAAACGTTTGCATTTCACTTTCTCATTAAGAGATGCTTTGTACCTGCCATATCAAATAGCTGCTCATTACAGGCTTGTGGAGATAATAACGGGACAAGAAATTTGCACCCTGAACATTTTTTCATTATACTCACATCCTGGAGGATAATAAGGTGGCACCACATAGAAGTCAAGTTTATCTTTAATATCGTTCTCGTTTTCTTTTTCCCATTGCGAGCCTACTTTCTTCCAATAAGTTAGAGCCAGTTCCCTAAGTGTAAAACAAAGGCATCAAAAACACACATTGTATATAACATACACAAAGAAGTTTAACAAGTGTGTCACTTAAAAACAACGAAATCCCTTTTCAGCAAATCTGAAAGTGTTGGGGTTTTTTTTAAAAAAAATCACACTCTGAGGCAATCTCCACAGCTGCATATCTAAGGTCCCTGGAATTTGGTACATGTGCCAGTCACTGAATGTAGTGTCAAAGGACAATCTGCATGTGTGAATGAGCCATCACAGATTCCTCAGAATAGACTGACCTTTCATATTGCGTATTTCAACTCAAAGGACATACTTTTCAGTGCAAAGGAAAAAAAAAAAAGCATTCAGCTGAGAGTCATCAAGTAATGAGAGATCCTTAGGTACTTGGATGTGTTTTCATTTGGCTGATGCTTGAGACACAGAAGGAAAGCAAGTATTCTGAGCCTTGGGTCAGCAGATCTCTTTTCCGTACAGCAGTAAATGTTACTTTCTGACTGGAAGCCGTTGTGCATACAGCTTCCACCTTCATTCATTTCAATGCACATACATTAGCGATGGACGAACACACTATTTCAGTTGTAGAGCTAGACAGCATGGTCCCACTCTCTATTTTAATACATGACCTGCAACATCCAAATAGAGCATAAATTATATAAACTGGATTCTGAGCTCTACTTACTTGTTTTCATGTATTTCGTCAGTAAGGCCACTGAGTAACAGAGGAATTAACTTGTGAAAATAAGAGTATCTATCCCGCAGGTGCAGTAGCCACTCTCCAGTGACACTGGTAACAGCCTCTCTAACCTAGAAATATTTAAAAGCAATGTATGACACATTTACATCCATCAAATATAAAAACAGATCACTGTACTACTTTTTTTAAAAAAACCAACAACCCATAACTCATGCAGCCTGAGGTTTTGGTTAAACTTCTTTTAAAAATAAAGATTCAGCTTTCTTCATACATCCCTGCAAGTTCTTTGAGATGGAGGGGGAGGGGTTTGTTTGTTATTATGTTATGTGTTTTTGTGGTTTTATACTGTAAACCACCCTGTGATCTTTGAATGAAGGGTGGTATATAAATTAAATAAATAAATAAGAAATAAAAAGAAATATAACCCAGGCAGGCTTTTACTTTATCCTTCATCATAACACGCAAACTGGTGTTCCATAAATTTAGTTTTAAAAGCCTCATTTCAAACAGGAAAATCTTAAAACAGTCTTGGAAATCTGACAGTAAAAAACAAAAGAGAAAAACTGTTCCAAGATTGCAGTGCTAAAATTAAATATTAAATATGGTCTCTCACATGTATCTTCAAGAAATAACTGCTTGGATTACAATTTAGCCAGAACCAAGTTACCTGTGGGATCTCATCAAAACACCGCTGGGCTAGGTGAGAAAGCACATCGTCCAGAGACTTCACATTGCCATACTGAATCACTGCTCCTGTAGCCTGAATGACAGCAACACGGACTCTATAGTGTTGATGGGAAATTGCTTGCATTAAGGGATTGATCAAACTTTCTGACTGCATGTGAAAGGTATCTGGCAGAGGAAAATAAAGAAAAATTATGTTACTCCTGGTGAAGTAGTGTAGTTAGGTGTGTGCACTGTTTTATAATAGAATGCTGAGCGAAGACTTGGACACTACCAATATACAGCCTCCAATGAATCTGTAAGGGTGCTGTGGAATGGTAGAACAGCAATCTTAATCTTACTGAAAGATTTCATTTCAGCTGCCTTTTTCTGTATTTTCTGCAGGGGGCGGTGGAAATGGGAGATCACAGAAAGGTCAAAGTGGGGCCAAGGTGAGCTTTATCATACATTTTTGATAGAGAACTATTTCACATCAACATTCTTGTCTTAAACATGTTTCTTATGAATAAATGTTATTGATTTAAATCATGTTTTAACCTTCAAGGAAGCATAGATGAGTGCATTATTTTGATTTCCAGTTTATATGTGCAAATTGCCTTCAGATAGGGTCCAGCATACTGGTTTAGCCATGGGAGGGGGCAGATTACGTCTCTTGGGGGTGACTGCCCATCCTCTTCTGACACCACCTATGACTTGGCTTCTTCAGTCTGCTGCTCTTAAAGACAAAAGCAACCCAGGCTGTTAAGTTTTCACTTCTCCTGTGGTCTTTTAGTAAGATGTAGTTGCCTTATATACAGAAGCAGTCCTCTAGCTCAGTATTATTTGCCACACGAGGGGTCACTAACATATGCCCACAGATGCCTTCTCTGGCACTCTCAGGGTCCTCCCCACCCCCAGGGCACATATACAAAATTAGGTTTGATAGCAGGTTTTAGTTGTAGGTGTGTACTGTGGTGCCCACAGGAGTTTCTCGTTTCCAAATGTGTCCCCATAGTTGGGAACCCCTGGCCTACACTGACTGGCAGCAATGCTCCGGGGTTCTAGGCTGGGTTCTTTTCCAGCCCTACCAGGAGATATCAGGGGCTGAACCTGTGACCTTCTACATGCAAAGCAGATGCTCTACCAAGGAGCTGCGGCCCTTTCCCCAAGTGCAAATGTGGGTAGGGGGATCACATCCACACCATATTAATTTAAAGCGCATGGCTTCCCTGAAATAGAACTACAATTGCCAGCACCCTGAACAAACCAGAGTTCCCAGGATTCTTTTTGGGGGAGAAGCCATGTGCTTGAAACATATGGCATGGAAGTGGCCAAAAACAGGGCTCCTGTTCCATCTCCACTATAAGTGGCATTATGCCTCTGAACACCATTCGCTGGGATCACTGCTGAGCAGAGTACTACTGCCACTGTGAGAAGAGGATGCTGGATCAGATGGGCCCCTGGGCCTAATCCAGGAGACTCATTTTCTTATGCAACTTCATTTGTCCTAAGAGAAGGAACAGTGTAGGGCTTCCCTCATGCTTGATCTGAAAGCTGCAATTAGTCTAGAATGCTGCAGCAGGAGTAAGGAGTAAGGCCTTGTCAGCATATAACACCTACGCTCAGAGATCTGCACTGGTTGCCGATTTGCTGCTGGGCCAAGTTCAAGGTGTTACTATCAGTAGATGAAGCCCCTATCAACTTGTGACCAGTTTACCTACAAGATCGCCTTGCCCCGCATGTGCCCACTTGACTGCTTTGATTGGCACAACTGGCACTTTCACAGGTGTCATATAATACCTGCACTACAAATTCAAACACTTTGTGTGGCAGCGCCTGCACTTGGGAACACCTTGCCTATGGAGATCAAGCAGGTCTTGCCTTCACCACACTCTTTTTCGGCACCTGCTATAAACATTCCTGTTGCAGCCGCACGTACCTGGATACTTAGAAAGCTGAGGTAATTTCAATATATTTTAGCTGGTTAACTTTTGCATGTTTTAAGGAAGGGTTGAGGTTTCTTATTTCTTGATTTTATGGTTTTACCTTTTGGTAAACCGCTTTGAGATTTATTTTAAATGAAACAGGATAGCTCAGTCAGTAGACCACGAGACTTTTCATATCAGGGTCTTGAGTTTGGAGTCCCACGTTGGGTGAAAGATTCCTGCATGGTAGGGGTTGGATGTACAATCCCCTCCAACTCTACAAATCTGTGATTCTGTGAATGAATTTGCGCTGTGGTCTAAACCACGGAGCCTCTTGGGCTTGCCGATCAGAAGGTCGGTGGTTCAAATCCGTATGACGAGTTGAGCTCCCGTTGCTCTGTCCCAGCTCCTGCCAACCTAGCACTTCGAAAGCACGCCAGTGCAAGTAGATAAATAGGTACTGCTGCAGCGGGAAGGTAAACATCATTTCCTTGCGCTTTGGTTTCACGTCACGGTGTCCCGCTGCACCAGAAGCAGTTTAGTCATGCTGGTCGCATGACCCGGAAAGCTGTCTCAGGACAAACGCCAGCTCCCTCGGCCTAAAAGCGAGATGAGCGCTGCAACCCCATAGTCGCTTTTAACTGGACTTAACCGTCCAGGGGTCCTTTACCTTTTTTCTTTACCTATAGCACCCCAACTCCAGCTGGGGGGGAACAAACACCTTTTCTCCACTTCAAAGTGCCCTGGCCCCCTTTCCTCCCCCCCCCCAAGCCAGGCTTCTTCTCTGCACCCTCCCCACCCCACCAGGCAGCCCCTTCCTCAACCCCACACGCATCTCCCCCCTGCGCGCACCTGGCATGGCTTTGGCGCAGGCGGCGGCTCCCGCGCAGCCCTCTCGCTTGGCCTGCGGATACGGGTCGAGGAGGGCGCTGCGCAAGGCGCGCACCAGCTCGGGCAGGTAAGGCGCCAGGGCGTCTCCCCGGCACGCCTGCAGCAGGAGGCTGAGCAGCTGCAGGAGGCCCAGGCGCAGCTCCTCGCACGGCTCGCCTTCGCCCGGCGGGAGGCCCAGGCGCTGCGCCAGCGCCGGCACCAGGCAGGGCAGCGCCTGCTCCGGCCGGCTGCCCTGGCTCACGCCGTGGCGGGTCAGCTCCAGCGCCAGCTCCCGGCAGCGCTCGGCCGGGTCGGCCACCAGGCAGCGCGCCAGAGGCCGGAGCATCTCCTTGGCGAACACCTCCTGGAGCACCGGCGGCGGCAGCGGCCGCTCCAGGACCGCCGCGCGGAGGCCTGCCAGCGCCTGCAAGCGGGACTGCCGGGACCCGTCCTGCAGGCGGTCGAGGTGCCGGGACACCGCTTGGCTGACCTCGGCCACCCGAGGGTGGTGGTCTCCGATGGCCCCTGGCTCGTCCGCCATGCTGCCGCGTGCCCGTTGCTAAGGGAAGGCGGCGGCTAGGCCCGTTGCTAAGGGCCCCGACGCGGCTTCGCGGCCGCCGGCGGGGTTTGTTTACGGCGCCCGGCGACGTGCTTTATGGCAGGAGCCGGAAAGCGAGGGCGCGGCTTGGCGTCAAGAGGAGGATGAGGGGTGGTGCGCGGGCTCGCTAAAGCAGCGCTAACTATACTCAATAAGCAAGGATCGCTGCCTGAGCTCTTACGCTTTTCTGCTACTAAGTTGCCGCGAAGCAGCTTATGAGAGAACCCTAAAGCAACACAAAAGCGACGAGTCAATAAATAAAATGCTTTGCAATTCATAATGTTGTCGTCGTTGTTGGCATTTGTCTGTCTCAAGCGACAGTGCACCTCTGAGGGTGAAGGCAAACCCACCCCAAGCACTTCTGCCATTTCAGCCTGTTTCCTGGAAACAGACTAATTCATTTCTGGTTCCATCGAAGGAGAGCCCAGGGGAGTTCACCCAATGTCAATGGTTACTGAATTCTTGTTGTCTTGAGAGACAATGGAGTGTGCCGCTGGGGGTGAAGCCAATCCTCTGTGTTAACGGCAGCCAAGTGACTTCCTTGGGACGCAAGTCTTGGTAGTGTGTCTGGAGGTCCTGGGCCGCCAGACCACAAGACCCTCAGTCTCACTGAGGTGGTCCTGTAGGAGTTGCTGGAAGGAGGCATACAAGGCTCCATGCAAGGTCTTGGGACAGCAAGGCAAGTGTGTGCCTTCGCACAGCGTTTTGTGCGCCCAAGTGGGAGTGTGGTTAACGTGAGTAGCAAGAGGAACCTCAGCATTCTTACTAGCAAAGCAGAGATTCTACTAGCAAATAAAAGGAGAATAGCTTTACATTAAAATGACAGATGATAAGAAAGCACTTTCCCTTTGCTTTTTCAGTCCTTCGTTCATGATTTTATTTACCATTTTCCCACACACGCTGAAAAAATCATGCTCAAAGCTGCTTATGACAAAGGAAGCAGGAAGGTGTTTCAAAATCAAACAGTGCAAAAGCAACTTCATAATGAAACAAAAGCAAATGTAACAACATACCAAAACATACACACGATTTAAGTTCTATAAGTATAACAAGATTACATTAACAACATTACTCCACCTGTAAATAGCAAAAATAACAAGGGAGCTGGACAGTTTCCCCTTGATCCTAAAAAAAAGACCCTCCCCTGCAGCAACTTGCAAGGCCTCATAAAGGCAAGGAGTGAGATAGCTGGAAACACCTCTCCCATGTTTAATTGCCACAACATTGGGGGTGGACATATCAGGACACAGAAAGGGCCCGCGAAAAAAGATGGGTTACTCCAGATGTTCAGCTCCAGCTGCTATTTGCCTCTGCCAGCATAGCTAGTGATGATGGGAGCTGTAGTGCAGCAACAGCTGGGAGGGTCACAGGCTCCCCATCTCTGGCTTAAAATATATACCGTATTTTTCGCCCTATAGGACGCACTTTTTCCCCTCCAAAAATGAAGGGGAAATGTGTGCGCGTCCTATGGGGCGAATGCAGGCTTTCGCTGAAGCCTGGAGAGCGAGAGGCGTCAGTGCACACCGACCCCTCTCGCTCTCCAGGCTTCAGGAAGCTATCCGCAAGGCTTGCAAGGCTTGCGGGCAGCAGCCTGTTCTGGGGGCTAGGGTCGGGGGAAGCTTGGGCTTCCCCCGCCCCAGCCCCACGGCTGGGGGGGGGGGAAAATATCCGCCCCCCCAAAAAGAGGTGCGCCCTATGGGCCAGTGCGCCCTATAGGGCGAAAAATATGGTATGTTGTTTTGATGTACGCTTTGACCATCTTTGTCAGTGAAGAAGAAGGTTGTCATTGTGGTAAGAACCACCTTTTAACCCTAGCTTGGCTTCTGTTATCCATGCCATGATAGCCTCCTGTTTGGATTACTGCAATACAGTGGTACCTCAGGTTAAAAACTTAATTCGTTCCAGAGGTCTGTTCTTAACCTGAAACTGTTCTTAACCTGAAGCACCACTTTAGCTAATGGGGCCTCCTGCTGCCGCTGTGCAGCCGCTGCACAATTTCTGTTCTCATCCTGAAGCAAAGTTCTTAACCTGAGGTACTATTTCTGGGTTACCTGAAGCGTATGTAACCTGAATCGTCTGTAACCCAAGGTACCACTGTACATTGAATATGGATGGGTCTGCTTCTGAAGAGGGCCCAGAAATTTTATTTTATTCAGAACACAGATGCAAGATTGCCAGCTGAGACAGAGTGGTACAATTTGTTTATTTATATCTCTGTATCTTGCAGAACATGTAGACTGCCAAACATCAAAATATCCAAGCAGTGTACAGTAAAAAAGAGAAATAACAATGAAATATAAAAGCATAATGAAACAGATTTCAGACATAAGAAATGTATTCAAATGTGGCAAGGGCAGTGAGATCCTCAGACCATTGCAAAATAGGTGGTGGATATTTATCCTTCCAGCTCAAAGTAGAAGTCTTTCAGCAACCATAAAGGCTCACAAAATCTACTTTGTTGTTTTGCCATTAATCACCATACTACAGGAATGTAATTTAAAACTGCATGTACATTTGCAAATTTCAAGGATTTTGCCAATAAAAAACCCAACATGAATAACTTCAGCCTAAAAAGAAAATATCACTGGGCATGCTCTCATCATATGCTTCAATGAGATATTTCCAGCATTACACCTCCAGTGTCTTTCTGTATTACACAGTGCCTTCCAGTAAAAATATTGTGGAGGCCCGTATACATTAAACATCAGTTTTTGCTGGATCAATTGCAAATTTAAGTCATAAAAGTGCATCCCTGTCACCCCTCTTTTCTTCATTTTGGCTGCTTGGGTTTGGGAGAAGGAGAACTGTTGCTACTGTTAAAGAACAGGGAGTCAGAAATCCTTGGTCAGCTGCTACAAATCACGTCCCTGGTGCATAGCTGTCAACTATTTTTTTAAGGCAAATTCCCTTATTCTGAATAGGATTACTCGCAAGAAAAGGGAAAAGTTGACAGCTATGCCCTGGTGTAAGCTGTCGCCTGAACCCTTTTAACTCATGATGCCAAGAACGGAACCTGGGAGCTTCCTCATGAAAAGCCTATGTTCTACCACTGAGCTATGGTCCTTCATGCAAGGGAAGTGTATTATAGTGCACAATCTGTTCACAAGCGACCCAGATGAGCATATGCACAATACATTAGTCTTCAGGACACATTATAGGTCACAGCCTGACCTAGGATGAGTCACAACAGCAGCACTGCCGCCATACAAATGTACAGTGAAATTAAAAAATAGTCCTCAGGTGTATGCTTCAGCTACAGGTGGATACCAGGTCTGAAAAGACAGACAGAGGCCAACAAAAGCCAAAGTCCAGGGGGTCATGCTGTCTATCGGTTTCCTCTTCTTTAGGATTACTCCTTGCAGAACCTGGGAGGTAGGAAGAGGGTGGGGAGCAAACTAGATTTAGTGTGTTTTGTCTGCCATTGGCTCTAGCTACATCAGCCATCAGCTCTGTCTCCAGCCACTACTGGGCTCATTGCCTTCTGCCCTACTAGTCCCAACAGGCACCAAATCCTTGCTTCTTTAAGCCATCACCCCAGATCCTCGCCTCTCCACCGGTGCCCCAGTTCTCCCCTACCTGTTTCATTTTGGGTGAGTTTAAAATAACAGCAGCAACATCATCATCATCCCCCAAGCAAGTGACTGGACTAACATAACCGCAAGCATCGCACAGGGCCTGGAGCATGTTCCTTCCCAGCCTGTGTGTGTGTCTGTGTGTGTGTGTTTTTCTCTCCATGCAGGAGGGAGGCTGAACTTGCTCATGACTGACAGCCAGCTGGGACTTCCTGTGTGTGTGGGTTTGCTGCTGCTAGCGCAACAGAGCCTTAACGCTTTGTGTGCAAGGGGAATAAGAAAGGGGGGGGGGGAATCAAAACACAGGCAGGCAGACAAATCTGGGGGTGGATAAGTAGCGGGGATCTCTTTTGCCGGGGCTTTTCTGAAAGCACACGGAGGAGGGGAAAGGGGGATTCGCCGCTGGAGGAGGAAGAGGAGGAGGCTGCACTGCGGAATAACGGGAGCTAAAAGAGGAAGAGGTTTGTAGCTGCCGCTGCTGCTTGTCGCTGATCCAGCAACTCAGGTATTTAGCTATGGTCCCCTCTGGCATTGCACGCGCAGCCTGCTCTTGTCCCCCTAGCGCTATGGAGAGGGGATCTCTGATCTCTTCCCCCCACTCACCCTCCTCTCTCTCCATCCCTCCTTCCTCCCTTGCTTGCTTGCTTTTGGCAGCTGTTCCCCCAGCAACAATGGCTGAGAGAATTAATTCAGCACAAAGGGCTGTTGCTGATGGAGACGGTGGAAGAGGGAGGGGGGAAGAGGATGAAGGATACCCCTCCTTCTCCATCGAGAGCGAGAAAGAGGGAGAGACAGAGAGAGAAACTGCGATGGTGCTTTGTTGGGGGGTATAAGGAGGCATTGGGAATGCTTGGGGAGACAGCCTTTCCCCATGTATAAATCAAACCCCAGCAAGGGATGAGGATGTTGGCGGACTGCAACCCTCAGTCTGAATCACTCACAGTGTTAAGAGATGTTGCTCTTTTGGGAAGGATGCACAAGGAAGGGGAGGAGGTTTCCCTCGCTGCGCAGCTCTTAAGGCTGTGCAGTTTTATTTGTTGCTCCGTTTCTCAGTTTTCTCCCAGATTTTAATCTTCTTCCAGTGATTTGAGATTCAGTTTGACAAGAGATTGGACCTGCCGTCCCTCCTCTCTTAGGAGTCTTGTGGGGATCACCTTCCAAAAATTTGTGATGTCAGGTCCTCTGCCAATGGGGGATCCGTGCATGCAAAACACATCCAAATCTTGGACCTATGCTTACCTAAAGAGAGGGAAATGCAATCAGTGATTGACACCGCACAGTCCGCTCTCTAGTTTGTACATCCCGATCAATCTCTGTTGCAGTTCGAACACGTGTCCTTTTATTTTGGATGAGCTTAGCGTCTGAAATGCATTGACGGGAGGAATGGGTCATTCGCCCTCTTGTTTGCTTTGATGAAAGAGGAGTGCTGGTTTATTGTCTTTCACGAACAAATATTGTTTCCTTGAGATATTTTTCTGCACTAATATCTAGAACCATAAATACACACCAAAAAGGTGTGGAGGTGGTATTCTCTGTACCACATTTGCTGGAGAATGAACTGAAGAGTTCAGAATTTGCCAAAGAATAGTATGCAATGGTTTCTTTGGAATTTGCAGAGAGAGGAAAGGAAATAGCATTGGGGTGTTCTGTATGCCAAAAGGCTAAGCCACCACCTCACCAGGTCCATTAGATAAAGATCAGTTTCACCAAAACCAGTGTCCAACAATTATTATGAAAAAAATATTTAATAGCAAACTAGTCTATTGCAGGCAGAGCTAGGATATTTTTTGCTCCATGATGCAGAAGTAGCAGAAGATTTTGCAGAAAGATCATTTTAACTTTTTTGGGGGTGGGAGACTTTTAATGAAGAGCCTACGACTTATAACACACTGAACATTTAAGGACTGCTACATCGTGGGTTTTCTATTCAAGCCCTTTTGGGTAAGAACATGCAGTGTATATTCTATGTTGCTGGCAGATGGTTTGATAGGACTGAGATACTGAAAGTTACTTTTTGCCCAGTATTTGAAAACTTGATTTCTGTCCCGTTTTGTACACCTGAAGACTTTGGAGAATGGCTTATGCTTCTTGAAACACCATGCCGTTTTCTCACCCAGGTTTGTTGTCTGTTTACAGTCACAAAGATGGCTGCTTCATCCTCTTGCAATGTGGAAGACGACGAGAGCCTGAAGGGATGTGAACGCTACGTTCAGAAGCATAATATCCAGCAGATTCTGAAAGAGTGCATTGTCAACCTCTGCATAGCAAAACCTGACCGGCCGATGAAGTTCTTGCGAGAACATTTTGAGAAACTGGAGAAGGTCAGTGATTGTCAAATATGCACAGGGGCAAAGGGCACAAATGTAACAGCAGGGCAAAATCAAAGATACTTCCAGTATTTAGGAAGCTACTTGTTACTGACTGAGACCCTTGGTCTGTCTAGCTCTGTGATGTTTACATCACGGGAAGGTGTAAGGTGGTGGTGTTGTGGGCCTGAACCACAGGTCTTTCCTGGCAACCTCTACACATCCTGTTTGGGGTTGGGGAAGAAATTCTATTCATTTTAAGGTGAATCTACCTATTCTACACTTTCTGAATCCGTATATGAACCGGAACAAAGCCATCTTTTGAAATTTGCATTTCTCCAAATTTTTCAGTGCAGTTTTCTGGCCAAGTAATGTGCACAAGAATGCATATAGTGGGGGTAAAGTGTGCATAGAAAGGCATATATTTGGGAAAGTAACATGCAGAATGCATTACATTTGTTGAAATTGCTTGCAAAAACATATTTGGTTGCGCACCAAAAGGTGTGTATTAGGAGAAATTTCACAACAGCGCTGATGAATTTCCACGAGAGGGAAAAAGGAATCACAAACTGATGTGGAGATCTGGAGAACTGAAGCATGGGGAAATGAGAAACTGAGAGAAACAGAAATGGACAGATTCGCCTATCCCAAATTCCTGCCCTTTCCTACTTTTTATAAACGAAAAACAAAGTGAAATCTTTGCTTACAGGACACCTGGCCGCTTTATAGAGTGTAGTGCTGAAACCTCAGCCACCCACCACCCAAATTTCCCAGAGGAATCTTTACATTTACTGTAAATCAGAATATGCAAATTTCATGCCGAGTTATTTCCTTTGCTGTGCCCGAGGCCAAGGGCTCCCACAAGTACGGCAATCATTGAGCCTTGTGCATACATCTACTGTGCAACGGTGTAAAACACCATTCATAGATGGTTCTAAGCTTTAGGTAGCACAGTCACAACATTATGATACAGTCATACCTTGGGATAAATACGCTTCAGGATGAATATTTTTGGGTTGCGCTCCGCTGCAACCCGGAAGTAACGGAGTGCGTTACTTCCAGGTTTTGCCGTGCACGCATGCGCAGACGCTCAAAATGATATAATGTGCATGCACGGAAGCGCCAAAACGCAACCCGCACGGACACGGGTTACGTTCACTTCGGGATGCGAACGGGGCTCTGGAACAGATGCCGTTCGCATCCTGAGGTACCGCAGTGGTACCTCGGGTTAAGTACTTAATTCGTTCTGGAGGTCTGTTCTTAACCTGAAACTGTTCTTAACCTGAAGCACCACTTTTGCTAATGGGGCCTCCTGCTGCCGCAGCGCCGCTGCTGCACAATTTCTGTTCTCATCCTGAAGCAAAGTTCTTAACCTGAAGCACTATTTCTGGGTTAGCGGAGTCTGTAACCTGAAGTGTATGTAACCTGAAGTGTATGTAATCCGAGGTACCACTGTATAAGCCTCTAAGTTAGTGGGGATCAGGGATACCCACAGCTTTCAGGCTCTTGTCCTGGAAACTGGGAAATGTCAGCAGACTCTCTGCTAGATGCAAGAATGGGACTGTCCTCTCTGGAGTCTCTGTTTGTCCAGACCTTGGGACATGCTGGTGTGGGGGAGATAAAACTGTAGCAATCTAAAAGCAACCAGCCAACCTCCGGCATTCGAAATGATAGAGAGTTTATTTCGGTAAAGAACAGTGATTAAAGAAGGAGGGACAGAGATAAGCAGAGTACAAGATAAAATAAAACGCAAACTTAGCATCTAGCTAGCCTAACACTTTCAGCAAACAACGGCGGTCAACTTGCAAGGCTGGCATAAGCAGGAATGGTCAAGATTTTTATTCATTGTTTATTTGTAAGATTTTCTGCCTGCCCTCCAACGTTAAGGTCCCAGGGTGGGTTGCTACAGTATAATATACAGTTATAAACACAGACAAAACGGTTACAGGTATTTTTAAAAAGCCAAGAAAAAGCATTCAAAAACTGTACAGTATACCTCCATCAAATGAGGAGGGTCCCACAAAGCAAAATACTCACCAGAGACCAAGGTAAAGAGGTATCTTTGTGGTAGACAGCAAAAGGGAGATGCAGGTGGTTAATGAGCCTTTGTGAGGAGGGAGTGCCACAATTTAGGGTCTACCACAGGTAATGCCCACTCCCAAACCAGCTTTCCCCACACTTCTGAGCATGGGCGTAGCCAGGATTTATTTTGGGGGGTGGGTGGCAGTGGCGTAGCGTGGGGGGTGCAGGGGGGGCTGGCCGCACTGGGCGCAACATCTGGGGGTTAGGGTTAGGGGGCGCAAATCCACGGGTTAGGGGGCGCAAATTACTTGCCTTGCCCCGGGTGCTGACAACCCACGCTACGCCACTGGTGGGTGGGCAAGCTTTGTGTTTTTTTGGGGGGGCAGAACCAAGTTATCTGTGATGCAATTGGTCAGCTAGTTAAGCATTTTTATTTATTTGATAGGGAGGGCAGCTGCACAACCTGGCTATGCCCATGCTTCTGAGGCTGGTGGAAGTATCCTGCAGACCTTCTTCATGCCTGAAGAGCAGCAGAGGAGGCCCTCTTGGGAGTTCCACCACCCTCAGAAGTTCAGGGGGGTTGTAGTGGCTCAGGAGAGGGCATTCTTTGTGGCAGCTCTTAGCTTGCAGAACTCTCTCCCCAGAGAGGTGTGTCTGGCACCTTTCTTAAATAGTTTCCCACCACATGCTGAAGACACATATTTTTGCCCTGGCCTTTGACCCTTGAGATATGTCTTTTCAGAACCTACCCCATTTCTGTGACTGGAATTTGTTTTAACTGTTTTTTTAACTATTGAATTTTAAATTGCTGTGTCCTGCCTTGGGACCTTATGGTGAAGGATGGATAAGGAACAACAACAACAACAACAATTTCAGAGAGCCACTGTGGTGGTTTAGTGGATAGAGTGTAGGACAAGGACATGGGACAAGAGGGTTCAAATCCCCACTCAGCCATGAAGCTCACCAGGTGACCTCAGGCCAGTCACTGTCTCTCAGCCTAACTTACCTCACAGGGTTGTTGTAGTGATTAAGGAGGGGGAGGGACCATTTATGCCACCTTGATCTCCTTGGAGGAAAAGGTGGGATATTGTTATTATTCATAATAATGAGAATCATACCAAATGAGTCTCCTTTGCTGATCTTAACACCCAAGAGGGCCTGTGGGGATGAAGGTGGTTTTTCAGACATTTCAGGCCTAAGTTGTTCTGGTGAAGACGAAAACGAGTTAAAATCACCTCACGTACGCTTGGGTGACAGAGGGGTGGGTAAGAGAAGCCCAACTCATAGAGAGAGGACTGTGGGGCAGCCTGAGGCAGACCAAGTGCACAGGAAACCTTCTGAGATGCTTGCTTGGCTTGGAGGTGATCATTGCTTTACTTAGGGAATGAAAGAAGAGAAAATCAGAAGGATCATCTCTTGTGTTCCTGTGGAGCAGAGTTAACTAAAGAATTAGCTATCATGTTTTGGGAGGGGGGAGCGGTTGCTTGAGATGTGTCTATCCCAGGCATCCCCAACCTTTGGCCCTCCAGATGTTTTGGACTATAATTTCCCATCATCCCTGATCACTGGTCCTGTTAGCTAGGGATCATGGGAGTTGTAGGCCAAAACATCTGGAGGGCCAAAGGTTGGGGATGCCTGGTCTATCCAGTCTTTCAATGATGAAGTCTTTCAAATAAGGAAAGGTGCAGATGGAGAGGTGAGATTTTGTGCCGGCCCTTTTGACACCTGAATCTGAATCTTCCTTGGATACCTCTGTGACGCTTTAATCGCAAGGCCTTTGGAAGAGGATTAGACAAATTCACAGAGGGCAAGGCTATCGATGGTGCTGTAACGCTGAGCTCCCGCACCTGTTGCATTGTCATATATGCAAAAGAACACAGGACAGATCCCGAGATGTGCAGTTTGGCTTGTATTACTGACCGAGATGAGATCATTGTTTGCCATTTTATTCAATTTATGCTGTGCTTTTCAACTGAGGTTGATTTCCAAGAGGAATTACAATGAAAATTGGTATGTGTGTATGTAGAAATGAACAGCTATATCAGTTTCAGTTCTCAGTTTCAAGTCTGAAATTTAGTTCTCCACATTTCTGCAGCAATTTGCATTTTTCTTTTTCTTTTTAAAATCCTAATTAAAATCTGTTAACGTTTGAGTGCAAAATTATTCTTAATAAACATATTTTTGTAGGCAGTTTCAACTAATGTACATATTCTGGCAGGCAACTTGCCATAACGTAATGCATTTCTGTATGTTAATTTTCAACAATAGATTCATTGTGAGAGAGAGAGCTCAGTCAGTAGAGTATGAGATTCTTAATCTCACAGTCGTGGGTTTGAGCCCAAATTGGGCAAAAAAATCCCGCATTGTGGGGGGTTGGGCCAGATGACCCTCAGGGTCCCTTCCAACATTACAATTCTGTGATCCCGTGTCTTGTGGGAGAGGTACATGCTCTATAACAATTTTATGCACATTTTCCCCAATATATGTATTTTTTAAAATAAAAAAATTTGCTTGTTTGGAGCACTGTACCACAACATTTGGAGAAGCTGAATTTTGAAGGATGGCTGTGTTTCACTACTTGTATTGTTTCAGAAAGTGCAAATTAAGTCGTTTTGCCTTTAAATGTGCACTGAGCCACTGTTCTTCCCCCATCCCTCTGTGTGTGGCATTCTCCTCTGGCTCCTGGCCGTTGATGATTCAGTCCAGGCTCTTTGCTGGGGTGTGGGGAGAGCAGAAGGGCCTGGCGGATGGGTAAAGATGCTAAGGCACTTTATCTTCGACTAGGAAGTGTGGTTGTGCAGAGACACACAAGATGGTTGAGCAAAGACTCTATAAAAGTGTGCAGGGTTTTGAATGCAGTTTCTGAAACCTCGTCATTTGGTCTGCCTCTTGGCGATGGCAATGGGCGAGTGTTTTGTATATAACGCATCATAATAATAATCTACTGTTCCGTCGTGTTTCCAAAACACATTTTGAAATGTGCCAAAGGCAAAGTTTCATCTTCAGTACATGAGAAAGAAGCTTTGTGTCTTAAGGCTTGGCTTCTTGTCAACAAGGAACAATGCAAGCTTGGCTAAATTATGGATACGTACATTTTAAAGATGTTCTTTCCTTTTCTCCTCAGTTATTAGTATCTTCTAAAAGTGCGGCGGTATGGTGGAGGTCAGAAGAGAGCCCACCGCAGTTCTCTTCCAAAATTCAGCTTATAAAAAGAGGCCCATTGTGGGCCCAATGAGTAGGTTTTACACAAATTCAGACCATGCATTGAAAACACTCTTCTACAACTTTAAGAGCCATGGCGTCCATCCTAAAGAATTATGGGAATTGCTGATTGCAATTCTCAGCACCTTTAACAAACTACAGTTCCCAGAATTCTTTGGTGGAAGCCATGGCCCTTAAAATGGCACGAGTGCTTCAGGATTATGGTATGGACGTGGCCACAATGTGATGGGGGAACTAGGTCTTGAGCTTGCCTTGTCAGACTCTGAAGTTGAGGCAGGCAGGCCTCTCAGATAACTGGGCTGCCAGCTGAGTTAAAACATGCACAGAGACAGGCCAGCCCAAAGCCAGAAATCTGACCGAGCAGAGGAAGAAACAGGTGGACTTCCCCATAACAACTTCGAGTCAGGAGTGGCTGGTGCCCATTGATACTGGTAGGGCAGGAGGCCAACAGTAGGGGGAGCTGTAGCCAATGACAGAAAAGCCAACTAATTCTAGCTAGGTCCCCATTTTCCTGCCTGCTCAGTTCTATAAGTGCTCAGGGAAGGAAGGGAAGGGCTTCTGAGACCCAATTCAGCTGGCCACCATTGGTATAGACTTCCATGCCTAACAGTCACTCTCTGATTATGTTCTTGCTTTTATCTGCTTTTTTAATGAAGTACTGACACCTCTCTCTCTCTCTCTCTTTTTTCTGCCCATGGCAGCCATTTTGCACGTTAATCAAGATACAAGTACTGGCACCTCATTTTGTACCTCCCCAAAAAGCATTGGTTGCATGTGTCACTGTTTCATGTCCTCCTTGGGTGTTATTCCCTGACTGGCAAATATCTTTGAACTTTGATCATTCCTCTTGCCTGCCCGGATGGGCGACAGAGAGGAGCGTGTGAATGTATGTAGAAAACAATCTACCATACAGAGATGAAATTTACGTTAGTTGCGTTTCCCACTTTGCCTCTGTCCCCATTGATAACTGCCATGTGACACTCAGGCTGAAAAAGGTTCTGTGCTCCTGAGGTAACTCACTAAGCCACCTGGTGCTCCATTGGGGCTGCTCGGCCCAGTTTCAACACAACACCCACTCGCCAGCGCTTGCTGGACCTGGAATTGGAGTCTCTGGCCCAGAGATCTGTGGCATCTTGGACTTGAGGAGCTCTGGTTCAGTGGTGGAGCACTGACCCTCAACTTCTAGTCCAGTTTTCTTCCACCTTGGATACCCAGGCATTGATGGACTACAACTCCCATCATCCCCAGCCAGCTTAGCCAATGGTCAGGGATGATGGGACTGCTTTAGCCCTGGAAATTGCCAGACTCTTGAGCTATGACTAGGGTGTCCTATCTTCCGTTTGAAAAATGTTGGAGAACTGCCTTCTATTTGAAGGGTGTCTACTCTGAGGTCAGCTTAAAGTCAAACACCCCTAAGAAGGGAGAACAGGTGTAGGACCTTGAAGTTAGCAGCACCTGGATAGCAGACTGAACAGGCACACGGGTTACCTGGTCACAGTGATATTATTATTATTATTATTATTATTATTATTATTATTATTATTATTATTATTATTATTTTACTATTTATACCCCACTCATCTGGCTGGGTTTCCCCAACCACTCTGGTCGGCTCCCAACAGAATATTAAAAACACGATAAAACATCAAACATTAAAAACTTCCCTAAACAGGGTTGCCTCCAGATGTCTTCTAAAAGTCAGATAGTTGTTTATTTCCTTGACATCTGATGGGACGGTGTTCCACAGGGTGGGCGCCACTACCGAGAAGACCCTCTGCGTGGTTCCCTACTAGGATTGAATGCCTATTTAAATTATAGTAATTATTAACAATTATCTTCATCTTTACATGTAAACTAGTACATGCAATTGATAGGCAAATTGGTGTCCTGTTTTGTTCTCTCTTTTTGGAAATGTCTAAGTGGCCCCCTTAGTCAGGACATGCAGCCAGATTGGCCCCTGGGTGAGCCAGGAGGATTCCGGACTTTGGTGCCAAGTCTCCTAGTTTCAGTGGCATAGCGTGGGTTGTCAGCACCCGGGGCAAGGCAAGTAATTTGCGCCCCCTAACCCGTGGATTTTAGTAGGGGCAGAGAGCTGCGAGTGCGAGCGCCCCCCAGATGTTGCGCCCGGTGAGGCCGGCCCCCCCTGCACCCCCACGCTACGCCACTGCCTAGTTTGATATCCCAGCAGTTCCCTTTCCCATCCAGCAGATGCTGGTGGCACAGTGAACCAGCGTAGGATTCTGACTCTGAAGCTCATGGTTTCCGCCATGTAGTCACAGGCAGCTGCTCCATTAGGGCAAAGAGGGCCCTACTCCACCGGCTTCCGTCTGCCCTCAGCTAGCCAGTACCTACCTGTCTGTTTTCTTACTTGTAATCGGTCGGCTCCGCCTATCATTGGTTCTGGCTCCGCCTCCTGTTGGTCATTTGCCTTCTGTCTTACCATTTCTAATAGACACCAACCACCAAGACATTTCCTTGCTAACTTTTTCCGCGTTGGAGTTGTTGGCATCAGCTGAACTCAGACCCATCAACCTCTAAACTGAAGAGGGGACGGGTGATGTGTTGTTGTACAATCCTGCTTTAATCTTCAGCACAGCCAGAGTAGATTTGACCCCCCCACCCCCACCCTAATAGTTGCCACCTTCCCTTATTAGTGTCTTGACGTTTTGCAGAGCAAGCGTAGCCGTGTTTGCAGCTTAGCTTGACGTTACAGCTTAATGCATCATAAAAGCCATGTCTGCAGAGATGTGGGTATGAATTTTGCATGAAAAGCTTGCGTTTCAGGATGACGGCAGCTCTGTTCGGCTAAATGAGCTTTGAAGGATGGGGAATGTGCCTCCTTTGTGCTCGACAGTGAAGCAGTCAAGAGAAAACGGGGATGGAGGCTTTGAGAAGGTCACTGCTTGTGAAGGAAAGTGAGGATGGAAGCAGGAATGGAGCAAGAATATTCGCTAAGTAGATTTTACTAGAATCCTTGATAAGATGTGTGAATGTATTGTTTCAGAGGCAAGCAAGGCCTGGTTTTACTAATTTGTTCAACAAAATTTATATATACTGCTTGATTGTAACAAACCTTTAAGTAATTTACAAGAAATATTAAAACTACCAGCAAAAGCAGCTAAAAACAAGTTGTTAAAAGCATTATATATCTCTGTCTAAAAGCAATATTAAAACCAGCTACCAACTAAAGAGAGTTTTAAACATGTAAACCTCTACGTGTCTGGATAGTATTGCCCAGGCATAGGCAAACTTGGCCCTCCAGATATTTTGGGACTACAACTCCCGCCATCCCTAGCTAACAGGACCAGTGGTCAGGGATGATGGGAACTGTAGTCTCAAAAACATCTGGAGGACCGAGTTTGCCTAAGCCTGGTATTGTCCAAACGCAAATGTTTTAAGCAGAGGCAAAAAAAACAAAACAACCCACCACAGTATTGTGCAGATGGGGCCAATGTGGCAGCACTGGGGAAGCATCACAGAGCAAACTAAAGCAGAGGAAATCCATCAAGAATGTGCTATTATTGTGCCAATAGCATCTTGCAGAATACACCCACAATAAAACACCAGTCTGGGGTGAGTGGGAGCTCGTGGTTCCCTCACTGCAAGAAGCGAAGTTACAGGGAACCAGGCAGAGGGCCTTCTCGGTAGTGGCGCCCGCCCTGTGGAACGCCCTCCCACCAGATGTCAAGGAAATAAACAACTATCTGACTTTTAGAAGACATCTGAAGGCAGCCCTGTTTATGGAAGTTTTTAATGTCTGAAGTTTTGTTCTGTTTTTAGTCCTCTGTTGGGAGCTGCCCAGAGTGGCTGGGGAAACCCAGCCAGTTAGGCGGGGTAGAAATTTATTATTATTATTATTATTATTATTATTATTATTATTATTATTATTATTATTAGATACTTGCACAGGCATTGTGATATTTGGAAGTATACAGCACAAGACATTTGAACCAGAGCAATGTGGCTATAGTGAAGGGAAATTAAAAAACAAAAGCCAGCCCTGGTTATAAATCCCAAATATCTTGCACAAACCACAGCAGAGTAATCCTTCTGGAAGCAACAGGTTTGTTACAAAGACGGTTTGTTGATGATGAGCTGAAAGTTAACCTATGAAGACAACCATTCCTGTTCCTGGCCAATGTGGCCACCCAGGAGCATGCGCAGAAGGGTGCCTTAGCTTTGTGAGGAGTTCCATGACCTCACAAGGCAAGAACACCTGCCTGAAAGAGAACATAATTCATATATAGCTCTTTCCCAAGCATTTGAGTCTTTTTGTTAATTTAGGGTTGGATTGCCAAGGGCAATGGTAATTCTCTTGAAAAGTTTACAGGATTTGATAATAGCTCATGTTCTTATAAGGGAAAGAATATTGTGGGAGGAGAAGTAGAGCTGGAGGAACATAAGAGAGATATGAGGTTGTTATTATCACGTGAAGCAGAAACAGGAGACCTGTGCTCCTCCAGACCTTGCTGAACTACAGCTCCCTTCATCCCCGACAGTTGGCTAGGCTGGTGGGAGTTGGAGTTGAACAACATCTGAAAGACCATAGACTACCCATCCCTGCTGTAAAGGATGCTGATGTTTCATCATCATCATCATCATTTATATACACCCTTCATCCAAAGATCTGGGGTGGTTTACATCAAAAAATACAAAATGAAAACAACAACAACAAGTCCTGAGTGTGTCCTGAACCCCCTGGTCTACCTAGCGGCAAGTCCTGCTGGTGTATAAAGGGATCCCTGACCATTAGGTCCAGTCGTGACCAACTCTGGGGTTGCAGCGCTCATCTCACATTATTGGCTAAGGGAGCCAGCATACAGCTTCTGGGTCATGTGGCCAGCATGACTAAGCCATTTCTGGCGAACCAGAGCTGCACACAGAAACGCCGGTTACCTTCCCGACGGAGTGGTACCTATTTATCTACTCGCACTTTGACATGCTTTCGAACTGCTAGGTTGGCAGGAGCTGGGACTAAAAAACGGGAGCTCACCCTGTCGCGGGGATTCGATCCGCCGATCTTCTGATCAGCAAGTCCTAGGCTCTGTTGTTTAAACCACAGAGCCACCCATGTCCCTCCTGCTGGTGTATACAGTATGTCAAATCCAAAGTCAGGGAACATAGTCTAGGGTCAATCCAAGTAAGCCAAACCCAAAGTCCATCAGTCAGAAAAAACAGTCCACAGCCAAAACCGAAGCACAGTCCCATAGAGGTGCCAGAGCATCTAAGCTGAGGTCCATCAACATTTAAGCAGAACCAGCACCTCAGCTCTGCTTCCCGTTTATACCTTGCATGTTGATTGCAGCATCTGGTCTTGACAAGGCATGTGATTCTCACCTGTTCTGAGCCTACTCCACCTGGGCTGTGGGCCCTTGCCTGCCTCAGCCTCCCCAAGCATACTTCCCACTGCTCCCTCTGCCTCAGAGCCCACCTTGTTCATGGAGATGGGGGCCTCTCGGGCCCTGAGTAGGGGTCCTGCTCTTCTGGTCCCTGCACACTGACCCCCATCCCCTTGCCGGCATCTGTCACCCCGTGTGTACTTTCTGAAACCCCAACCTCTCCTTTCCCATCCCTGGCTTGCTCCAGTGGGTCCCAGTCATGGCTGCACCCCTCACTGGGATGCTCTTCTTCCTCTCCATTGTCCTGCCAGTTCAAGACAGTAAGCATGGCAGGACTGGTCCTCCATTTGATGGGATGTCCAGTCCAAGGCTCATTTTAAGATAAAGAACTCTTAGGATGGGAGAGCACTTCCTCCCCTGTTTACAGTCAGCACAGGCCAGCTGGTCAGTCTTTACCACTATGGCAAAATGTATTGTATTTCTTATAACCTACAGTAATATATCTAAATTTGCATCGGTGCATTCAAATAATCGTATACAAATCCTGTGCAAATTGGCATTCTCCTTTGTCTGCTTTTTTGGTGATCCACTTTTGGGTGTTGGGTAAGTGGCCAGCCTAGGCATGGTGCAAATAACTAGAAATAAATAAAACAAACTACCTCTGGAGAAATGGGCATGGAATTATACCTGGGCTGGGGACAGTGGTCCTCCAGATGTCTCTGGAATAAATATCACATTGTCCCTAAATATTGGCCGTGCTAGCTGAGGCCAGTGAAAACAGGAGTTGTGTTCTGGTCCAGTTCCAAAGCCTACAGAGAAAGAAGCAAAGCTGGTTGAAGGTTTTTGGACCATGGACAGCTCTGAGTGAGCATCTTTCTCCATCAATGGTTGGGAGCAGACTAAAGCCTTTTATACCCACCTCTTTCTCCAGATGCCTTTTATGCCTCTCTCTCTGCAGAAAGCTCCAAGCAAGCAACTTTCTCCAACAAAGGTGGGGAGCAGATTGAGGCCTCTTATGCCTCTCACTCCAGACTTCCTCCCCACACCTTGAGTAACTTAAGGGCCAACCCTCTGACCTGAAGACCCTTCCTTTGTTCCATAACCTTTCTGCACTCACAGCTGTCCCTGACTAGTGATGTGTGGTGGGAGACATTGGTTCTTCAGGCTCAGGGGAGGTTGCCTGTGAGGGTCCAAGCTCTGGCTTTTGTGGTCTAGGAAATTCCTATCTAAGTTCTTGTCCAACTGCCTCAGGCACAATAGTCTTCCTGTCTTCCGAAGTCAGCTCTGAGCCCTTACCCAGACCCAGACCCTCATGTGATGGCCCTGCAGCCTCCAACTCTTTGTCCAGACAGGGTTCACGACATCAACATCTGGAAGGCCACCCATTTCCTATCCCTGGACTAGCCTGTAAGGTGCCTGCTCAAGGGCAGGGTGTGCCATAGCCCCTGTTGTTGAGAGATGGGATTTCAGTGTCTCAACTTGCCTGGGAATGCATTTGGTGTCAGATCCAGTGACGGTTGGCCTCTGTGCATTGTTGAGTTCAAGATTTGTTCCTTGTTTAATTAGTTAGTTGCCAACAAGGGTTCTATGCTGCAGCAAAAATTAATACATTTGAAAAATCTTTGTTTGAGACTTCTCTATCTTCTTTTTGAAATGTTATTTCTGCATTGGAAATGTCAAGTCTCGGCAAGCCAAGAACAAGTATGAAAAAGGATATCAAAAGAAGGTTTCACATGGGTAGAAGGAGCACCAAGCAAGAATGCATGGAGGAAAGACAGTGGAGGTTGTAGGCAGGTCAGAGGAGCATTGAGAGGGAGGCCAGGAAGTGAAGCAATGGGTTCTATGCAGGTCCAAGAAGCATCAAGTGATTGCACAGGGATGGCACAGATGGGTTCTATGTAGGTCCAAGGAAAATCCAATCAGCACATAGTAAAGAAAGTTATAAACATGTTTTTTGTGAAACAAAAAGTGGGTGTTATGGAGAAACCAGAGCAATAAAAAAGAGGGATTTATGATTGGCCCATTTTAACCCCATTTGGAAACTTAACCAAGTATTGTTGTAGTTGAGCAAATGCTTGCCAGTTTTGCTGTAAATTGGGGGGAGAGTTGCTGGGCTGCTTGAAGACCCTGCTACATTGGACTCATTTCCATTATTGGAGCTGGACTGGGTGTGGGTGGGAATGAAAGAGTGGCATGCAGGGAAGCAGATTCACAAACTTATGTACGCTTTATAGTCAAACGTAGTTTCTTACGTTCCTATTGAATTCATTGGGGCTTTCCCCATATCTGCTGCTTAATTGTGCTGGTATTATATATATGGATTGCCTTTAGGGGAGAGGTGAGCAATTTTTAGGGTTTCCAATTTCTCACAAGTGTTTAAGAGAGTTGGATTTGCCCACTGTTTTTCTGTATTTTGTATTTTTGCACTTGTTTATACTCTTTTTGAAATGATAAAAACATGAAGCTGGGATTGCTGCCTCTTTAATTAATTAGCAACAATAGCGATGCAGATCACTGTGGATAATTTCAAGGACAACCAGAAAAGAGTTTTAGAATTTTTGTTTCGTTTTGTAGATGAAATGGTTTTCAGGGCAACTTGGGTGATGTTTCTTAGGATCAATCCTGATGAAAAGAAAGGAATGGAATAATTTATTTGGAACATGCTCCATGCTGTTATTTTTCAGAATGCTGCGAGAGGTGGAAGAGAACAAATGGAGAGCACTTAGGTGGTATTTAATAGCTAGCTTTTTCTTTTGAAGCCCTTCCCGGAAAAATCCATATAGTCAATTTGAGTCTAGCGCTTACAAGCTGAAACCTCTTAGATGGTGATGGAGGAGGTCAACAGATGTAATGACAAGGAAGAAAATGCTATTTTCTTGGAAATAAAGAATCACTGAAATAAGCAAGTCCCGTGGACCTGTCAGGAGATTTGCTTTGTAGAATTGGAAAAAACAACAACCTGGAGTAGGTTATAAGCAATCTTACAGCCTTTGGCCGAATTTTATGCAGCCGTTGGCTTAATTAAGAAGAGCCAGTGTCCCTATCAGTCCAGCATCTGGGTGCCCACTGGGACTGGTGGGGCAGAAGGCCTGGAGGTCCAACAGTAGGTGGCGCCAGAGCCAATGATAGGCAGAGCTAATTCTAGTTTTGTTCCTGACCTTCTCCCTGCTGAGTTCTACAAGAGCAACACAGAGATTAAGGAGGAGGAAGCCAACAGGCAGTGCAACTCTTTGGAATGGCGGGAATTAAGAAGGCAGGAAGATGGTGGCTAGCTGAGGGCAGACTGAGATTGGTGGGACAGTGCCGCATTAGTCCAAATGGACCAATGTCCACTGCCCCGTTCTCACAGTGGCCAACCTGATGCCCCCTGGGAAGCTCGCAAGCAGGATCTGTACACAGCAGCGCTCTCCCAGCCTGTGGTTTCTAGCAATTAGTACTCAAAAGCCTCTGATAGTGGAGACACAACAAAGCCACTTGACTGACCTTGCGCACTGACCTTGGGTACCATGGAGTGGAGGCTGCTCCTTTAGGGCAAATGGGGCAGAGCCCCCAACCACCTCAGTGGCATCAGCAGCCCCCACCTGCCTGCCTTCTTACCTACACCCAGCCCAAGGGGTGGTGTTGGCTATCAGCTGCTGCCTCCTCCTTCTTTTCAGTGTTGCCCTTGTAGAACCCAACAGGGAGGAAGAGGATGGCGACAAAACCAGAAGTTGTTGGCTCTGCCTGTCCACTGGCTCTGGCGCCACCTACTGTTGACCTCCCTGGCTTCCGCCCTATGGCCACCACCCACCACTGGTTCTAAGCGTCTTGGCTGGGGGTGGGTGAGAAGCGCGAGACACCATTTTCTGCTCTGCCTCAGTCATCAATATGCCTTGGACCAACCCTTCTTTCTCCTTAAGTCCTTCACTGAAATAAGAGTACAACAAGGCCCATTCTATTTTCTGTAGCCCTGGGGCTTTGTGTTTGTCTCTCTCTCTGTGTGTGTTTAAACCAAGCATGAAGTCAAGGAGAGAGTGTCCAAACTCATAATATCTCTGCGCTTGCGAATTATGCGTGCCATTCTGGTACATCATGAGAGCTTGTTGCCATGATGACAGTTTTAATAAATAAAGAAAAGGACGGGTGAGGTGTTTACTTGTGACTTCTGTTGATGGCTTCATGGCAGGCTACGTCGGAAGATGGATATACTTAAAGGGCCCCTCTTGAAAGGTTTGTTGATTGTTCCTTTAAAAGATTTGCTACAACTGTATGTGTGTGTGAGAGAGAGAGTGAGAGAGAGAGAGAGAAAGAGAGAGAGAGAGTGCGCAAGTGTGCGGTTTTACCCCAGGATATGTGGACGGTGACTTTTTAAAAGCTTAGCCCTGGCTGTCGTGTCTTCCTGAGTTTCCTGGCCTGAGTTCTGTAATGGATTTTCGAACCTGGACAGCAAAGAGAAGCATATGGGGAAAGCTAGCTGCTTCGCTGCGCAGAAAGGGAGTTGGTAGCGAAGAGATCTCTTTTTAAACAAATGAACCATATGGTAACTTGCATTTTTATATTTACTCTCTAACAAAAACAAAAAACCAAGCTAAGCGGGAGGGCTCCTTTAGAAGAAGTATATAAATGTTAATCTTGATGCATCCTTTGGATTTTGTACTTTATCATTTCAAGGTGCTTCCCTCAGGCTTATAAAGTGGGGTTTTCTGTCTCTCTGTCTGTTTGATTTAATAACCTTCTGGTTCCACCTTTCGTACATTGTTCAGTGCAGCAGGCGGTCCAATAAGGGGCCCTCCGTTAAGTTTACCATGCACCAAAGAAGTTGTGGGGGGGGGGGGAAGCAAAGTTGTGGTCAGGGTGATTTGGTGCTGGGAAAAGAGGGGGCAAGACAGTGACCTCGGACTGCAAAAAGCCTGTTTGCAGCTGGAGTTGCTTTGTAAATCAGTCCCCAAAACATTTTTTTTGGGGGGGGGGGTAATCAGATATGGGGAACGGAGATGATTTGTGTTAGCAATATTTGTGGCATGGTGAATCCAAAGCGATATAAAGCTAGTCCTCTTAGCTTAATGCTAGCAGCTATCTCAGTGTTTTTCCGAGTGCAAATTCTGAAATGCAGAACAGATGAGTTTTGCCTTGTGGTAGCACAGAATCCTCAGTGCTGCTGCTGAGGAGCTGATGGACAAGCCGTTCTGAGCCAGCAGAGTGCAAAATATTGGGAAGCCTCTATGAAAGTGAGCTCTTGTGGAATCTTTATTTTTGCGGCATTTGAAGATGAGGTGGCATCTAGGCATTTGGGAGGAATGCCTCAGGTATGCATACGGGCCCCGCCTGAAGCAGAAACAGGTGACTCCAAAGTTTCCTTCCACTAACTCTAATATGCTGTGGTCTGCTGTTTCTGAAACATGGTTGATCTTGCTAGTCGGAAACCATTTACTGCTGCTACAGAGGTACAGTTTTTCTTCTACAATTTTCTTTTAAAAAGGTTGGTGCTGCTATGCACCATTTTGTGTTGTTTGTTTGTTTATTGTATCTATATGCTGCCTGCCTGGAAGGAACTAAATACAGTGTACCTGGCTTCCTCCCCCCCCCTTTATCTTCACAACAACCCTGTGAGGGTTTATTGAGGTGAGAGATAGTGACTGGTCCAAGTTACTCAGTGAACTTTGTAACCAAGCAGATATTTGTATCTGAGTTCCCCCAGATTTCATCCAGTGCTATAACCAATAAACCATACTGGCAGATTTGTGTATCGTGGTTTCAGGTATGTATCTATGCCACAGGCTCAAACTGGATTAATAGTCATTCTAATCTGGGAAATTATTTTTGTCAGAGAAGCTTACCATCTGCAAACAGAGTATTGTTATCGGTACCTTCACCAAATTACAATGCCTAGGATTTATGGGAAGCCATGCCAGTTAAACAGGTACCATACCAGGTTAAGTTAGTGGTGTGGATGTATCTGGTGACAGGATAGTAGGAATCTGTTGGAATGTTTATGGAGGGCACCGAGTTTGCAGAGAATGAACAAGACTTGCCTGTTTAAAAGCTCTCTTTTGACAAAGTTGAGCTCAGAAACAGGCTGGAAAAGTTTCTGTGGTTTGGAGCAAATTTGTTCTTCTGCTGAACGGAACACAAACCTTTTGTTCTTTTATTATTGAATTTCTAACACACCTATCACAATACTATTTAAAACTGCAACGTTAAAAACATTTAAAAACCAATTAGTGACAATTTGCGTTACAAGTATCACTCATTCATCAGCCAAGATCATCAGTTGCATCAATTTTATATGTTTGCTCCAGGGTTCTTAATACTCTGTAACTGGTGGCATCAAATTCCATAAGTTCATTTTGTGAACAACTGTGGTCTGTCCTGAATCTCTTCCAAGGGAGATGTGGAGAGTGACAAGACAAGAACGGGCTTTCTCTGCAGTGGCTCCCTGTTTGTGGAATGCTATCTCTGAGGAGGTTCGCCTGGCACCTTCATTATATACCTTTAGGCGCCAGGCAAAAATGATCCTTTTTAAGCAAGCCTTGGGCTGATTGATATCCAAAGCCCTTTTAAAATGTGTTGGAAGGGGGAAGGTTATTGGGTTGTTTTTGTTTTGATTATGTATTTTGTGGTTTCCTATAGTGATTTTATGTTGTAACCGCCCTGAGATGTGGGAGTATAGGGTGGTATACTACTACTACTACTACTACTACTACTACTACTACTACTACTTATTATTATTATTATTACACTGGGTGATCTTGCGTTCTAATAGAATGAGAGGAAGAGAACCCCTCTTTGTCCTCATTCTCCATGCTATGCGTACTCCTAAAAATCTCTGCAATTTACTTCTCTTCCCCACCTCCTAAAATGGAAATCTCCAAAGGACCTAGCCCACGGTGAGTCAATATAGTGCCCCAAAGATATTGTTGAACCCCAACTCCAATCAGCCCCAGCCAGGAAGGCCAATGCTCTGGGATGGTGGGAGTCGTACTCAGTAGTAGAGGGGCAAGTTCAAAAGTGCAGGGTCCATTCATGACAGTCACAGCCATCTCGCTTCTAAGATGATGCAACTTTCTGAGTGTATATTAGGAATGCATTGCAGAGATCATTGCAGACCTCCATGTATTGCCTTGGAGTTAGATCTACTGTTTTCTGTGCATGTGCAAGTGATGCGGAGTGCCCCAATATCGCCTTTTGGAATGACTTGTTGTATTTTCTGTGAAGCACCATTGTAGCTAACAGTGCATGCACACCATTCTCTTGAAACGGAAGCGCTTTGTGCTTTCAGCTTCCTCCAAATGCTTTGGATCAGGCAGTGGATAAAAAGGCTCCCTTTCCATGCTGATTGGGTAGCTCTAAGACGCTCACAGGGACCCTGCTGCAGAAACGGTTGTGGGTGATCGACACCTCACAACCCTGGACCCTGGCAGCACTGACTGTTTTTCAACAACATATGGAGGCCCCTGCTTTTACTGTTGACCTGGCCTCTCCTTGCCCTTTTTTGTGTGCATTGTTCCTAGCTCAAAGATAATCTTTTTGAGATGGTTGCACATATTCCTGCTGACTGGTCCATGAATCACCTGTTTTTCTCGCCGCTCTTACGCCTTTTGGGAAGAAGCCATTAAATCAGGAGACAGTTTTGAGCACCGCACTCCTTTCTTTTTTCTCATGCTACAGCTGATGAGCTAACCATAACTCATTTCCTGTGTCAATACAACCAGCTGATTAAGATGGTAATTAGCCACATGTCTGACACCGAGATCCGAGCTGTTCCCTCCTCCGCACCCTGCTATTTGCTAGACACACTTCCTAAATTGTCTTGTCAGTGCAATACTAGAGGTGAGCAGACTTGGCAGGGACTCTGGCCCAGTGTATGGCACGGCAGAACACGGCGATGAGCAATCTGCTTGGGTCTGGAGAGGTTTTTCGCTGGAAAGCTATCAGTCAAGTCGCTTTGAGTCAGGAATGGAGAACCCATAGCCCTCCAGATGTTGTTGGACTGTGGGGCTTGGACTCAAGTGTAACTCATTGGTAGAGCATATGCACTGCGTGCAGAAGTTCCCACTTTCAGTCCCTGGCATCTCCAGCCAGGGCTGGCAGATACTCCTGCCTGAAACTCTGGAGAACCCCTGCCAGTCGGTGTAAATTCATCTCCCCCATCACTTTTGTTTAGGTGGATGAATAGGGCACTCCAAAAGGACTGTACACAGGGCCCTGCAGACCATAAATCTGCCACTGTGGTCCTAAGCTAAGTAGCTATTAGGGGGTAGCTTTGTCATCTGTGCCATCCCATCCCCTCCAATATTTTTCCAATGAAAATAGGGATGTCCTGTTCCATCATCAACATCATCATTTTATTATTTATACAGTGGTACCTCTAGTTACGAACAGGATCCGTTCTGGAGGCCTGTTCGCAACATGAAAAGAGCACAACCCACAGTGGCGCATCTGCGCACGCGTGGGTTGCAATTCGCGGCTTCTGTGCATGTGTGTGACGTCATTTTGTGCACATGCGCGAGTGACAAAACCCGGAAGTAACCCTTTCCGGTACTTCTGGGTCGCCGCGGGACGTAACGTGAAAGAACGTAACATGAAGCGGACGTAACATGAGGTATGACTGTTCCCCACTCATCTTATTGTATTGCCCCAGCCACTCTGGGCGGCTTCCAACATATATAAAACTTTTAAAAACTTCCCTATACAGGGCTGCCTTCAGATGGCTTCTAAAGGTTGTACAGTGGTGCCCCGCAAGACGAATGCTTCGCAAGACGGAAAACTCGCTAGACGAAAGAGTTTTCCATTTTGGAGGTGCTTCGCAAAACAAATTTCCTATGGGCTTGCTTCGCAAGACGACAATGTCTTGCGAGTTCCTGCTGTTTTTTTCCCCCCTTTCCTCCCCCTTTTTCTAAGCCGCTAAGCCACTTATCAGCTGATCCGATCAGCAGATAAGCCGCTAAAAGCCGCTAATAGCGCTAATCCGCTAATCCTTCAATGGTCTTGCTTCGCAAGACGAAAAAACCGCTAGACGAAGAGAATCACAGAACGGATTCTTTTCGTCTTGCGAGGCACCACTGTATAGTTTATTATCTCCTTGGCTCAGGGGTTGCATAACTCCATACCCACCAACATTTCTCCAGTGAAAATAAGGACGTCCTAAAGAAAAGCAAGATGTTCTGGGATCAAATCAGAAATCGGGATGGCTTCTGTAAATCCAGGCCTGTCCCTGGAAAATAGGGACACTTGGAGGGTCTGCTTTACTGGGTGGTGATTTGCACTCTATGAAACGTTCCACCTGATAATAGGCAGGCCGCCCATGATTCTGTAAAATCTTTACCTCCCTTTCCGTACGCCACAGTGTCCAGCGGAGGATTTTGATCTCACTGTTAATTGACTTTGACTGGGATATGTGCGTGTGTGAAATCCTAGAAAATGTAAATTGGGAGGTAGTGAATGCGACTATTGTGCTTTTCATCAGGGAAGCCAATGTGGTGCTCTTCAGAAGTGGTTGGGCTACATACAACTTTGTCATCCTTGGCCGTGATTGCCTGGGGATGATGGGAGTTGTAGTCCAACACCATCTGGAGGACACAACATTGGTTGTCCCAATGTAAAGCATAATAATCAAGGGATTCATTTAAGCATGTGCAGACTGTCTTTCTTTTAGTGTGGAGGAGCCATAGGTAGCCCACAATCATCTGGGATTAGGGGTGATGACTTTCCCATCAAAGGATATATATCCCAAGCAAGACTGAGCTCTATCACCTACCCTTTATATACACCCCTACCCTTCTTTCCAGGTTTCTAAATTTCCTAGTGATTGTGGAAGGGAGATGGATAGGTTGGGATGATTGAACATTGCCTCTGTCTGCTATTCTGCAGTTCTTTGGCGTTTGTAGGAATAATTCTCTCTCTCACACACATACATCCTCTTTTCAGTTCCAACTCTTTCCCCAAACAATGTTTGTCGGTAAAACTTAACAGTTATGTGTACGGTGATTTTCAGTTTTGCAGTTCAAAGAAATAGCCCCCCCCCCACGAGACCATTCAGTGTCCCTCTCCTATATAGAAACTCAGCTCTGTAAAAATTCAGAGCTTGTTTTACAGCCGTGCTTGGGGGATTAAGTCCTAATAGCGAAAGCGGTTCTGAAACTGCAAATCTCATTTTTGTACCAAGAGTCGGACACTAGCAAATATTTACAGTACGTAGCCTCCGTTTTCAATGTGGGATGACGACTGGTGGGGTTAACTGGTATTAAATGGTTTAGGCTGGCAGTTGTGGAGGAGAACAGGTTCTCACTCTTCTTTCTCCCTTGCAGGAAGAATGCAAACAGATCCTGGCTTGGCAGAAATCTAACTCACAATCGGATTCCCACGATGACGAAATTTCTCCTCCGCCCCCAAACCCGGTGGTCAAGGCGCGGCACAGAAGGGGTGGAGTCAGTGCAGAGGTGTACACGGAAGAAGATGCGGTTTCTTATGTCAGGAAGGTAAAGATCTGTGGGATCCTGTTCTTGAGATCAGTGCTATAAATGGCTTATTGACGCACACACAGCAACATTCCCCCACCCCCAAGCTGCGTCAATAAGCTTACCGTACCTATCCAGAAATCAAAAGTGATGCTGAGTTGGGAACAGACTAGAACTTCCCCATTAGCTGGATCTCCAGAGCCATGTTTTCTGCTCTGCCCATAGAACCATAGAGTTAGAAGGGATCCCAAGAGTTATCTAGTCCAACCCCCTGCAATGTATATGTAAATTCCTCACACTATGGCTAGCCATAGTGCAAAAGGGCTGCAGTCAGCTCCCCTCAGCTGGTGGGCAATACATTAATCCCTACTGGAATAGCTACACATGACCGAGTTCTCTGTGGGGAACGTGGGTCCCATTCACAGCACCCATTCAAATCACTCCTATAGCACTTTAACAGTCATGGCTTCCACATAAAGAATACTGGGAATTGTGGTTTGTTAAGAGAGTTGTTAGGAGACCCCTATTCCCCTCCACAGAGCTGAAGGGATGCAGGTGGCACTGTGGTCTAAACCACTGAGCCTCTTGGGCTTGCCGATCAGAAGGTCAGTGGTTCAAATCCCCCCAATGGGGAGAGCTGCCATAGCTCTGTCCCAGCTTCTGCCAACCTATCAGTTCGAAAGCACGCCAGTGCAAGTAGATAAATAGGTACCGCTGTGGCGGGAAGGTAAACAATGCTTCTGTGCGCTCTGGTTTCCGTCACTGTATGCCATTGCGCCAGAGGTGGTTTAGTCATTCTGGCCACATGACCCGGAAAGTTTTCTATGGACAAACGCTGGCTCCCTTGGCCTGAAAGCGAGATGAGCGCCGCAACCCCATAGACGCCTTTAACTGGACTTAACCGTCCAGGGGTCCTTTACCTTTACCCTTACCCGCAGAGCTACTGTTCCCAGAGCTCCCTGGGAAGAGGGATTGTTTGGGAGGATTGCTTTAAACGTATGGTGGGCTTTCAGCAACACTTGGTGGTGGCAGGTTCCCTGTTTCTGCATGAAAGCTAAAAGCCCAGAGAACACCATTGAACAGCAGCATGGCATGAATAGTGAGAGCACAAAAGGAGCCTTCTACCCCTTTGCGATTCAAGATGATTAGGCTGTTCACATCACTAAGTGAGCCCATGCTGAGGTTTCACATGCCCATATTGGCACACACGTAGTTTCAGCCTGGCATGCTGCTGATCAGCTCAACAATTTCATCAGGGCAGAGCGCAGAAAATATACCAGCTCCTACAGATCACCAACACAGCTGCCTCTCATGTCCCAAGTGGCAGCCATCCTATGCAGAAGCGATTGTGCGAATGGGCCCTGAATCGCTTCATCCTTGTTTCTCTTCATGTCAAAACAGTTCCCTGGGCTTCTCTCCCAGGTTTAAATAAAGCCGTGCTGGCAGCCACCCAGTATTTGAGACAGCGAGTTAAATGATTAATGTATCTCACTGCATAAGATGCATTTACAAAAAGTAATATTTTATAAGATACTGCCGGCTGCTTAATTATTTCCTAGTCAGCTGTTCTTAATATCCCCATTTGATGTTCCTTGCAGGGTAATAATGCCTCTCCCTCTCCTGCCCTTTTTCCCTTTGCTGGCACAGTCCAGGTCATAAGGAAAGCCACAGGCTAGCCCAGGGGCTCCCAACTTCTCCATTAAAATGCGGCTCAAACTTCATTTTACAAAATACATGCATACTTCAGTGCTCAGTACATTGTTACAGGAAAGGGAAGGTGGTGGTTTGGGTGATGCCTTTTGGATCCCCAAAAGCCTGTGAATTTACATCTGTAAGATGAGAGTTTGAAGGGGCTGCTGAAGGGCTCAATCCAGTTCCTTTGTAAGATCACAGAATCATAGAATTGTAGAGTTGGAAGGGGCCCTGAGGATCATGTAGTCCAACACCCTGTAATGCAGGAATCTCAACATATGGTCCCCATCCAACTTCCACCAGCCCTAGCTGGATCGTGGATGATGGGAGTTGTAGTTCAGCAGCATCTGGAGGGCCACAGGTTAGGTACCCTGGGGCTATGGACCCCCCTCCTCTAACCACTGCACAACAGGGGCTTTCATCATTGCATCTGATCCTCATTTGAGATGTGAAGTGCATCAGAAATATGAGGACTTTATCTGGGCTTTGATGTTCTCATGCACTGTTATATATGGTTATACAGTGGTACCTCAGGTTAAGAACTTAATTCGTTCTGGAGGTCCATTCTTAACCTGAAACTGTTCTTAACCTGAGGTACCACTTTAGCTAATGGGGCCTCCTGCTGCCACCATACAATTTCTGTTCTCATCCTGAAGCAAAGTTCTTAACCCAAGGTACTACTTCCGGGTTAGTGGAGTCTGTAACCTGAAGTGTCTGTAACCTGAGGTTACAGTACCTGTACTGTACTGCTTAGATGTGTTATTTTAAAACGTTTCTTAATTTTTGTTTAGAAAAATATTATTAGGAATTTAAAACTGAGGAGCATCCCTCATTGTGAGATTGTCCGTGGTGGGGCGTTTGACTGAACCTAGATTGTTGTGTCTCTCTCTTCCTCCTTGCCTAGGTTATTCCCAAGGACTATAAAACCATGACTGCTCTGGCAAAGGCCATCTCCAAGAACGTGCTCTTTGCTCACCTGGATGATAATGAGAGAAGGTAGGATATGATCATCTGATTTCACCTTATTCACATTTTGGCTATCCATTGCTAGCTGAGTGCCCATCTAGGATTGGCAACAGGAATGGATAATCAAGCTGGGTTTTAGCCGAGCAGTTGATCAGCGGTTTATTTCACTTATTCATTTGTTAAATTTGTGCTCTTCTTTCCACCAAGTGGTAGACATTTAAGGGTAAGATGGTCACAATAACCTTACTTGACCATTGAGACCTCTCCAGAACTGCAGGCACTGCATTTGATTCAAATTGTCTTCTGAGTTGAGCTCAGTGCAAAGGTGGATCTAAGAGAGAGCGCCCGGTGCGGTTGCACCAGGCATGGGGCTTCTGGGGCACTGCAGCAGGAACCACAACTATGACAACCATCAGAAGGTGAGAGGCAGTGGGGGGTGGGGTGGGAGGCCGCTGCCAGATTTTGGCATTTCACAGGGCGCCACTGAAATTTGAGGCGCCAAAGTCTGCCACTATTCAATGTCATCCTGTTTAGTGAGTTTGCCACAGAAACCTGGCATGCACAGCACTGATTGGCTGTGGCCTGTAGCATCATTATCCCCTAGAGAACCTTTGCAACTCTTTTAAAACTGATTGTGCTTTTTGAAAAAAATAAGGTGACATGCGGATGTTTAAATGAATAAAGGTATACTCAGTGCTTAATAATAATAATAATAAAAATAAAAATAAAGATGAGAGCCTGCATAAGGGGAAGGATGGCTGTAGCCCAGTTGTGGGTTCAAACCACTACTATGTCATTTACGTTGTGGATGCAGGAGGAAAACAGGCTCACCCATAGAAGAAAGATTCAGTGGGTCTCCTGTTTTAACGTTCTGTTTATATACATCTGTAAGTAACGTGGTACAGCTTAGCTTTGCAGAGGGTGCAGTCCACAACCCGTTCACTGCAGAGCAGCCCAGTCAACTTTAATGGAATGTTTCCGGACTAAATAAGTTATGGATTACAGCCTAGGTTTCTTGACCTGAGCGGCGCTGCATCTTGTGAGGTGGCAGCTGGGCTTATCCTTGTCCTTTGTTTCCAGAAACAAAGGTGGTCTTTGAATCAGCTACAACAGCTGTAAGAGCCTGGTATGCCCTGTTCTGTCAGCTGCTGCGCGCGGATATTTAGACTGCCCGTAACAGAATACTTCAAGCATTTGGTAACTCCAGATGATTTTGTCATTTGTTCTTTCTTTTCTTTTTTTAAAGTGGGGCTATGCAGTATTTTAGTGGCTGGTGGTAAGGATGGATGGCAGCCACAATGTGAATGCTTCCTGGGAAGAATTTGCATGTCTGTGCATTCCGTGTCACAGGCAGCCCTCAGGTGCGTAGGGTCGTGTCTTTGGCAGTAGACAAGCCCATTTTTTTGCCGCTGGACTGATGGACGATGAATGACTCTCCTTCACTGGAAGTTTTTGAGCAGAGGTTAGATGGTCATGTGTCGTGGAAGCTCTAGCTGAGATTCCTGCATTGCAGGGGACTGGAACCCCTCGGGATCCCTTCCAACTCTACAATTCTATGAGGATGGTGATGTGTCCTACTTTACAGAGGAGAGTCCTCCATCTGAAAGCAATTCTCAATTTTAGGGGGGAAAAGCCTATTTATATTTTAGGGAGTATTTTAAAACTTGCACCTATACATACAAATTTTCATACATACATTTTATGCCAATCTGCACAAATCTTCCCCTGTTTTTTATTTAGCAATGTGCTTTCCCCTCTTTTTAACGATGTGTAGTTAACCCACGACCAATCTGCATGGTACAATGCTGTGACATCACAGAAGGAGCATTCCTCTAAGAAATTGGCACCAAACTAGATGGAAAGCATTTATATTTTTGTGTAACGTGCAGGAGTGTGTATGTGTGTGTGATTTCAATTAGGACTGCAACACTGAAAGAGGAAAGTAGAGGTTGTTGTTTTACTCTTTCCATCTGCCTCGGGTTCCTGATGGAAATAAGCCCCTCTACAGCTTTTGCTTTGCTCCTCTGAGAGCCAGTGCGGCGTAGTGGTTAAGAGCGGTGGACTCGTAATCTGGTGAACCAGGTTCGCTTCCCCGCTCCTCCACATGCAGCTGCTGGGTGACCTTGGGGCAGTCACACTCTCAGCCCCACTCACCTCACAGAGTGTTTGTTGTGGGGGAGGAAGGGAAAGGAGAATGTTAGCCGCTTTGAGACTCCTTCGGGTAGTGATAAAGCAGGATATCAAATCCAAAATCATCTTCTTCTCCTCTGGAGAACGTTTACATGTAGGCTTCCATATTTGAGTGGGTGGGGATTGTCCTGGCAATAGCGCTGAGATCCATGCCCTTTCCTCAGATCCAAGGCTAATGGGAAGCCCAGCGATTCTTTGGCCACTTGGTTGCCGAAAAAGCTTTGGTTGGGCACCAAAACCCCTCAGTTGCACAGTAACCAAACCAGTAAGCCCCCTCCCCCAGGACAGTTTTCCCTCCAGGGAACAGTGTGCCATAGCTCAGTGGTAGAGCACTTCCGACGTCAAGACCTGTTCGACAGAGAGATGGACTCCCTTGGAAGGTGATGGACTCTCTTTCATTGGAGGTTTCCACAAAGAGGTTGGATGGCCATCTGTTGGGGACTCTTTAGCAGTGTTGAGCTATAATTCCTGCATTGCAGAAGGTTAGACTAGATGATTCTTGGCATGGGATCTGGAACCCCATATCTGGGTGTTCCCTGACTTCGCATCCAGCCCACCCAATTATGTTGCATTTCACATAACTAATCCTTGTACATTTCTCAGCATGCCATTAATCATAGCACATTAAGGTTCCACAATATCTGCTCAGACATACTGCTGCTCCTGTTTTTCAGATTCCGTTTTTTGCCATGATCTCAAATCACAGCCAGCCACCACGGTGCACATACTGCCTTTTGAGTCCCATGATTTCATCGGGGGAATTATTTTGTTCCTGCCTTTTCAGCTGAAAGATCAAGTGGTTCATGTCTGGTCATAAGAGGGTAGCCATTTTGGTCTTTGCCACCTGGTGTCACTGTGTTCAAGAAATTTGAATATACATTTACACAGTGCTCTTTTTCTATAAAAAGAGGTGCTGGAACTCACCATGAACACCTCCCTCATTCTCTTAGCGTGGCAGTGGCACCCACCAGAGACATGCCGGAACTGAATTCCTGTGAGTTCCCCCTGGGGGGAAAAAGCCCCGCATAGTGTGACACTGATCAGGCAGTCAAAAAAGACAAAATCTTTAATTGTCAGAAACAGAAACATTACACTGTCGTTTAATTCACATTACACTTCTGTTTGGTTGTAACAGAGCATCTCTAGTGGGCATAGGCAAACTTGGCTCTCCAGATGTTTTGGGACTACAACTCCCATCATCCCTAGCTAACAGGACCAGTGGTCAGGGATGATGGGAATTGTAGTCCCAAAACATCTGGAGAGCTGAGTTTGCCTATGCCTGATCTCTGGAGTAAGAGGACAACCTGCCACTTCCAGCAGGGAAGGAGGTGGACCTGCCCTCCTTGATTTGCACAGGATGTATGGATAGCTGTTTGTATGGACACATCTGGCAGTCCCATAACTGTTGGACTGCATGCACACCTGGGAACTGTAGTTTACCCCCACAGAACTATGATTCCCAGTGCCCTTAACCAACCAGAATTCTCAGGATTATTTGGGGGAAGTCATGTGCTTTAAGTGTTTTGTATGTACCTAGCTGCAGAGAGGGCCTTTTGTATGGTATGAATAGCATTGAAGCTACACAACTTGGCATTAATGCAGCCATAGGCTACTTGCCTTGCCCACAGTGCCATTCTAGACCTCTGGCCAGGAAGTGCCAGCCCCACAACCGCAGGGATGGATGCTTCCACTTCCATGTTGTTGTAAAGCAGGAGGCTAAAGTCCAACAGGTGGTGATGAGAAAGACAGCTTGAAGCCACATCTGGAGAAATGTGCTTTTGCTCTGCATTCCTGCAGCTGCTTCTCCTATGTTCTTCCAGGTTGCCCTGTTTTAACATTCATCATATGGCCTTTCCCATGATTGCAATTCCAAGTGTGCCTCTTTATTCCATGGTATATATGAGATACCCCTCCCTTCTTATGCACGCACCAGGCGATTGGATTATCACGCCTCCCCAGAGATGGGATATCTATCTATCTCTGTGTTTGACCCAGGCTGCTTTGCTGAGAGGCTGAGAACATCACTAAAACAGACTTGAGGGCTTAAATGGAAAGACGTCATACCATTGGAGGGATGGAGGAGGAAGTTTGTACTGGCAGAAATTGTGAGGCTTTGTTTTGGAAGCTGCTCTGCCTTCTACCCAGTGGGGCAGAGGGAAAGCATGTTATGTCAAAGCAAGAGGCAGGCTTAAAATCACAGATCTGTAGAGCTGGAAGGGACCTCAAGGTCATCCAGTGCAACCCCTTGCAATGCAGGAATCACAGCTAAATAATCCTTGAAACATGGCCGTACAAACTGTGTTTGAAATCTCCAATGAAGGAGAATCCACCATTTTTCACGGTAGTCCGTTCTGCGATCAAGCAGCTCTTACCGTCAGAAAGTTCTTCCTATTCTTGAGATGGATTCTCAAGCTGTTGGGTGGTATATACCGTATTTCTCGCTCTATAGGATGCACTTTCCCCCCTCCAAAAATGAAGGGGAAATGTGTGTGCGTCCTATGGAGCGAATGCAGGCTTTCACTGAAGCCTGGAGAGTGAGAGGGGTCAGTGCGTACTGACCCCTCTCGCTCTCCAGGCTTCAGGCAGCTATCCGCAAGCCTTTGGAGCCCGGCTTGCAGATAGCAGCAAGCTCCAGGAGTGAAGGCGAGGTTGTGCGCAACCTCACCCCTGCTCCCAGACCCGTTCTGGGGGCTGGGGTTGGGGGAAGCTTGGGCTTCCCCCGCCCCAGCCCCACGGCTAAAAAGGAAGCCAAGACAGCGAGCGGGATCCATCCCGCTCGCTGTCTTGGCTTCTTTGCTCTTTGGGGCTGGGGGGGGAAAATATTTTTTTTTCTTTATTCCCCCCCTAAAAACTAGGTGTGCCCTATGGTCCGGTGCGCCCTATGGAGCGAAAAATACGGTAAATACTGTTAATGAAATTAAGTGAAGAAAGGAATAGCCTTTAGGGAGGGATCATATCTCAGTGGTATAGAACAGTGTTCCCCAACCTTGGGCCTCCAGCTGTTTTTGGACTACAGTTCCCATCATCCCTGACCACTGGTCTTGCTAGCTAGGGATTATGGGAGTTGTAGTCCAAAAACAGCTGGAGGCCCAAGGTTGGGGAACACTGGTATAGAACATATGCTTGGGTTACAGAATGTCCCATGTTGAACCCTCTCCAGGTAAGAGAATCGGGTAGCTGGAGAAGGAGGGAGGAATCTGGAGAGTTCCTGGGGATGACAACACTTTGATACTGTGCGCAGAAAGACGAAAGAGAGACACTTTCTTCCTTGCTTACAATAGTAGAACCTGGGACAAGCCAATGAAACTGTTTATTGGAAGATTCAGAGCAGATAGCCAGAAATCCTTCTTTGCACAACACCTTGCTAAACTGTGGAACTCACTGCCACAGGATGTGGTTATGGTTGTTAGCTTGGATGGCTTGAAAAGGGGGTGAGACTAATTCATGAAGGATAAAGCTATGTGGTACCTCTACCGCCAGAGGTGGCAACCTCTGAGTAGCAGCTACTGGGAAATGTACCGTATTTTTCGCTCTATAACACGCACCCGACCATAACACGCACGTAGTTTTTAGAGGAGGAAAATCCGTAGGCATGCCACCCGTGGGCATTCCCTCCATAACACGCACAGACATTTCCCCTTACTTTCTAGGAGGAAAAAAGTGAGTGTTATGGTGCAAAAAATACGGTACTTCTCTGAATTTTCTGAAGCAGTTCTCCAACCAAAATGAATGCATATATTGGGGGAAGCGTGCACAGAAATGAAAATAGCATCCGAGAATGCCCCATGTTAAGAAAAATGTGCACAAAATGTTTTTATTGTTATTTTATTTATCAATCACTTCCCATGAGGCATTCCAAGGCTATTCACAACATAATAAAAGCATTTATAAAACAGGTACACACATATAAAAACTTATACAATTGCATATATAAAACATTATACTCCCACACACAGAGTTAAAATAACTGCATGTATAAAAACAATGGGTTGTATTAATAAACTTATCTTTGTCCTATACTTTAATTTTAATGGTTCTATTCTAAGTAGGACTAGCATAGATTACAACCCGTTTAAAAAACAACAGCAGCTTTTTAAAACAAAAAAACAAAAACCAGCATATATATTTTCATGCAGACTTTTAAAAAATTGCAGACTGAAGTGGAAATGGGGTAATATGAACCAGAGACAAGAAAATAAAATGAGAGCGACAGATCCGTCCCTCTCTATCCAAGCCCCCCACATAAACAGCCTCCTCAATTTGATATTGTTTTTTCAACTTGGATCCCGGCACCTCCTTCCTTACAATGGAGTCAGATTTAATTAAGTATATGAAACTCCATCTGCTTGTAGATATCTCCCACCCCGACCACTGAATCATTTCCTTTCTTGAAGTCTCACCTAGAAGTTCCTTCCTTTTTGCAATAGGCCCTAGTTTATTGCCATCTTAATCACTTTCCTCCACCCCCTGCCCCCATCGCCACATCCTTGCATTCTTCCCTTGCTGGAAGCAGCCAGCAGAAACAATTGGAGGCGGAACCAAGTTGAGTGCAGATTTCACTAGAAGGAAATCTTATACCGAGTCAGAACCCATCTAGCTCAGTATTTCCAACACTGGCAGGAAGCAGCTCTCCAGGGTTTCACTCCGGCATCTCTTTCTCAGCATTACCTGGAAAGACGGGGGTTTGAACCCAGGATCTTCTGCATTCAAAGCAGCTGCTCTGCCACCAAACTACAGCCCTTTGCCAATCATAGTAGCAAACTTTAGTGTGCAACTCAATTCCTGGTAGATAGGTGTCTAGATCAATTGGGTTGGATATAATGTTAGCTCTATTCAGACCAGGATGCGGGTGGCACTGTGGGTTAAACCACAGAGCCTAGGAATGGCCGATCAGAAGGTCGGCGGTTTGAATCCCCGTGACGGGGTGAGCTCCCGTTGCTCGGTCCCTGCTCCTGCCAACCTAGCAGTTCGAAAGCACGTCAAAGTACAAGTAGATAAGTAGGTACCACTCTGGCAGGAAGGTAAACGGCGTTTCCGTGTGCTGCTCTGGTTCGCCAGAAGCGGCTTAGTAATGTTGGCCACATGACCCGGAAACTGTACGCCGGCTCCCTTGGCCAATAAAGCGAGATGAGCATCGCAACCCCAGAGTCGGCCACAACTGGACCTAATGGTCAGGGGTCCCTTTACCTTTTATTCAGACTAGACCCGTTAAAATGAATGGGCTCACTTAGGCCCATTGGGTCTGTTCTGAGTTTAGGGCTCACTTTCTAGACAGAGCTCGGCGTTTTAAAGAACCATGTCAGACTGTTGCTCCGTCTAGTTCAGTATTTTGATTGGCAGGATTGTTTTCCAGCCTCACCTGGAAAGACCAGGGATCAAACCTGGGCTATTTATTCATTTAGCATGCCAAGCATGTTCTCTCCTATGGAGCTATGCCCCTTCCTCATAGGAGAATTTATGAGGTTGCTTATTTTGTTAAAAGGAAGTGAGGGATTTGCTTCTTGAGGCTCGGAATAGATGCAGCACAAAATTCGTAACTCAGAAGTACACAGTGGCTGTGTCTAACAGCATACCCCTAAACCGTCCCAATTTAAGCGGGACATCCTGGAATTACAGAAGCAATCTCAGCTTCTGATTGGATGCCCTGTTTTTTGGGTCTCACGTTCTTGTGTGAATAGATGCTAGGTTTTTTTGGTAACCTTGAACGAGTCACCTGTCTCCTGGAACAGCTCAGGACCAAAAGACAAGCGTCCCAGTTTTTATCAGTGGGATGTTGGAAGATATGTAACAGTGCATTTTCATATTATTTTTTTTTTTTGGGGGGGGACATTTTCATTGGCATAATGATGGGGGGTGGGGATAATTAATCCTCTACACCACAGGAATTCCAGCCCCGGTGAAAACAGGTATTACTTGTGCCTACTCTCAATTTTAAAAGGATGCTTCCCTCTTTTCCATGTGATGCATTGATCATCATGTCTACTTGGTTCTGACGGATTTGGTGCTGCTTCAGTGCAGAGAAATGGACCAGATAACCTTTTTAATGGGGCTTCCTAGCCCTGATCTTCCTGGACTTCAGGGTTTAACCGAAAGGAATTTGCACAGTGACTTTCCTAACGTTTCATTCAGAAATAAAATGTCAAGGCCATACATTTTTTCCTCTTTCTTTCTTATTTTGGCTGGGGTAATTTTGGCTCAGCCTTATGTCAAGCCCTCAAGGGGGTGGGCGGCGGCGGTGGGGGGGCAAGGATTGTAAAGCATTTCCCCCCTTCCTTTGCAGTTAACATTTAGAGAGATTAGAACGCCAGAGGCCATTTTTTTCCTGAGCTGTTTTATAGAAGAAGGCCTGATCGCACTTGTCTGAGCCACATACCTGCTTGAAGTCATATTTGCAAAGGAGGTTATTGTTGTCAGCGTTTGATTAACAGAACTGTATAAAGCAGGCAGTGGCAGCAAAAACAACAAAAAAAGCAAAAGTCAAAGATCATAAAGAAAGTTAGAGATGAAACGTGTTGATTTTGCAAATCCAACAAAGGGAGATTTCTTCCATTTGTAGTGGGGTGCATTAAAGCAAAGAGGTTTGGGAACTGTGTGGTTGAAACCTTAAGAGAAAGCTCGCAAGCTGAGTTACTTACTAGATTTTGTTAAAAAAAAGAATTCAGCCCCTATATTCCTGTGAGATCCAGATCCTACGTGTTTTGACCATTTCAAAGCTGTTATTTGCCAAAGCACAGAAGAGAACATGTCAACCAACAAAGCAGGGTAATCAGAAAAATCTGGAAACAACTGAGCTCCATTAAGTTGTCAGCAATGCTGAAGAAGAGAGTTAATTATCAAGAAGAATTAAATAAATGGAATCAGTTAACAGCTGAGGTAAAAACAGAATTAATTGGATATTTCGGGTGTTCATGTGGATTACTTTGTTAGATCAAGAAAATGAAAAATATAAGGCAAGAATTATACCTTTTCTGTCAAGCATGGATCTCTAGCTCTGGAGATTGGTCTTGACATGAAGGAGATATAACGCAACTATATTATATTGTGATGATTTATTCAAGCAGTTTTTATCTCACCATTCACCAGAAGGGATGCCAGGGAACCTAACAGCTCCAAAGGTTTTCTCTCATCTGTTCGATACTCATAGCCTTTTTAGTGGTGGCTCCCCATTTGTGGAACGCTCTTCCCAGGGAAGCCAGCCTGGTGTCATTGTTGTCTGTCTTTAGGCAACAAGCAACAACATGCTAATTTAGCCATGCTTTTAGTTTTGAATTGGAAGGGTAATTGGATATTAAAGGAGATTCCGGCTGAATACCAGGAAGAACTTTCTGATGGTAAGAGCAGATGGTAAGAGACAGTGGAGCAGACTCCCTCAGAAGGTGGTGGACTAATCTTCACTAGAGGCTTTTAAGCAGAGGCTGGATGGTCATCTGTCATAGATGCTTTAGTTAGGATTCCTGCATTGCAGGGAGTTGGACTAGATGACCCTTGGGGTCCCTTCCAACTATACTATTTGATGATTTAAAAGCCTTTGTACCCCAGCTTTTTCTCCAAGGAGCTCCAGGTGGTGTGCATGGTTCTCTCCCTCCTCATTTAATCCCTACAATAACCCTGTGAGGTAGGTCAGGCTGAGGGATAGCGATCGACCCACGACTGAGTGGGGATTTCAACAGACTGCAATCAGGACTTGCGGTTGTTTTCAGTTCACAAGCAATACACAGTTGATGACTGTCCTCTGCCTCCCATTTGCATCGCATTGCCTTGCATTGAAGTGAACGGTATGGAATATGGTGATGGCGATGTCATTAATTATGTAACTGATGACATAAAATTCCACTACAGTGGACAGCGAGGCAAATAATGTAGTTTTTGCGATAAGCTGAACTGCAGTGAAGCAGACACAGCGCAGCATGTGACTGATGGGCAGAAATCAGTGCCTTTTTAACACCCATTTCCCCATGCTTAAGTTCAGTTCTGCATATTTCAGCATGACTTTGTGATATCTTAGGAAACAAGTCCTCATGAAAATTCAGCAGCATTTTCGTGCGGATTTCTAATAACGTACACATCTTTTCTGCAGTTCTGCCTAACAGACACATTTTTGCAGTGCAATTTCCCTGTCTACAATGCATTCTCATATGCCGTTTTCACCAATACATGCATTTTTATGCACGCTTTGCACTAGCAAATGCATCTTTGTACTCATTAGTTAGCTGTGGAACTGCACTGCAAAATTCAGAGGAGTGCAAATTTCAAAACATGGCTATGTTTCAGCTTGGGTATTATTTCAGATGGTGTGAATTAAGTAGATCCGCCTATATATATATATATGAATAGAAATTCTGCATTCATCCGTAATCACAATAAGGCTTAGGAAAAGAAGTTGCTGTAAAGCTGCTGGTGTGAAGGGGATGCAGAGACGTAAGAGGAAGGGAGGGGTTTCTTCAAATGTGCTTCCTCGGGAGCTCAATCATGATATCTTTTGGCAGCTGGCACCAGAACTCAGTATTTGCCAGTTCCTTCCCTTCTCACTCCCCACTGCTGCCTGCCATTCATTCTCTAAGCTCCATCCACGATTGTGCAGAAGGTTCCTTTCCCAGAAGCTCAGCATGGAGCGAAGGGTAACACTTTAGTTCATGATGGTCATTTCCACTTTCTCTTCCTTCTGAAGCAACATGGTTGGTGTGTGTGTGTGTGTGTGTGTGTGTGTGCCTAGGGACATGAGAAATGTTGCATCATCCTAACAATGTTAACCAGGGCTCTCTCTGTAGCAGGGATACCCAGTGTGGCATCCTTCAGAGGTTTTTGGACTCGCAACTCCCATCACCTCCAACCAGTATTGGTCAGGCATTATGTGCCAAGGGCTCTTCAGTTCCATCAGGATCTGCCATGGTTTGGTAGCTCCAGGTGGAAGGGGAGGAGGAGAAGGAGAAAGGATAAGAAGCGGGGGCAGAGAGAGAGTTTGAAGGCAGCCACCTAGGTTTAGAGGGCTGAGTCAGTGTCACTGACTCAGCAGTGAAACCACCATAAAAACAGTGTCCCCCAACTCATGGGGATGAGCCAGAATTATACTGTATTCTTCTTTTATGGTAAGGTAGTATCAAATGTGCATTAGATACATTTCCTCTGAAAATATAAAAATGGGACATGAAAATCCAGAATCAATAATAGTTGTCATTATCCCTCACCCCAACCACCTGAGTCTTTTTGTTTTTTAAGCGTAATAGAGAGGCAGCTTGATTAAAATAGCATCATGTTTACTAGATTGGTATTTATAACCCAACAAAATCACGGCACATTAATTATCTGAAATTTAAAGTAGCAGGTGCTTATTCCTGCTCATAAAACTGTCTCGTCTATCTTATGTACCAGGTTCCTGCATTTTCATTTGGCTGAGGGAGATCGAGCCATTTTGTGTTGCAGTGGTGGGTCTCTGTAACTGGTGGGCTCCTAGGGCAGTGGTGAACAGCTTCAGGCCTGAGGGCCCAAACTGCCCTTCCAAGTCTCTCTATCTGGCCCTGCAAATTGCAGGCATGGATCCCCTATGTGGACTGGGACTACAGTGGATGGGGGTGGTAAAGGCTTAAAGTCTCTGTGTATTAGGTTCTGCTTGCTGGTTTAGCCACAGCCATTTGGTTGGCCACTGTGAGAACAGAATCCTGGATTGGCCTGATCCAGCAAGGCTCTTCTTATTTGCTTATGCTTGGCTCCTGATCTGGATCAGGCCCCTTGCCATAAAGCTATGCAGCATGTAGTTTGAGCCTCAGTCCGAATATGTTCAATAGAGCTCATATCAAAGACTGCAGCTTTAAATTTCTTTAATCAGCTGACTAATCTGTTAGGGCTGTCTCCAAACATGTGCGGAGTGTACCCAAGAGTGCTATTTTTTTTTTAAAAAAAAATTTAAAGCGCAGCTTCTAGAAGAAGTTTATAATGAAAGCACTGAGCATAGACTTTTCTGGCTTTCCATCCTTCTGTTCTGGCAGCCATACATGAGGATGAAATTCTGGTCCAGCCAGTAAAATCCTGGCAGGTGGGGAAGTGTCCTGGCTGAGCTGTTATCATTTGAAAACAACAAGAAAGGAGGGCAGACAGTGAAATCTGGCAGTCAGGCACAGAGGCCTGCATCTGTCTCAGCCGACTCCTGTGTGTGAAGTGCTAAATCTCTGAAAAAAGGAGGTGCTCCATTCAATTTGGGTGCTGTACAACTGCTACCAATTAAAACAACAAAACATTCAATGGATTTGCCGTCTGGGGCGGGGAGGGAAGGGGGAAATAGGCTTTCAGAACAATGTTGTTGAGTAAAACAGGCTCTACCTTTTTGGTCAGCGTGCTGCTGCAACAGTGCTGCAAGTCGTCACGAGGTAAACATGTGCTCACCAGAGCCTGCATGCGTTCCTCAGCTCCTTCACGCATGCAGATGTGGAACTAAGTGCAGAGGCGTTTTTAGGGTGGCGCGACTGGTGCGGCTGCACCTGACGCCACGCTGCTGGGGGCGCCGAAACATCGCTGCAGAACAGAGAGGCAGGGGGCGCTGAATTTTAGCATGGCACAGGGAGCCATGACATTTGAGAGCCCAAAACCCGCTGCTGCTAAGCTCTTGGGGACAGATAAGCAGGAGATACACAGACCCTGAAGCTGATTGAGACTGATGAATAAACTGGGCTCATTAATGCCCGCCATTTCATAAGGAAAGCAAGACTCCCATCACAAGCAGTTTTTGAAACTGCATTCGAAGGCCTTCATTGATCCTAGTACAAAGCATAAATTACGTAGCTGGCATTCAGCCTGTACAGAAGCACGGGGGCCTGGTGGAGAGCCACATCTAAATCTAGGGCCAGGGAGCAGGGCTGGGGAATCTCAGGCCCAGGGCCATTTGCAGCCTCCCAGACCTCTGGGCTCTCCTCAGGCCACTCGCCTTTCCCAGTCACACCACCTACTGGCCCCGATTCACTCCTTCCTTGAGTTTTTCCCCTTGACAGGAATGCATTATTGGACTCCCATGATGCCTCTAGGTTCCCTGGATAGAGAGCATACCCTCCAACATTTCTCCGATGAAAATAGGGACCTCCCATTCCCAGTGGCGTAGCGTGGGGGGTGCAGGGGGGGCGGCCGCACTGGGCACAACATCTGGGGGTTAGGGTTAGGGGGCGGAAATCCACGGGTTAGGGGGCACAAATTCACGGGTTAGGGGGCGCAAATTACTTGCCTTGCCCCGGGTGCTGACAACCCACGCTACGCCACTGCCCATTCCATAACGATAATTCTTACTATTTCTACCCCACACATCTTACTGGGTTGCCCCAGTCACTCTGGGCAGCTTCCAATATATCTATATAAACAGAATAAAACATTTTTTTAAAAAAATACCTATACATGATTGTCTTCAGATGGCCCAGGGGTTCGGATGAGAGGGGTGTGCGAGTGCGCATAGAAACTGTCTGTACTGAGGTAAAACTTCTGTACAGTGCTCTTCCTGATTTTGCCTCTGGCCCAGTCTGCCATGGGCATGTGGTCCTTGGGAAGGGCACTCAAATGAATGTGAACCCTGGACAGAAACAAGGAGAGGGCAGTGGTGAAACTGGGAGAGGGAGGAGTTGAAAGCAGAAGCGCATCAGTCAGAAGGTGCTGCTCTGTTGACCAGGGCTCCATTCACACCATGCATTTAAAACACTACGATGAATTCCATTTCATTTTTATAAATACCACATTAGGTTAAGGTCTGGTTCACTACAGTAACAATTCCCCCCCCCCTTTTTTTGCAATGTACACAATATCCTTTTTGTTCTGTTTTGTTTTCTGCATGGGTACCATTTCTTGTTTCTTTTTGTGCCTTATTTCACTCTCTGCACTTGTAACTTTGTATTTTCCCCCAATAAAGAGTTACTTCCGGGTTTTGCTATGGTACTAATTTAAACACTCATGTCCCCCCCCCAAGAATTATAGTTTGTTAAGGGTACTGCTTAAAGTGGTATAATACTGTTTTAAATGTGTAGCGCTGATTGGTCCACAGTTAAAACAACAATTTAAAGACAGCCATGAGGCCCAGATTAAGTCAGTTTTTCTAAAAGGCCCGGATAAACAAAAATATATTAGCCTGGTACCCAAAAGAGTACAAAGATGGCATCAGGCCAGCCTGTTTTGGAAGGCTGCTCCATAAGCAGATGCTAAGAGTAGAAAGGCCCACTCTGTGGTGTTTACCCACCTCACTTCCTTCAGAGGGAGCACCCAGCGCATGGCATCCAAAGAGGTTCTTAAGCTTTGGGTCAGGTGGAAGAGGCAGTCTTTCAGGTAACCTGGTCCCAAGTCATTCAGGGCTGAATTTAATCCTCAGGCTATGCGAATAGGCCATCATGAAACAAACCACACACACACACACACACACACACACACACAGCTTTTCCATCCCCTCAAACAACACTTTTCAGTGTATAAAATTCGTGCATTCAGATGCCACCCATAGGTGAATACTGTGGTACCTCTGGTTGCGAACGGGATCCATTCTGGAGGCCCATTCTCAACATGAAAAGAGCACAACCTGAAGCGTCATATCTGTGCAGGTCCGCGGCGCGATTTGGCGCTTGTGCACATGTGCGAAACATGATTTAGCGCTTCTGCGCATGCATGAGCGGCAAAACCCGGAAGTAACTCTTTCCGGTACTTCCGGGTCGCCGCAAGACGTAACCTGAAAGAATGTAACATGAAGCAAACGTAACATGAGGTATGACTATTTAACAATCCAGGAACAAAGTGACGTATCTACCTGGGTGAACCGGCCCTCAGGTTTGAGCCCAAAGGAGTAAGGCAGCGTTGAGTACAAAAGTTCAGGATTAAGTGGTTTGTGGGGTGGCAACGTCCATTGTCCTTGCTGTGAAGGGTGCCTGTGATGTTTGCTCAGAGCTGGTTGTTATCATTTGAAGACATCGGCAGCCAGCTTATTACAGACAAACACAAGGAGGAGGGCCGTTTCCTACTTTGTAGTGTTCAGCATGAAAGACCAGAGGAAGCTTTTGAAAAGGAGCATCAGCAATATTTACTTAACCGAGTGTAGGCAAACACACGGGAGGCCTGGAACTGCTGGGATTTCTTAGTAAGAAGTGATACTGGGATTTAAAAGTCTTACTCAGGAGAAATGTGTCGTGAGCCTTCTGGAACGGATGCCAAAATACCTCTCCAGGTGAGCTAATGTGCCATCATTTACACACTTCTTGTACACAGAGTCTTCCAGTCCTCTTTGCATAAGTATGAATGACTATATGCATTACAAGACAGAGATGGTATTTATAACTCTAGAAGAAACTTCAGTAGCTTTCAGGGCTCTCTGCATGTTAAAACCTGCAGCAAGTCTTTGATAGCCACAGCCATTAAAAAAGAAAAGAAAAATCTTCTAAAATTTGATTTTCTTAGAGAAGGCAGCTGGGGTATTTTTGGTCATTATCCAGTAGATAAAACTTTCGTGTCTGAACAAATTCTCCCATCTTCTTTTTGCTCATCTGGCTAACACGAACCTTAACATTACATGCTTGTACCTTTTTCTTTTTTTGCTTAGAATTTGATGTATCGTGGTAGAGCACGGTATCAAAAAAGCACTCAGCAATTCCTGCACTTAACCTCTCTTCCTCCTCGCAGGGACTTTGGGAAGGTTTTCTGATTACAGTATGAAGCCAGGCAGAATGGACCAGCAGAGCTCTGCACACCAGGATGGTAGTTTCCTAGATCATAGAATTACAGAGTTGGGAGGGAACATGAGGAACATTTCATCCAACTCCCTGCACTGCAGGAATATGCAGCTATCCTGTTGTAGTCCCACGCTGCTCAGACACAGCAGAGCTCAGTGGCAGGCGAGGCCAGCCAACCAGCCAAGTCTCAGGGGGGTACTGGCCTGGGGGCAGAGTCCATATGCCAGGTTCAGTCCAGTCCTAAGGTCAGGAGTGTTATGTAGTATCTCAGTTCACGCAGTCAGACAGTCCAGGGGTCAAGGAAGCTGAGAGTCCAAGGTCGCAAGAAGCAGCAAGGTCTGGCCAGGAACGACAAATGTTGTTTCCAGCAACTGACTGAGGCTGGAAACCCAGCATAAGAAAGCTGGAGCCAGCTGGTTCTTATCAGGAGCAAGAAGGCTGATCAGCAGCAGGTGGAGTCACTCTGCTTCCTGCTCCTTCAGGCTGCTGCTCAACAGGTGAAGCTGATCCCTGGCCTATGACATATCCCTTACAGGACTGAACCTGCAACCTTGGCGTTATCAGCACCACACTCTAACCAACTGAGGTATCTAGGCTGTTTGGTCCTGAGGTCCACAGAGGGGAGAGAACATAAGAATGTACAGCGAGCCTTGCAGGATCTGATCAGCAGCTTATTAGGTCCAGTATTTTATTCTGAGATTGGCTAACTAGGAGGCGTCAGCACTTTCCCACTCAATTTTATTTATTTCATTTTTATTGAATCTGTACCCCACCTTTTTCATTAAGCGGTATATAAGTCTTCTAAATAATAATACATATGCAGGGTTGTAAATTGCACTGGGCTGAGGCTCCAATACTTTGGCCACCTCATGAGAAGAGAAGACTCCCTGGAAAAGACCCTGATGTTGGGAAAGATGGAGGGCACAAGGAGAAGGGGACGACAGAGGACGAGATGGTTAGACAGCGTTCTCGAAGCTACAAACATGAGTCTGACCAAACTGCGGGAGGCAGTGGAAGATAGGAGTGCCTGGCGTGCTCTGGTCCATGGGGTCACGAAGAGTCGGACACGACTAAACGACTAAACAACAACAACAACAAATTGCGCTGGGAGCCTTCACAGGTCCAGGAGGCTGCCTGATTTAGCAGTTTCCCGTCAGCTTTTGGAGGGCTGTAAAAATGCTTGGGTGTGGGGTTCACCCGCAGCGCCCCCCCTAATTTCCCTTGCACAAATGAGTCGAAGGTTGAAATAGGGCCCTCTGTCTCCTTCGAATCTGGGCTCTTTTGGTTTTTATCCCGGGATTGTTGGAACGGCAGCCTTTAAAATGTGTTTGACATTGTTTGCCCTTCTCAACTTCATCTTCACATGCTGTTCCGAAAATCCTTTGGCTCAGAAGGCGGGATAATAATAAACAGAGATAATAAATAAACAAAAGGACAAATAAACATGCGGCTTTGACTGCTCCTGCTCCACCCCACCTCCTGTGAGGTGCTCTCCTTGTGGGCTCCGTTGAGAGTGTTGGGTGCCTTGAGGCACGTCCTTTGTCTTGGGTAATAAAAGTTCAGCAGAGCAAGGAAAATGCAGAACACCTGTCGGGTCTGTCAAGCCTTAATCTACGGATTATAATGGTTTTTAAATTATGAATTTGTGACAGGCACTTCCCTACCTCCTCCCCCCCATGAGCTAAAGACGTCAGCTTTCAAAAAAATATATGTATGAAAAGAAAGAAACACTGAACAAGGGCATTGCTCTCACAAAAGATATACCATTCCTTCACAGAGAACTCAGCCGTGGAGCCATAAGCTCCTATGCCAATGTTTGCCTAGCGGTTTTCAGACTTTCAGAGAATTTTGTTTACAAAGGGTTGTCTCAGCTGAGGAAGCCCTGCGTTTCCGCACTGCAGAAGATTCTGGAGCAAGTTTGGGCAGAGTTCAGGCCAAGGCCAGCTCAAGGCATCTTCTCGCCTGAGGTAAAACAAATAGTGCTTCGTCCTGCGCACTCCCATAGTATCCTTAGCTACTAACCCTCAGCAGAAAACTTCAGAGGCAGTTTTCTCCTTCCCTGCTGGTAAAAATACAACAATGCTCTCTGTGACTAACAATCTCGTGCCTTTTATTTATGCCTTCTGTGTTACTGCTTATTTCGACAATTTTGATGTCACTTCATCAAAGGAGACCCGATACAATACGACTTAAAATGAGTTAAAACTCTAAAATCAGAATTCAGTTTAAAAAAACCTGCTGGGAATAAGATGAAAGATTATCCAGAAGTGCTGGAGGTTCAAGGGGGGGCCACACCTGGCCATAAATTGGGCGCACAGTATTGAGCGTGCAGCTACTGTTGGATCCGAGCTGTGCATCTGTGTCATGGGGGATCCACTATCAGTCACTCCTCAAAAGATCTCAGTGATCAGGCAGGGCTATAAGAGATCAGGCAGTCCTCGACATATTCTGGACCCAAGTTGTCAAGTGTCCTGGGAAAAACGGGGCATCCCGTTTTCTTACATGACAGCATGGCGGCCATTTTGGGTGCTGCGATATTGCAGGATTTTGTGCTGAGGTCTCGCCCAGAAGAAAGCGCTTCTCTCCTGGGGGGAGTGCTTTTTCGGGGAAACAATCTTGCATGGCACCCCAAAATGCGTGTTTTTGGGTGCCGTGGGAGCACAACCCCGAATATGTGTGTCTTTTGGGCTCTGGGATCTTGTGTGGTTGGGACTCAAGATGCTGGAGGGTATGCAGGGTCCTTGTAAATGAATACAGTGGTACCTCGGGTTAAGTACTTAATTCGTTCCAGAGGTCCATTCTTAACCTGACACTGTTCTTAACCTGAAGCACCACTTTAGCTAATGGGGCCTTCCACTGCTGCCACGCCACCGCAGCACAATTTCTGTTCTCATCCTGAAGCAAAGTTCTTAACCCGAGGTACTATTTCTGGGTTAGCGGAGTCTGTAACCTGAAGCGTATGTAACCTGAGGTACCACTGTTCAGATACTTTTAACCTGGTCCAACAGTGTATGGGCAGCCAGTGCAGACTTTTGATCACCAGAGTTGCGTGCTGGCGCCAATCTTCCTCCATTGACAGTCTCACCATAGCATCTTGTAGCAGCTGGAGACTCCGGAACAGGCCCAAGGGGAGCCTTTCCAAGACACCCAACATTCGCTGCCTGAGGTCACAGCTGCACACCTGCCAAATGGTAGGGCCGGCCTTCCTTCAGAGTCACTAGATCCGCTTCGTTTTGTTTCGAACAAGAGCCCTGAGGCCTACCAACCAGAGACAGGGGGCAAAACATTGGCTCCGAGGGGCACTTCAAAATAAGGACTGTGGTGACTTTGAACACTTTTCTCCTTTCAGCAGCCCCACATAGGAAGAAAATAAAGCCACAGTGGCCATTCAGATGCCTGAGGGTTGCTCACAGGCAGGGCAGGAATGCAGTAGCCTTATCCCATCATGTTCTCCAGCGTTCAGAGTCCTGTGCCGCCTGAGGTAATATATAGCCATCATGACTATTAGCCAATGATAGCCATGAAATTGGGGCGTACTCTCCAGTCGGCAAAGAAAGCCTTATGAGCACGTTCCATCTCATCCCCTCACATCTTCATTGGCCACATCTGGAATGGGAGCTGGATGCAGTGAGGCCATCAATTCCCGGAGGCCCCTTGGCCACCTCTACAGAAGCATCCCAATCCCCACAGCGGCTTCCCCAGCAGGGGGCAGCCTTGAGCCTGCCAGCCTCTCCCCTAGCCGAGTCCCTGTCTGCCTCTGAATGAAACAGAGGCTCTCTGGCGAAAATATAACTCTTCAGGAGCAAACGATAGTGCTTTGGTTCAACTTTATGACCGGGTGTTTCCTAGATCCAAGCCTGAGCGAGTGAATTTTGGAACTGCTGGACAGGAAATAAGCTAATAATGGGATTTTGCAATGCTCAGTTTCCCATATATGGGAGCGAAAATTTGCCACAGGTTAGTTGCTGACCTCCCGGCTATTTGGGTGAATCTTTTTTATTTTTTATTATTATTATAAGAATTCCCTTTGTTCTCCTTGCTCATGTGGCATGCTGAGGAATGTGCTGTACACCAGGGGTGCGCAACTCAAATCACTCCAAAGGCCATTAAAACAATATTAACTCAAGGGGGCTGCACCACTGCATTAATCACCAGAAAGCATTTTTATTATCATTTTAAACTCATTATCCCATGCTTTGTTAACTTCTTGTTTGCCACAGCACCCTGGAGCAGGCAGTCTCATTTCTCTGATCCATCACAGATCTCTCTGAACCCCCCTTCCCTCTCTCACTTCATATAATAATGCTTTTTTATGCACCTTTTATACATTATTCAACTTAAAACATACAGTTAAAGCACACGACTTTCCCAAAGAATAATGGAAACTGTCGTTTGTTAAGGGTGCTGGGAACTGTAGCTCTGTGAGGCAAACTACAGTTCCCAGTATTATTTGGGGGAACCATGTGCTTTAAATGTATGGTGTGCACACAGCCGCCCTCTGCATCCCACAATGTGTCTTCTCTCTGCGCCCTGTGGCAATAAATGAATTTGCAACACCTTGTTGTTCTGTGTGCTGCTTCAGTAGGAAGCAATTGGACAGTTCTTCTTGAAGCGCATAGTATTAAGTATGTCTTTAGCCACCGGTGTTTTATTGTGCATGTGTTCTGCAATATTTCATTGACACAATAATACTGCCTTAGTGGTGGATTTATTCTGCTTTATTCGTTGTTCTGTTATCTTTCCCCAATGCTACTAAATTATCGCTGTCTGGAAGGGCTATAGCGCAACAAAAGCAAGAGAAAAATAAACCAGAACCTCTGTGGTATAAAACAGTACAGTGGTACCTCGGGTTACATACGCTTCAGGTTACACACTCTGCTAACCCAGAAATAGTGCTTCAGGTTAAGAACTTTGCTTCAGGATAAGAACAGAAATCGGGCTCCGACGGCGCAGCAGCAGGAGGAGGCCCCGTTAGCTAAAGTGGTGCTTCAGGTTAAGAACAGATTCAGGTTAAGAACGGACCTCCGGAACGAATTAAGTACTTAACCTGAGGTTGCAAACGGGATCCGTTCCGGAGGCCCGTTTGCAACATGAAAAGAGCGCAACCTGCAGTGGCGCGTCTGCGCACGCGTGGCTTGTGATTTGCCGCTTCTGCGCATGCTCATGACATCATTTTGCGAGCGGCGAAACCCGGAAGTAACCCTTTCCGGTACTTCTGGGTCGCTGAGGAATGTAACCTGAAAGAACGTAACATGAAGCGGACGTAACACGAGGTATGATTGTATGGGATTAGAATTCAGCAGGGAGGACGATGGGGGACAAGAATTAGCACATTTGTCATTGGCTCTGGCGCCCCCTACTGTTGGTCTACCAGCCTTATGCCCAATCATTCCCAATGGGCAGCTGCCACTGGCACTGAGTAGGCCCAGCCCTCTTATGAACTGCGTGGGCTGACTCATGGAAATCCCAGCATTCATCAGGATTTCAAGTTTTGAAAATGTTCACATTTCTCCCTGTATGAGAATGTCATTAAAGGCTGTAAAGTGGCATTCACTGTTATGGTTCCCAAAGACACAGAGAGAAATTATTATTTCATATGCTTTTAGTGGCAAGGATTTTATATGCAAAATACCGGGGGAGGCGGGGGGAAGAGAGAGAATGCCCCTGTCTAAGGGGATAGCTTATTAAATTATGGGAACTGACAACTCCTGAGCAAAATCACTTGGGTTAAACAAGGGGAAAAGAAAATAAATTGGAACAAGAACAGGCGATGTTCAAAGAAGTCCGGAAAAGCAGAAAGAGAGGGATTAGCTACCATCCGTTCTCAGTTGTATGAGAAGATATGAATATGAATCTCCACAAATTGTAGACTTAAATACATAAACAAAAGGGTTCATCGATGCCTACCTCCAATTAAGTCCAATTACTTATTCTTATTATTAAATTATTATTGTTAAACTTCAATGATTATTTATGTTACTAGGACCAATGTTAATTGCCTAGTTCATTGTTTTGCTGTTGCTGTTTATAATGTTTAGGAGCTGTCCTAAATCACTATTTTTCATTTTGACAGTTTTCCGTGTGTGTGTGTGAACTGCTCTGCATTAAGTTACCGCAAATAAGCGACCTTAAACAACATGCCAGCTTCTTTACATGCTGAATGTGAAGAATCCACACATCATGGGGAACTGAGGGCTTTCAAGCAGGACAAAGATGTCTAAATAGGTCTCTTTCTCTTTTGCAGTGACATATTTGATGCCATGTTCCCTGTCACACACATTGCTGGAGAGACTGTCATACAACAGGGTAAGCGTCCCACCCTGCATATGTCTGGTGGAAGCGTGAAATGCATTGCTCCATGAACATCCATGTTTGGGGGGAAATGCTGTGACCTTGGAGCTCAGCCCCTGCCTCTCTTCTACAAAAAGGGGAGGGGGCTGCAAGAGTGACTTCTATAGTGGGTAACAGGAACGTAGACCTTCCCATGACCTTCTGCTCTTGTTCCAACTCCTCCCCCAGCCACTTGCCACCCATCGGGGTTTTCTGGGTCTAGAGCAGGGATGGGAAATGGGTCTTCCAAGAGTTGCTGTAGTTCAACTCCTATAACCCTTGACCATTGGCCACAGGGAATGAAGTAGATTCGAGCTGAAGCTCAACAACAAGCTACAGGTGGTGGGATTGTCCATTAGTTAATGAATTTTGGAAACAGATTGGTATAGAAATATTGGAAATTGTGGGTAGGAAGGTGGAAATATCTAAATTAATGGTTCTTATTAGCCTGAGTAGCACCGAGTTATGGGTAAAATTGATGGTAACTGCAGCCAGACAGGTTATAGCGAGTAATTGGAAAAATGCAGAAGAGCTAGGGGTGAACCAATGGAGGAAAAAATTGAATAATATTATAATTTTAGAATATCTAACTGTGAAGATACACAGAATGAAAGGGTTTAAGGTCAGTGAGAAAGAGGAGGATTGGTTTGAGAAGATACTGGATTATTTGGGTAGATTTGAACAATTTGGGGAAATTAAATGGTTAAAAGTTAAATAAACCTTGTGGAGCGAGGAGTGTTAGTGCATATAGAATTGTGCATATGGTCGATTTGAATATGTTATTATTGATTATGTATGCTCAATGTATCAGCCGCCTGGGGGGGTTTCACTGTTGGGTTTTGGTTGTTTGTAAAAATAAAGAAAGAAAGAAAGAAACATGCTACAGGTCTTCCAGTCTTGGTCCAGAACCTAGGCCAATGGTTCTCAAAGGGTTTGGCAGGAGAAGATAGCGGGAAGGCTCAAGCACAATCTAATAGGCATTTGAACATTTCAACGTAGTGTAGTATAGTATCAAAATAATTTTGTTGGGATATACAACCAGGGACAGTATCCACGCCTCTGGCTGCTCTACAGTTCTGCTCAACCTGTTGTTGTGAGCAGGGATTTTCAACTCTGACAAATATGAAAGATGAGAAAAGAGAAAGCTTTCTTTGTGTTGAGGAGAAGATGCACATTTTTTTTGGTCTTAAATTAGACCTAATATAAACAAGATTACCTGGCAAAAGCAAGCTCGCACTTCTCATCGAGTTTGTACACATGCTTAAGGTACATATCTAAGAGGCTAGTTTAAAATTATATTTTGGGAATGGTTCATGTTCTTATGTAGCTGCATTGTTTTATATTTTCTGGATGTCCCATGACCGTATTCTAAAGTAGTTGTGTTCTATAACACCATCAAGCACTGCTAGGAGTTGTTTATTTGTCCTCCCCCCCCCCCCAATGTATTTCTTGTCAATTAAAAAATCGGCATGATGTGAGCAAATTTTCATTCTGAAAGTGTGGTCCAGAGAAGAAAGTTTGAGAACCACTGACTTAGACTGTTGGGAAAGTGTAGGGAGAGCAGTTGGATGGAGAAAGTGATGACTGAGAAGGAGGTTTAGGTGCCTTTCCACCTGTTTGCCATTTATTTGGTGGAAGAATCGCCTTCCCAGGAGAAGTGACCCATGGGCTTTGAAGGCACCAGCCAGAAGTGTAGCATGTTGTCAGAGCTGCTCGAAGATCCTAGCTCACAGAGGATCACGCTAGCCAGCGATCATTAAGTAAAAGTCTTTATTGAGTTACAGTTTCCATTTTCAAGCTGCTGCGTGCAACTCTACGTCTAGTAGCTAGATCGGCGAAGCTCCGTCTGATTCTCCGCCCCTTGTGCACCAACTTAATATCCTAGCCCTGCTCCACCTTTTCCGCCTGACTGTTCTCCTCTGGGTCCCTCTGCCCCCCGGGGTTTCTTCCTTCCGGGATTCTTCTGACGCTGACCCGGACCCTCCTGCCTCCTTGCGCCGGGCTTTAGGACCTGGCTCCCTTTCCGGGCTGCTTACTGCGCCGCCTTCCTCTGCATTTGAACTTGGCGCGCGCGCCCAACCTTCCACTTTCCGCTTAACCGTTTCTTCGCTCCCCGATGGAGGTGTGGCCACTCCTGACTCATGCCCTCCCTCCTGTGGTGAGCTGCCAGCGCTTGCCCCCTGGCTCCCTTCCTCCTCCCTGCTCCCTAGCGGTGACGCTGGTCCCGATTTCCAACTGCTCTCCTCTGAGTCCCCTCTGGCTCTATCTTCCTGGGGTGCCCCCCTAAACTCCCCCCTTGCCCTGGCCACTGGTGCTCCTTTCTGTGAATCCTCTGATTCACTGGAAAGGCTCGGAGATCTCGGGTCGTCGTCATCACTCATCTTTTCTTCTGCCTCCTCCCCTTCGCTCTCTGTTTCCTCCCTTGCCCTTGCCTCTGCTCCTAAACCCCTGACACATGTATTTATTAATTTTATTTATTTATTGCATTTACATCCCACCTCCTTCTCCAAGGAGCTGAAGGTAGTGTTCACGATTCTCCGCCTTCACGTTTATTCTCCACAACAACCCTGGCAGATTGGGCTGAGAGGCAAGGATTGGCCCAAGAATACCCAGTGAGCTTCAGGGCTCTGTGAGAATTTCAACCCTGGCCTCCCAGGTCCTAGGTCTGGCACTCTAAACACGAGCTTTCTGTAGTGCTGGCCTGAATTCACTTGAGAAAAGCTGCCTGAGTATCTTTGCTAGAAACAGAATTAATAAGGAAAGCTGAAATTGAAGATGTGTTAATGAGAGTTAATATACTTGGCAGTTCATCATGTCATGCGCTTACTTGCCAGATGGCTATGCAGTAAAATGCAGGAATACTTTAATTTCCAGCGATATCCTGTTGATCATGAATATATAAGGTGGTATTTTGAAATTAGCAAATACACAAGTTGGAAATGGGAGCTCTTGCCTGGTTCCATGAGTCTGCGTGAGAGTCTGCTGTCTCAATTTTGGAAACGGTTTGTGAAAACCATCAAAACTTGTTTTTGTTTCCTTGCAGGAGACGAAGGAGACAACTTCTACGTAATCGACCAAGGAGAAGTGGATGTAAGTGCGAATTCACCTCTTACCTGATGGAATTTTGTGGTTTCCCTTCAGATCTTATTCATGCTACCTCGGGAACAGAAAAAAAACTGCCTTATACTCAGACCTCCTGGTCCACTTAGTATTGCCTACACTGACTGGCAGTGGCTCCAGTCATCCTTGGCATGTCTGCAGGGACAAAGTGTTGCACTTGCATGTGCTGGACATTGTGTAGCTCCTGTAAGAGAGAGAGAGAGAGAGAGAGAGAGAGAGAGAGAGAGAGAGAGAGAGAGAGAGAAGCAATTTCAAAGGCACATTTAACTTCAGTGTGGATGAGCCATTCGTATTATGTTCAAACTAAGTCATCGTGCCCTAAAAAATACTTCTCCTCTTCCCATATGTCCACCCAGCTCAGTTTTAAAAACCTTGCTTCCACGATAGGTTCTAGTCCGAAAGGGAGCAGCTCTTTGGGGCTGACTTGGCTTGCAAGAAGCAATTTTCCCATGCGGCACAGTTCGTGAGCCAAGCTTATTTGTCCGCGTGAAGTAGGTTAATGGGGTATCATATGCAAACAAATTACTTTAGAAGCCATATTAACCACACCTGTAGGCAAGACATTTTGCCACTGGATGATCGAGATGGAAGGCTATCAAGATGGAATGCACCCGAGGGGCCGTGAGAAAGGAGAGCAGACTATTTTCGGTAATCACCCAGTTTAGTTTACGTGTAGCTTGCCTCTTCCCATAGAGGACGAGAGCGGCAGCCTCGGGCTGATAGTTTCATCTTCAGGAATCTCACTGTGCTCTTCAGAACTTGCTCCCGAAGGGCTAAACCTTGAATTGGAAGTGCTTGCAAAGGGAGCCCTTTCATCAAGCAGATGCGAGATTCGTCCTGGCTGTATAGATGCCTGGGTACGCGAAAGTTCTGTCCCATGCCATTCAGGGAGATAGCATTGCAGATAGGGAAACCAGCTTAGGAACTTTAGAAACACACACACACACACAGAGGCTGGATTGTGCATCTGTTAAGGGATGACGTTGAGATACAAGCAGAGATCCCCTTAACCCTCTCCAGTCTAGAGCAAGCATCAATAGATTCAGGAGAGTGGTCCTTTTTAATTTTTTTGTGGGGGCAAGAATCCCAAAATCCCATGATGTACAGAACATGCCCAGAGGCCATGAGATGATGATGGGCTGTTTTAAAAAAATGAAGGGAAGGGAACACAATGGAGTAGATGGAATGCCAACCAGGGAGCATTCCACTCTGCAATTTTTTGTTGCAGAACCTGGTGGGTGTTTGTTGCTGCTGTTAACAATCATCTAGAATATCAGATGCTTGAGGTTGTTGTTTTGAAATCCTCTTTGTAGTTTTTAAAAGTAAGCTTTGGAAATGTGATGTGTGTGTGTGTGTGTGTGTGTGTGTGTGTGTGTGTGTGTGTGTGTGTGTGGCTTATTTCAGTACTGGCTAATCTTAGGGACGCAGGGATCAGGTTATCTGATGCGGAAAGTCTCTTCCCATCCCTCTTCTATTTCAAGAAGCAAGCGGTGTATTTTAAGCTGCCCAGCAGCTCCTTGCAGTTATTTTAGTGAGAGGCATCTTCTTCTTCTTTTTAAAAAAGTGCTTGTTTGTGTCAGGGGACCGTCTAATTGGCATTGTTCGGAATCGAAAACCTCACACTCCGAAAGTCACTCCTCAGGAAATCCGTGTGACTCATTGTTCCTATCAAGGAAGGTAGCAATGCCACATCGGCAGGTCAAGGAGGAGAGGCAACACTTGACAATTATCACAACTGCAGTGTTTATAGATGTGTGGTAACGTTGGCTTTATTTTTAAAACTTAGTGGCACCTTAGCAGCCAACAGGCTTGCGGAGGCATGAGCATGGCCGGGTATCTATTCTGCCCTGCAGTAAGGGGACAGGCATCAAAATCTGGCACCTAGGTACCCCCAGATCCTGTGCCAAGGCAGGTCAAATTGTGCATGCTAAGAAACGGTGCACATTTGCTCCTTCTCTCAAGGTCTACTGCCACTAGCCGCCTCCAAAACTCTCCTCAAAAAAAATAAAATTCCTTCCAGTAGCACCTTAAAGACCAACTAAGTTAGTTCTTGGTATGAGCTTTCGTGTGCATGCACACTTCTTCAGATACACTGTCAACTTCTGTTTCAGTGTATCTGAAGAAGTGTGCATGCACACGAAAGCTCATACCAAGAACTAACTTAGTTGGTCTTTAAGGTGCTACTGGAAGGATTTTTTTTATTTTGACTATGACAGACCAACACGGCTACCTATCTCCTCAAAAAAGTGCACTTTCTACAAAGCCTTCAGCTCATCCCCACAGACTCCATCTCTTGCTGAACCTAAGGCTGTGCACACCCAGGGCCGGATTTAGCTTTGATGAGGCCCTAAGCTACTGAAGGTAATGGGGCCCTTTATATGTCCAGCTGTCCTTTGTCAACAACAAATTGCCACTGTTTTTTGTGTTGGATATATGCTATATGGTAATTTATGGACCTAATAGGTATCTAAACCCATCTGCACATAACAAAATAGGAGCCTACACAACACAAATCACCGTTGCTGTATGTAGGTTTTATTTTATTTGTTTTTTATCTTATATTTTGGAAATGTACATCCAGGTTTTTTCCCTTTAATTTTTTTGGGGGCCCCCAAGAGAGTGGGACCCTAAGCTATACCCTGTTTAGTTTATACGTAAATCTGGCACTGCGCACACCCCATCCATATTTAAGCACACCCCATAATAAAACTAAAACTACCCTAATAAAAATAAAACTACCCCAGAAGCTCTGGTTTTCTCCTCACAGAACTACAATGCCCAGCACCCTTAATGAACTACAGTTCCCAAGATTCTTTGGGGGAAAGCCCTGAGCTTTAAACGGACAGTGCGGATGTGACCACTGGTCAAACTACACATTGCAGGGATGGATCCTGAGCATATACTATGCTGCTGAGCTGTTGCCACTCTGTGTGGCTGTCATCTGTCAGCATTGTGCAGAGTGGGCCATATCTTGGTGATAGACCACATGTTTTGCCTACGGAAGGTCTCAGGTTCAAACAACAGCATCTCCGGGTAGGGCTAGGAATAGCCGCTGCCTGAGACCCTAGGGAGCCACTGCCAGTCTGTGAAAACAGTACTGAGCTACATGGACCAGTGGTCTGACTCAGTATAAGACAAGCACCATGTGTTCGTTCTCCTGGACTAGATGGACAAACAGCCTGATCTAGGATACATCCATCCACCCATCCATCCATGCATCCATTTCTCTCTCACCTTTCCTCCAAGGAGCTAAAGGTGGTGTATATGCTCCTCCTTCTCTTCATTTTAACCTCATAACAACCCTGAGAGGTAGGTTAGGCTGAAAGAGAGCATTTGGTCTTGTTGTTGTTTAGTCGTTTAGTCGTGTCCAACTCTTCGTGACCCCATGGACCAGAGCACACCAGGCACTCCTGTCTTCCACTGCCACCCGTAGTTTGGTCAAACTCATGCTGGTAGCTTCGCGAACACTATCCAACCATCTCGTCCTCTGTCGTCCCCTTCTCCTTGTGCCCTCCATCTTTCCCAACATCAGGGTCTTTTCCAGGGAGTCTTCTCTTCTCATGAGGTGGCCAAAGTATTGGAGCCTCAGCTTCAGGATCTATCCTTCCAGTGAGCAGTCAGGGCTGATTTCCTTAAGAATGGAGAGGTTTGACCTTCTTGCAGTCCATGGGACTCTCAAGAGTCTCCTCCAGCACCATAATTCAATCTGGTCTTAGGTACCCAGAAAGCTTCATGACCTAGTGGGGATTTGAGCCCTAACGAACTCCATCTGCAAGAGTCTCATATGTTTGCAGAATGGTGCTTGCCTCCCTCTCTGCCCCCCATGTACCTCTAATCAGCGGGGGGGGGGAGGGCCCCCCATAACCATGCTTGGAAAGGAGAGGGGGGAATCATTCCATCTAGCCTTCTGATGAAACACATTTGCCTTAGTGTGATGTTGAATTCTTCCCCTGGTCTCCCAGGTCCTAGTCTAACACTCTAACCTCTACACCACACTGCATAACAGCTTGGCTTCACTTGAACTGCTGACACTGGCCCCTCTCGCAACTGGATGCTATTACTCACATAATACTGTGAATAAAAATGTTGTTGTTCTTCTTGACAGTATTCCGCCTGCGTACATACATAGGTTAACTTTTTCCGCTAAGCCTGATTTGCATATGTTTAAATGAGCTGCCCTTGGCTTTTACTCAGAATGATCCATTGACCATGTTCTTTTGAGTCCTGGGTTGCCCTGGAAAGAGGAGAGAAAGACTGCACTGTGTGTGTGTGTGTGTGTGTGTGTGTGTGTGTGTGTGTGTGTAGGGGGGGCAGTCAGATCCTGTTGCATCCCCATTTCCATCCCTAGGAAGCCTGCTACTTTGCTATTACAATTGATCTTCCAGTCACCTTGTTTATTCACATTCAAAAGTCTCTGAATCCAGAAAATCTAGATAGAGGAGCAGCTTAAGTCTCTTTCCGTCTTGGTGGTCAGACAGTCGCATCGCTTCCTCATGAAGCCTGGCGACCTGCCTAAACGTATCTGGTGAAACATAAATGATGGGCTTCCAGAAAAAAAACACCCTCTGAAAGTACCTGCTCCAAAGTGTGTGTTTTTGATGGGGGGGGAGGAGTTCCAGATCTATATTTCCAAATATAAACCTCCTTCCTGTTGGTTACTTTCATTTTACAAGCCTTGCTCTTTCCCCCTTTTCTTCCCTGCATAAAAAGAAAATAATGCTTAGCCGTTTCACTGTAGAACAGCTCTTACGGTCAGAAAGTTCTTCCTGATTTTGAGCTGAAATTTCTTTTCTTATAACTTGAAACCATTGGTTCAGGTCCAACCCCCTGGCACAGGAGAAAACAAGCTTGCTGCATCTTCCATGTGGCAGCCCTTTAGATTTTTGAATCTATATCATATCACCTCTCACTCTCTTCTTTTTCATCATCACCATCAACTGTTTGCTTGTATAACTACAGTACAAACCACACCATATGAAGAACGGTCGAAGTAGCTGGGTATTTTAGCCGGGAAAAGAGGAGACAAGGAGTTACTGTTCAACATTGGAACGGGCTTCCTCAGGAGGCTGTGGGCTCTCCTTCATCTGAGTTTTTAAAGCAGAGGTTTGATGGCTGGGCTGGACTAAATGACCCTTCAGGTCCCTTACAAATTTACAGTTCTATGAATCTATGAGAGCAGCTCACTACATCACCAGAGTTTACATAACAAAATATAAACCTTCCTCAACGTTTAAGTTGCAAGGCATAGCAAAGTTTAAATAGCCACGGGCATGAGTATTAATAGGCTAATCAAAGCATCTAAATAGATATACACTTAGATTGAACAATGCACAAATTATTCATACTAATGCTAACAACAGAAGTAAAAAATTTAAAAACCCAACCCACTGAAATAGCAGCAAAAATAATACGCCTTAACCAAAACTAAACATTGCCCCCAGCTACAGCAGCTAAACAAGACCCCACCCTGGGAGCCTCTGGGCAGCTGCAGGAACAGCCTTTGTAGCTGGAGTCACAGAGGGGTGGGAAGGGGGAGAAATCTGATTCAGTTTGCATTTAAAGGTGAACCTACCTAATTTATGCTTTCCAGACACTATGCAAACCGAAGCAAACCATCCTTTGAAATTTGCACTTCTCCGAGTTTTGCAATGCCATTCTCCACCCCAGGTCATGTGTGCCCAAATGCACACATTAGAGTAAATTGTGCATAAAAATGCACATGTTGGTGAAAATGACCTGCAAAAAATAAATTAATTAAAAAATGCATTATGTTTGGGTAACATTGCTTTGCAAAAATGTGCCTATTCAGAGAAATTCGCACTAAAAATGCCGATGAATTTTCATGAGGATTAAAAGGAAGACACTAATGATAAATTGCTGCAGATTGTGGCAGGATAGGGGAGATAAATTGAAAGAACAAAATTGTCAGATATATATTTTTTTATCCTGCCTTGGTCTAGTCCAGCATTTTGACTGGCAATAAATGGCTCTCCCATATCATAGACAGAGGTTCCCCCAAGACCCATTTAAATAGAGAAGCCAAGGACTGAACCTCAGGCTTAATACATGCAAATCATGTGCTTTACCACTGAACCCAACACAGCTCTACTCCAAATAACAAATTTGGTTTCTTACATTACTTAAATTGGTGTGCATGTGTCCTTTTCATCTCTTAAGAAGCAGATTTCTTAAAACTTTCCCTCACACCCTGTCTCTGGGTGTATGTGGGGGAGGGAGTGCTCCTTTTGGTTGATATTTTTCACCTTTCTTCATTCTTTCTCAGGAAACCAGAAGGCTAAAATAAGCTGGGACCTTAAATAGACTTCTTCCACGTGGACAATGTTTCATTCTTCCTCCCCCCAAAAAGGCAGATTTGCAAGTAAACTTAGCGTGGCTGAACTTTCAGCCCAGAGGACAGGATGACAGGGCCATGTATCATCAATACACTTTGTCATCATTGCGAAAACAAAATTTACTGTGTCATGTCTGGCCTAGCACTGAGGTTTTAAACTTTGAGTACAGTGTCTTCCTGTTTCAAACACTCCGGTCATTTGTGTTAGTTCCTCTAACCCCCAAAACACACTTTCCCACCTCATTTCTGAGGCTGATATTAGAAAATGACATTTTTATTGGGGAAGTGAATGCAGGTTCTTAAGTTCACATTGCTGGAGAATTACAACACGTCCAGACAGCTGCATTATGCGCTCCTTCTTGGTCATTAGAGAAGGGAGCAAGGGTGGTTTCTGAGCACAATTCAAAATGTTGGTGCTGACCTTTAAAGCCCTACATGGCTTTGGCACTGTATACCTGAAGAAGCATAGCTACCCCAATTGCTCAGTCCAGACACTGAGGTCCAGCTCCAAGGGCCTTCTGGTGGTTCCTTCATTGCAAGAAGTGAAGTTACAGGAAACCAGGAAGAGGGCCTTCTTGGCAGTGGCTCCTGCCCTGTGGAACACCCTCCCATCAGACGTCAGGGAAATAAACTGTGCTCTTTTTATTTTAGATGGAACTCACCAGAACTCAGTTCTGGCTCCTCTCAGGTGGTCGCCATTGCCATTCTAAGAGGTGTTCATGGCACTGCTTTTTCTAGAAAAGTAGCACTGTAAATAAACAACTATTTGACTTTTAAAAGACATGTGAAGGCAGCCTTGTATCAGGAAGTTTTTAATGTTTGATGTTTTCCTGTGTTCTGTGCATTGGCTCCCAGTACATTTCCGAGCACAATTCAAAGTGTTGGTGCTGACCTTTGACGCCCTAAACGGCCTTGGTCCTGTAAATCTGAAGGAGCGTCTCCACCCCCATCGTTTTGACCGGACGCTGAGGTCCAGCGCCAAGGGCCTTCTGGCTGTTCCCTCATTGCGATAAGTGATGTTACAGGGAACCAGACAGAGGGCCTTCTCAGTAGTGGCGCCCACCCTGTGGAACGCCCTCCCTTCAGATGTGAAGGAAACAAGCAGCTATCTTATCTTTAAAAGACATCTGAAGGCAGCCCTGTTTAGGGAAGTTTTTAATATTTAATGCTGTATTGTTTTTAACACTTGATTGGGAGCCGCCCAGAGTGGCTGGGGAAACTCAGCCAGATGGGCGGGGGTATAAATAAATTATTATTATTATTATTATTATTATTATTATTATTATTATTATTATTCTGTATTTTAATTTGTTGCCCACTCTGGGCAGCTTCCAACGTAAAATAAAAGAACATAACAAAACATCAAATATTAAAAGCTTCCTGATACAGCGCTACCCTCGGTTGTCAATGGAAGCTTGTGGAGTAGGTTATCTCCTTGACATCTGACAAGAGAGCATTCCACAGGGCGGGCGCCACTACTAAGAAGGCCCTCTGCCTGGTTCCCTGTAACCTCCCTTCCTGCAATGAGGGAGCCTCCAGAAGGCCCCTGTGCTGGACCTCAGAGAGCTACTGTCCATCAGTGTGGACAGTAGGGAGCTAGATGGACCAAAAATTTGACTCAGTATAAAGCAACTTCCTGTGTGCCTGCGGCCCCAGCAATTGCTTGAATTCCACTTTGCTAATGAAGTTTATAAAGCAGAGGCGTGCGGTGGGGGAGAGGAAGGCATCCCTTTTATGTAAGATCTCTCCCCTGTTCCGTGCTGGATTTCTTTTGAGTTTCACAATGGTGGTGTTTTCCTGCAAACTTCCTTGCAGCTACCTTCTCCTCTCCTTTCAAGTCCGACAGTATTGCCGAAACAGAAAAAGGAAGACAGTGACAGCCCTGCCCCTTGGTTCTGTGCACGCCAGACTCTACAAAGAGGGTGCGCTGGGGGAAACCCTCAGATGCCAACACACCACAGGGAGCTGGAAACTCAAAGAGCAAATGCAGCTCTTGTACTAAAAGCAAGAAGACTTGAAATTCTGTCCGCAAAGCAGGTTGTTCCACCAATCACTGCGGTTGTTTTTAGTGACTCTGTAAGGAAATGGCTCAGCTATTGTTTCTGGACTGTTGACTTCCAGAGACCCATAGCATGTGAGGGAGACAGCTATTTTTTGGAATGTGCATTTTGCAACGTGTATTTTGGAAGAACAGTCATTTCCCCTTCAACTAAGTTCCTAAATTGGGGTTTTTAGAAAAAATAATAATATGTGTATTAAACTTGCTTGAAAATTCAAATTAAAAAAACAAAACAGATACAAAGGGTAAGTTATTAATATAACAGGCTTTGTACAGCTCAATAGCTATACATAAAGATAATCTCAATACGTTCTGCCCCCTTTAGGTTTTCCATTACAAAATTCTTCTTTACAGGGTTGTGAGATGAAGAGATAACTCAGAAGTCCCATAGTCTAGTGTACATCAAGGATGGGGAAGGAGGAGGCATTATCCTTTACACTTGTGTCATCAATAAAGATTTTCCTCAATTTTTTTCTCAAATGGGTCCACTATCTTTTGCCCCTTGTTGCCCTTAACTCAATAAAACCAATTTAGTTAAGGGTAACCAGGGGTTCTGTTTTGGAAAAATCTGTGATATTCGCAGACATTCGCAAATTATATTCCTATGGTGTGGGGATTAAGAGAAAATGGATATTGAAGTTGGAAGGATAAACGCTTGACATTGGTTAGGCAATGGTCTGAATCTCTTATTGCCCTTTCTCGTTTGAATCTATTTCTTGCAATTGTCAATCTTCTTTGGATAACACATGAGAAAGCCTATGCTACTATACATTGGGTGGGGCGGAGGGGGGGGAATTAGGCCAAGGGCCACATTCTCTTCTGAGCAGCGTTCTGAGGGCTGCTGTCAGGCTTTAGGGAATCCGACCCCCCTCCCTCACGGCAGGCTGACAGTAATGGAAAGACAAAAAGCTCTTACCAAGTCTTTTATTCAATATTCACAGAGAGAGCCGTAGAAATGCTGTCTCTTGGATAATGGCGTTGCTTCGAGTAATATCTTCCCCCCTTCCCTTCTCCGCCGTCAACAGCCCCACCCCCCTTACGGTGTCTGCTTAGGGACAATTGCCTCTGGGCTCTCTGCTCCCCTACTTTCATTGCTCTCCGTGTTCTGGGAGAAGGGGGGGGTCTGGAATGCTCTCTAGCGACAATGTGTCAGCCAGCTGTTCCTGCTCCGCTTCTCCCGTTATTTCCCAGCTTTGCCCCTCTTCTATCTCTGAGCTGTGACCCTCTGCAAACCACCGTTGTAAATCTATACCATCTTCCTCTTCTCAGGAAGGTTCAGGAGAAGGGGGAGGCCATCTCCACCATTCCTCTTCAGTCCATGTCAAAAGTTGGCAGAGAAATGAATGTAAACGTTTCCTTTGTACATTGACCTCTGCACACACACCCTTCTCTAGCCTCCATCTGGGAAAGTAAGGGGCATCATCAGAGCTCAGGAACACATTCCAGGCAGGCCAAAACGTTCTGGGTACCAAACAAAGCCAGTGAAGGGTGTGGCCTGATGGGAGTTATGACAGCCACATAGAAAGGCCTGGAGGGCCACATTTGATTGCCAGGCCCGGGGTCCCCCCTTCTATATATGTTTAAGTTAACACTGATGAATTATTCTTATCATAGAATCATAGAACTGTAGAGTTGGAAGGGACACCGAGGAAACCCAGCTAAATGGGCAGGGTATAAATAATAAAATTGTTTTCATCATCATCATCATCATCATCTAGTCCATGGGTAGGCAACCTAAGGCCCGGGGGCCGGATCCGGCCCAATCGCCTTCTAAATCCGTCCCACGGACAGTCTGGAAATCAGTGTGCTTTTACATGAATAGAGTGTGCCCTTTTATTTAAAATTCATCTCTGGGTTATTTGTGGGGCCTGCCTGGTGTTTTTACATGAGTAGAATGTGTGCTTTTATTTAAAATGCATCTCTGGGTTATTTGTGGGGCATAGGAATTCGTTCATTTCCCCCCCCAAAAAATATAGTCTGGTCCCCCACAAGGTCTGAGGGACAGTGGATTAGCCCCCTGCTGAAAAAGTTTGCTGACCCCTGATCTAGTCCAGCCCCCTGCAATGCAGGAATATGAAGCTGCCCCATACGGGAATCAAATCTGCAACCTTGGCGTTATCAGCACTGTGTTCTAACCAACTGAGCTATCACTGATGCTCACATTGTTTTTTTCTCTCACTGGCAGGTGTATGTGAACGGAGAATGGGTCACCAGCATTGGAGAAGGAGGAAGCTTTGGAGAACTCGCCCTCATCTACGGAACGCCAAGAGCTGCAACGGTTAAAGCCAAGACAGACCTCAAGCTTTGGGGTATCGACAGGGACAGCTACAGGCGCATTCTAATGGTGGGTTTAAAACCTAATTATTTGCCTAAGTTATTGCTGCTATTTCACTGGTTCCTTTACGGATGCCGTAAACCCATATGGTGCTTTAGTGTTTTACAACAGAGGTTAAAGGTTTTGAAAATTGAGGGTTTGGTGTCTGCTCTGCTTGGAAAATCAACAGCAGTGCATGGGTTTCTACTGTGGGAGAGAAAGGCACTGTAAACAGAATGCACCATCCCATATTGTCTTTATGAGAAGTGAGATGCTTCCAGCCTTCCCCTTTTGCCTCCAGAAAAGTAGCCAGCAGGAAAACGGTCAGGACTTGGCTGGGGTCACGTCGTGGGCGGCCAAACCCAAATCTAAGCCTGGAAGTTGCAAAAAGGATGGAAGTAGTGGGAAGCTGGAAGCTGAAGATCAGCAAGTACAGTGGTACCTCGGGTTAAGTACTTAATTCGTTCCGGAGGTCCGTTCTTAACCTGAAAATGTTCTTAACCGGAAGCACCACTTTAATGGTGCCTCCTGCCGCCGGCGAGCTGCCGGAGCCCGATTTCTGTTCTTATCCTGAAGCAAAGTTTTTAACCCGAGGTACTATTTCTGGGTTAGCTGAGTCTGTAACCTGAAGCGTATGTAACCCGAGGTACCACTGTATAGCTTTACTGAGCAAGTGGAGACTGAAAGCCCAGCCCATAGTACTTAGGCTACACTTGGCCAATCCAGAGACTCCATACTGCCGGCCAGTTGGAAGGGCTGATGTTGCCTTATCCTCATCCATTGAGAGTCCTTCCTCTCCCCACAGAACACCCTGCCTGCCATTATAATAGCTGCGCTAGAGAACATGGGGTGTACTGCAAACGGTAATAGGGGCATTCCTGGGAGAGGAGGAGCCCAATGGTGGTTGGTCCAGCCAGGCCGACGGAGAGGGCTTTGCTGCCTCACCAATTTGCCGGGTTTATTTATTAAATTTGTATACTGATGGAGCCAAGTGAAATGTTATGTTTCGTTATGGTTTATTTATATGCTGCTTTTGGGCCACAAAGGGTTATCCCTCTTCAGCCCCACTTTTTTGTTCTTCCAACCCTCTTTTTTTAAGACCTCCCCCCTTCCTCTCTGCCTGTTGTTTCCTCCAGCATTTATATACACACAGGTCCCACTTACAGTATACGTGTTCTGTGGAAATTGTAGACTTGTTATGTGAACGTTTGCCGGGAAATCGTTTATTAGGCAAATGTTCACATAACAAGTCTACGACTTCCATTGTTTCCTATGGAAATATTTATGATTTGGGATTTGTCCGATTCTCCCCTTTTTCCCCAATGCTTTTCCCCTAAAGTGGCTGCAGCCCAAGGAAAACACTGATTTGTCCGATCCCTTCTGTTCTCTGTTTTGTCTAATCTTGCTCATTTCCTGCATGGTTTCTGCCCCAAAATGGCTGCCGTTCACCAGCAAAGCAGAAACAAGCAAGGAAATAAGGAAGTGGGCAAACTCCCAATGTTTGGATATCTGAATCTGCGGTACTTATAGTGACGTTTGGGCATAATTATGTGTGGATAAGTGAATTTTTGGGACACAGGTGGCGCTGTGGGTTAAACCACAGAGCCTAGGGCTTGCTGATCAGAAGGTCGGCGGTTCGAATCCCCATGACGGGGTGAGCTCTCGTTGCTCAGTCCCTGCTCCTGCCAACCTAGCAGTTTGAAAGCACGTCAAAGTGCAAGTAGATAAATAGGTACCGCTCCGGCGGGAAGATAAACGGCGTTTCGGTGCGCTGCTCTGTTTCTCCAGAAGTGGCTTAGTCATGCTGGCCACATGACCCGGAAGCTGTACGCCGGCTCCCTTGGCCAATAAAGCAAAATAAGCGCCACAACCCCAGAGTCGGCCACGACTGGACCTAATGGTCAGGGGTCCTTTAAGTGAGTTTTTGCACAATGAGCAGGTAGATAGCAGGACTTGGTGTAGCCTTTGCTAGCCCCCATCCCTCTTCCCTGGGTCCTTGTATACATCCTGGCTCCATGTCCTATATCAGCCACTTGGCCAAGCCAGCCTTGAGATGTGGCTAAGCCAGCAGCTACTAACAGACAAATTGTAAGTGGCTTACATATTAAGTCCGCAGTCAACCCATCACAAATGGATAAAAGACAGTTTGGGTTTCAAGGCACCAGCGCACCTATTATTTCAGAAATTTCCTCCATCACCTCTTCCTAAAATTTGTACGCCCACTATCATTTCTAAATTGATTAATCATCCTCCCCAAACTACCGCTCAGTCAGTAGGTCTTCCCCCCATCCCTTTTCCTACTAGTTCCTTTTTTACTCACTTTCTCACCCAGTAGGTGGGAAATACTTATTGCTGTTGATTAGAGAGATCAAATGGAGCATGTTGTGCAACACTTTTCTTGTCAGCCATAACTTCTCTGAGGGGGCCCTGCTACTTACCGCACTGGGCATCTGACTAATCCATCCAGGAGTCATGTATTCATGGCCAGAATACCTTTGCGGGGCTCTTTTTTTGAGTGTGTGTGTAATAACCAGTAGCGTACATACAACTCCACATCTGCAAGGCAGCCCTGAGGATGATTGAGTACGTTTCCTTATTGGGACATCCTTCATGACTAATGCAAGTTAGTCAGCTAGTCTCTCTCCACAAACTATCAGTACTGTTTCCTCAACTTGAAGCTGTCAAACATATAAATAATATTGGGATTTATCCAACTAAGTTCTATGCAGAGCATACCCACTGAAATGAATGAACCACTCATGTCCATTCATTTCAGTGGGTCTACTCTGTGCATTGTATACAGCCGACTGAGTCTGCCAAAGCTGAAGGAGGGTGAAGAAGAGTGGTTTAGAAATCTTTAAAATTAATATGCTTAAAAAATAACAATCCTTCAACACTTTTCAGAAACGTGGTTCCAAAACCCTGTTTTTGCCAGCCGCTCTTCAAAAGAATTCAGGATTTGAGAACATTTTAAAAATTCCTCCTGCCCCCAGAAACTCTCAGCTCTGTGATTCTGTGAATAACAAACCCTCAGATGTAAAACAAACCCATTGCTGCAACTCTACTTAGCGCCGTGGAACGGATAGTGCCAGGGTCTTTTGAAGTATTTTGGTTTCATGATCAGCAACGCGTTTGTTTCAGCGGCTGTGTGCGCACAGACTGTTTTGTGCTCTGCTAAGAATGTTCCATTCTAAGCATAATTCAATATCAGGCTTACATAAGAATTAACTAGGGCTTCACACTGGGACCTCAAGCCAGCTCCCCGCTTGCCAGGATCCGCCTTCTTATTTGCAACCTGGGCCTGCTCTCCCCATTCTCCTGGCTTCAGTTGGTTGAGCTCCCAAATTCAAGGCGCAGCTTTCTAGGAAGCAGCCCCTCAACTCCTGTTAGCACAGATGTAGGGGGTTCTGAGGATGGAGAGAGGGAACAGGGGAGAGGAGGCAAAAGGAAACCCGGAGTGAGAGAATGAGATGCAGAGAGGGAACCAAGCCAGGGGGAGAGCGGATTGGAGGAGAAGAAAAGGAGATACCACAGAGGGTGGAGTTGATGGGACTAGGTGGTTTGTTGTGTGCTTTGGAATCAAAATTGAATTGAAATTGAAATTGAAATACTTTATTGTCACTTGTACAACTTGTATACAGTGAGATTACACAAGCACCCCCCCCCACTCAGCTCTCTTAGTCTTCATTCCCCTCGTTTACTGACGCACGCCCACCAAACCCGAAAGTCAGTTGCCCTGTTGCTATCTTTTCATTCAGCAGCCTAACAGCCCATGGATAGAAGCTGTTCTTTACCCTGTTGGCGCAACTAATCATGCTTCTATATCTTCTGCCCGAGGGCAGGAGATCCAGAAAATGCCGGCCAGGGTGTGAATCATCCCTGAGAATTTTCCTCACTCTCCTGAGGCAACGTTCTTCCGCTATTTCATCCAGCGGATTCACGGGACAGCCCATAATATCTGTCCCGTGAATCTGCTGGAAGGACTATTCATACAAGTCCTCCTTTTGGGCTTTCCATGGGCATATGGCTGGCCACTGTAGGAACAAGATGCTGGACTAGATAGGTCATTGGTCTGATCCTGCAGGCTCTTTGTACATTCTTATGTGATAGACAGGGACAGGGGAGGGCTTCAATGCAGTTCTTACTTAAAGGCAAATCTCTCAAATTCATACTTTCTGAAACAATATGGGAAACATAGCCCACCCCCGCCCCCCTGCATTGAAATTAGCAATTATCTGAATTTTGCAATGTAGTTCTCCAGCCAAGCATTGTTTACAAAATTTGTAGAATTGTAGAATTGTAGAGTTGGAAGGGGCCACAAGAGCGATCTAGTCCAGCCCCCTGCAATGTATATATTGGTGGTGGTGGTGGTGGTGGTGAAGCAGGGGTTCCTCTCCAAATTCCCCCTCCACTGCTTTTGCAAACTTCGTTGATGGCTCCAGCCTCTGCATGGGTGGCACTGTTTGGGCTGCATAAGCAACGCAGTGTTATTATTTATACCATTCTTTCCACTGCCAAGCATTTTGGAAATGGCTGGTCCGCTGTTTGGGATTGCTTTATGCAGTTGTTGTTTTTTTTAAATGAATTTACGATGTAAGGATTTATGTCTTTTGGACAGAACTTCTCTAGTTGTTGTTGCTTTAGATGCTTGGTAAAAGCAAGGGGTTTTGTTTGTTTTGTTTTTACTGGAAATGATAAAAAGAAACTTGGTCAAGAGGGCCAGGGGCCTGCTCCAGATTACCAGAAGGAATGGGGAGACTGGGAGGGCTGGTTGGTGTTGCCCCCAAACAACTGCATTTGCTGTCTCATTCTTAAAAGTCACAGAACCCTGGAGTTGAAAAAGGTGAAATGGCTATGAGGACCTTCTAAGCAGGAGTGCCCCCTCATACTCTAGCTGGAGAGGAGGGATTACCAGTGTGGTCATGCAGTGGTTAGAGTGTCAGACTAGGATCTGGGAGACTAGGGAGCCATCGTGGTGTAGTGGTTAAGAACGGTGGACTTGTAATCTGGTGAATCAGGTTCACTTCCCCGCTCCTCCACATGCAGCTGCTGGGTGACCTTGGGCTAGTCACACTTCTCTGAAGTCTCTCAGCCCCACTCACCTCACAGTGTGTTTGTTGTGGGGGAGGAAGGGAAAGGAGAATATTAGCCGCTTTGAGACTCCTTTGGGTAGTGATAAAGCAGGATATCAAATCCAAACTCTTCTTCTTCTTCAATTTCAATGAGCCCCTTTTCGTCCTCTTGTTTTGGCAATACCTTAGTGGCCAACCTAAGCCCAGGGGATGGGGAGCATGTGAAGATGGGCTGTGCTGCACTTACAGATTTTGAGAGGAGAACTTGGTTTTCTGCCTCTCACGATATCTTCTGAGGTCAAATCTATTTGGCACCCTCTTTTGACAACATGCAGGCGGTTTGGTATCCCTTCCTCACCAGAGTGCATTTGCCAGAGTTCTGTCCACTGTGTGCTTAAAGAAATGACCATTACTTTCCATGGAAAACCATTTTATTTTTTTGCACCGACTAAAAGATCACCGAGTCAGGTGGATTTCCCAATCTTTTCCAGTTCAGTCTGTCTAGCCGTGTAGCTTTCATTTAATTTTTTTAACGTGTTCCTCGTTCACCCCTCTCTTTGGGATTTTCACCCTCTAAATATACCTGAAGACTTTCCACTGGCTTCTCTTGTTTGTCCAAAGTTTCCTTGATTGCTGTCCGCCTTGGAGAAGGGTGGCAGGAGGACGGGACGTGCGGTGTTTAACAGAATGAAAAGCTGCAAAGCTTTAAATGCTTATCCTGCCCCCCATAAATCACTGCTGGGTTTTTTAAAGCAATACTTCTGAACTCTGTTTGCCGAGATGTTTCTGGCAATGAGACATCCAGATGGAACATGGGGCCGCAGGTGCAGGAACATCAGAGCCACAGAGATTGAGACTGTCATCTCCCTGGCCAGTTGTGTGATGGTGTGTTTGCAAAAAAAAAAAACCTAATCGAAATGGCATCAGCTTTTATTTTCCTGATGCCATATCGTGTTGCAAACCCTGGACTCACTTCACTGCCTGTAAATCCCTTTTTGGCATTCTTCTTTTCTATTGAATCTTTGTGCCTCTTTTTTTTTTAATGGCCTGGATACCAAAGTTCCAGTTTTCCAAAATGCATCTTATTGATAACCCTGCAGCATATGGTTTAGAAGTATCTTATTTTTTTATGATCTGCTAACACATTCGGTTATTTAATAATAATAATAATAATAATAATAATAATAATAATAATAATAATAATAATAATAATAAATGACTTGTGTTCAGGACTAGTCAGTTTAACAGCATACTGCTCTCATGTATACCCAAGCGTAAGTCCCACTGAGTTAAATGGTACTTGTTCCCTGGAAAGTATGCTTTAGGATCACAGTCTAAAGACTGTTCTTCATTCATCAGCTGTCTTTTATGCAGTGCACTGATTCATTGAGACATTAAATTTGCACAATTTATTATTATTATTATTAGCATTTATATCCCACTTTTTTCTCCAGAGAGATCAAGGTGGCATACATGGTTTTCCCTGTCCTCCACAACCACCCTGAGAGGTAGTGACTGGCCCAAGGTTACTCAGCGTGGGCTTCATTGCTGAAAGGGGATTTGAACCCTGGTCTCCCAGGTCCTAGTACAGCACTCTAATCTCATCCACTACTGCCCCAGTACTGTAATATTGCTGCATATTATAAAGACAGTGTCAAAACGGTGAGTGTTTTGTGCAAACATTCGCCCTGTGAAATGGGTTCCTCCATTTTGGCCATAATTTTTACATTGGACTGGAAAAACAAGCTGATGGTGTTTCTGCTTTCAGAGAAAGGCCAGAAAGCATTGTGCTTACTTTGAAGTGTCATCACATAGCCAAAGATGATTGGTACACGTTGTTATTGTCAGGAGTTCAGCCTACACTCGAGTAGGACCTAGCCATAGACACATGCCTGACTGGCATGTTCTCTCCCTCCTGGTCGCTCGTTTGGGAGCTTCAAAAGCTTTCTTCAGCCCAAACATCACAGCGACTGATGCCAACAGACACCGGCACACTTAGGGATCCGCAGAGTTTGTGCATCATGCGTAACAGACCTCAGCAACTCAGCATTTTGGCTAATCTACTTTATTTACATATAAACACACACGGAGCACTGCAACATGGCTCTCTCTCTCTCTAGCATCAGACAGCAATGAGCAAAAGAACAAAGGACAATAGTCCCACTTCATGGAACACAGTAACACAAACATCCTGTCTCCATCGCTTCCCACTCTGTGGAGTCAAAACATATAGAGTCATGTGATAGACAACAACCCCATGACTGCAATCATGGAGCAGGAATTCTAACAGTTATGACATCATCACCCTAGCCACATGATCCTCGATTGGCTATATAATGTAGCCGTCAAGAAGACAAATCTCTTAAAGAAGAATTTAAGAGGATCAATGAACCAGAACAAAATGGTGCAGAAGACACAGGTTTCAGGAGCACTCTTGGAGAACTTGTCTGGGACCCTCAGGCTCCCACTTCTGTGCCAAATATGTCCTTACACAAAAGTTGTAACTTTGGCCTGCAAATGACCAGACTCTCCATACAGGTACATTTCAGAGATGTGCCTTTCAGAGAAGTATCAGTCTAAACAACAGAAAGATAGAAAGAGAAGCCACCATAGAAATAAAACTACAGGGATAGTCTGAGAACCTGGAGGTTCCTCACTCTTGTCTTATCTCCATGCAAACTCCTCTTCTGCAAACTGAGTTGCACCCACATTTGCAGAAGGTGCATACTTGAATTCAACCCTCCCCTCTGAAAATAGTGACAGTCTGGAAGTGCCCTTCAGTGTCAAAAGGTCTTTTCCTACAGGAAGCAGCTGTAGGTTAGTTTTGCTGTTGTTGTTACAGTTTTATTCTTTCACCCTCCTTCCAAGCTGAATTCCTGCTTTCCCATCTCTGCTTTTCCTTTAAACTATTCCAGGCTGTGGTTGTGCAGCCCTGCCTGGCTCCTTGATTACTGCTTCTTAAAATTCTTCTGCGCCCACAGTCATTTTCAAAGAGCAGTAGATGCACCATCTGCCTTTGTTCCCCCTCCCCAGCCCGCCCACCTCCTCCTCCCTCCAAGCCTATCGCCACAAGGCACGCACCTGCCTGGTTTTCCACAGCCGCCAACTTGGGTGCATGCGCCAGTTGAAGTTTCCACCCTGGACGCTGCTGCAGGAGGACATGGATGGATGCACAGTGTCCAGTTTTCCACTTGCTGTCCCACGCTGAGCTGTCAGGCTTTGGCGGGGGCTTGTTGTTAGAACGTCTAGCATTTCCAGGGCTCAGGCATCCTCCAGGATCAGGAGCCAGGTTCATCCGACGGGGAGGTCAGATAAGGGTCAGAGCCGGCCAAGGCAGTTCGCAGCAAACACCCCGGCGAGATAGGCCTGAGCACACACCGTGTGTTTTTTCAGCACTTATCTTACTGAGCCTGTCACTCAGCGAAAGAACATCTGCTTTGCACGAATCTGATCCCTGGCATTTCTGTTTAAAGTAGAGATGGGAAACTGGTGGCCGTCCAGATGTTGTTGCATATCAGCTCCCATCAGCCCTGATGGTCAGGGATGATGGGAGTTGTAGTTTAGCAACAGCCAGAGGGCCACAGAATCTGTCACGGCTTAAAACCATGGCGAGCCTAGACCTGTATTGGCCCTAGACCAAGGGTGGAGAACTCCCAAGTGACCAGTTTTTGCCCACGTGGGTTGAAATCAAAGGTGCCTCGGTTTGCAAGTCGTAACCATCAGCTGATTGCCAGGGCTTGCAAAGCACCGTGCCTGGGATTTCACAGGTGCTGACTGCCAGGAGCAAACTCTGCTTTGACACAGATGCATCTTTATGTAACCTACACCTGATGTCATGCATGATATCAGTTCTGGTGTGGGATGGGTAGGTGTGACTTGGCCAGGCCAACATATCCTTGTGGGCCCAAACAGAGAGGCCCGCTGGACCTAACAAAGCAAGCTGCCTTCAGTGACCCAGTAGGCCAAAGCCAGTTCTCAGTACCAAACCATGTTCCATCCCTGCTATCTCCAGGGAAGAGCTGGAGAGCTTCTCAAATAAGGCAATAATGGTCTACAGGGGTGGCCCAAGGTGTTATAGCACCTGAGGTGGAATGCCCCACTGTTGTTCCCACAATGTAGGGGGGCAAACTCCATAAGGTCTTCTCCTCAATAAGCCCTTGAGGAGTTGTCCCCACTGGGTAGGGGGGCAGATTGTTTATAGATTCCCCCCCACACCCGCTCAGTGGTGGAGCTATGCACCAGCTTTGCCTTTTAGGAGAAGATGGTAAAAGCCACACCTCTCAGTGGAAGGGAGATCTCTCTCCTTGTGCCTAGAGGCTGGGGAGACCCATGGCACAGCTGGGTGTTGGAATGGGGGTGCCTCGCCGTGGGAGGTTGCCGCCTCACCCTGCCTTATGGGCATGATGGCACTGATGGTCTAGCTAGATCAGTGGTTACAGCTCTCCAAGGCTCTCTGTAGAGGTCCTTCCAGCAATGATACTCAAGGTGGTATGGTGTAGTGGTTAGAGTGCTGGACTCAGGTTCAAATTTCCACTCAGCCATGAACTTTGCTATGTGGCCTTGGGTCAGCTCTCAGCCTAATGTGCTGCACTAGATTGTTGCAAGGATAAAATAATAATAGAGAGACGTATGCTTACCACCGTGAACTGCTTTGAGGAAAAGCTGTGCTATAAATGTAAATCCATAATCAACAGTCTTGGTGCAGTATGTGTGTTCAGTGGGACAATCCTTGAGTGTCAAACAAGTTTAATTATTGTTCCCGGCATCTGGGAACTATATGGCGGTGCGCTAAGGAACCCTCTTGCAGAAGCTTTCCAGAGTTCCTTGCAGGAAGCCATGACACTTAAAAAAAGGTAAAGAAATGAGATGGTTTCTCAGCGCAGGTGGTTATTTCTTTATAAAGCCACCTACGCTTGCTACGTGCTGTATAAACTGTAGAAACAACAGACACCCCTGCCCTCAGGCTTAAGCTCTGAAACGATAAAGACGCAATTAAGGACAAAAGAAAAGAAAAGCACAAGGGGAAGGAGACTGGGAAGGCCAAGGTGAGCAGCTGTCAGAAGAGGGCAAGGGTTGGGTCCCCCTCCTCACTGCTGAGGCAGAAGAACCAAGTGGCAGTTGGGTGAGGAAGGCCAATGGAAAGGGCCTCGATCCGTCTCCCTCAGCTTAACTGCTGGTGAAGGCCTGTGATATTCATCCTACAAAGGCAGCATCATCTATCCTGGTCCTATGTCCAGTCCTCCACATTTCCACATCAGTTTGATAATTTTTTAAAAAATTCACCCCCATTTTTGTGTGAATTTCTCCTAATATACACATAGAATAAAAAAATCCTATAGTTGGAAGGGATCCCAAGGGTTGTCTAGTCCAGCCCCCTGCAATGCAGAAATCACAGCTAAAGAATCCCTGACAGATGGCCACCCAACCTCTGCTTAAAAACCTCCAGGAAAAGAGAGTCCATTACCTTCCAAGGGGGTCCACTCCACTGTCAAACAGCTTTTGCCCTCAGAAAGTTCTTCCTAATGTTGAGTCCGAATTTCCTGGCTTATAATTTGAATCCATTGGTTCGGATCTTACCCTTTGGAGCACCAGAAAACAAGCTTGCTCCATCTTCCATGTGGCAACCCTTCTGATATTTGAAGGTGGCTATCTTATCTCCTCTCAGTCTTCTCTTATCCAGGCTAAACACACTCAGCTCCCTCAACAGCTCAGTTTCCAGACCTTTTATTATTTCGGTCGCCCTTCTCTGCACATGTTCCAGCTTGTCAACATCCTTCTTAAACACTTTTTTGCAAAGTGATGTTCACTAATATAATGCACTTTTGTGGGTTATTTTCACTAATATATGCATTTTAAAGCAGAGTTTCACTTGAATACAGCCTTCCTCGACCTTCCGCCCCAGATGTTGTTGGACTACAACTCCCATCATCCCTAACTATCAAGACCAGTGGTCAGGGATGATGGGAGTTGTAGTCCAACAAGAGCTGGGGAGCCAAGATTTAGAAAGGCTGTGCTGGTATATATGTACAGTGGTACCTCGGATTAAGAACTTAATTTGTTCTGTAGGTTTGTTCTTAACCTGAAACTGTTCTTAACCTGAGGTACCACTTTAGCTAATGGGGCCTCCCGCTGCTGCCACTGTACGGTTTCTGTTCTCATCCTGAAGCAAAGTTCTTAACCCGAGGTACTATTTCTGGGTTAGCAGAGTCTGTAACCTGAAGCGTCTGTAACCTGAAGCATCTGTTACCCAAGGTACCACTGTATATTTATACACATTTCTTGGCTGGAGAACTACACTGCAAAATTCAGAGAAATGTGAATGTCAAAGTAAAGCCATGTTTCGGTTCAGGTATTGTTTCAGCATTTTGTTTCACATTTCACTGTGAACTGAGCCGAATTTCTTCCCCACCTCCATCCCTGAACTGATGCCTTTTTGGCAGGGTTGGCACCAGATTATTTGTTGCCTGAAGCGAAGCAGCCAATATACACACCTCCCCCCCATCACAAATCAAGGTGCTTGGTACGTACCCAAGTCCAGCCAACTTATTTTGGCACCTGAATGCAGAAACTCCTCCAGGGGCCTCTCCCACCTCCCTGGCACAAATAATAAATTAGATGACTAACAAATTGCTGCCCTTTCATGACACCCAGAATCGGGTGCCTCTGAGGCTACCGCTTCACCTTGCCTGGGGGGTAAGGCTGCTGGCTGAATAAAGGTCATCGCTTGGAGAACGAGCTTACTGTCGGCATAGAGAAGGATGCCCTCCGCTTGCTCCTTGTAGCCGCTGTCCACTTCCTTGTCTCCTCTCTTAGTTTATCAGCACCCTTTCCTCGCAAGGAAGACGAGGCAGGTGCCCTTTCCCCCTTTGCTATAAGCAAACATCCCAGTGTTTGTTTACGGCTTAGCCGCCCAGCCCAGCTTCTGCTTCTCCGGTCCTTGATAGATTAACATGTCACCCCTCTGCTAAGTCTTTTTTGGTGGCCTCCTCTAAGTGTGGGGCTGGCAGGTGCGGAGCCACAGAAGAGGAAGACAGGAAGTGATTTGGTACAGCTCGGCATTAAGTCTGCAAGCTTGAACCGGCTAATTGGTGTGATAAATTGGTTAAAGCGTTGATTGCAGATCTGAAAAGCCTTGCAGTTAAACAGGGGAGCTGTGCACAGTGGGGCGTGGATCGCTCTGAGGCTGCTTCCCAGCAGCTGGAAGGAAAGGAGGGTGGAGCCCCCCACTGCCTGGAGAGTGTCCCCCTCCGAAACAAAGTCCCCCTGGATGAAATGGCCCATGCAGCCCAGTCTTGTGCATCTTTGCTGGGAAGTTAGCCACAATGAGTTCCACTAAACCTGCTCCCAAAGAGAGGGTGGTCATTTACACATAATAAAACAAAAAGAAAAAACAAAACACCTGCATGTGCATTTGCATATGCTAATTTATATGTATCGGTGCAAATTTAGAAATTGTTATTATAATTTTAAATAGGAATTTACCATAGTGGGGAGGATTGGGGTAGCTGAGTCGGTAGAGCGGGAGACTCTTACTCTCAGGGTTGTGGGTTCGAGCCCCACTTTGGGCAAAAGGTTCCTGTGTTGCAGGGGGTTGGAACCAGGCAGAGGGCCTTCTCTGTAGTGGCGCCCGCCCTGTGGAACACCCTCCCACCAGATGTCAAAGAGAACAACAACTACCAGACTTTTAGAAGACATCTGAAGGCAGCCCTGTTTAGGGAAGCTTTTAATGTTTGATGCATTACTGTATTTTAATATTTTGTTGAAAGCCGCCCAGAGTGGCTGGGGAAGCCCAGCCAGATGGGCAGGGTATAAATAATAAATTATTATTATTATTATTAGACTCTCGTGGTCCCTTCCAACTCTGTGACTGTGTCCAGGTGACCTGTGTGCCTGCTCAGGCCCCTTGAGCAACATAATAACGTGAGGAGATCTTGCTGGATTAGGCCAATGGCCCATCTGGTCCAGAATCCTGTTCTTACAATGTCCAGTCAGATACCTCTGGCAAACCTTCACACTGGATCTGAACACAAGAGCACTCTCAGCTCCTGAGGTTTCCAGCAGCTGGTATTCAGAAGCATTGCTTCCTCCAGCGGTGGAGGCAGAGCATCGCCATCATGGCTAATAGCCCAACCGTGGCTGGGAAATTTCGTGGCTGCTCTTGCTCTCCCTCCTTAGCGTTCTTCATCTTTGAGCCGGGAGGCCTTTCAAACAGAGGGCAGTGCTGTGGCTACCTTTTAAACCAGCCTTTCTCAACTTGTGGGTCCCCAGATGTTGTTGAACTACAACTCCCATCACCCCTATCTAGCAAGGCCAGAGCTCAGGGATGATGGGAGTTGTAGTCCAACAACACCTGGGGACCCACAGGTTGAGAACCACTGCTTTAAACAGAGACGCTATCTTAGGCAAAGCAGGGCACAAGACTACCTACTCCCAAGTGTTATTTATTTATGTAGCAGATCTTAATACCCAGTTGTACATTATGAGGGCAGGTTACAAAAATTCAGAATGAAAAGCAACTGGTACGTAGGACTGCAACCTTAGGAGCAGCTGCCTTTCTCTAGATTTCATCCACCCATCTTAATTCACAGCCCTTTACATACTCCAGGGCGCATGGAGAACTCCTGTACAAACAGGTTTCTCCATTCACTCCAGTGGAGAGGGAAGCTCTCTGCATGGGTCCTAGTGTGTGTCCATAATTTCCCCCTTTCATTATAGGCTCCCTTATATCCTGTGCTTCCGCCCCTCCACCCCCAGGGAGACAGAGACATATATAAGATAGGAAACCAGGCGACGAGCTCCATTCTCAATCAGGCCTTTGGGGACACAGCACTGTCACTTGAATAGCTTCCTTTTGTTTTAATTACAGGCTTGCTTAACTTTTAGAGGATAACGAGGCAGTTTAATCGAGTGATTAACAGATAGATGCCTCTGCTTAGCCTTTCTTGTTGAGAAGAAAGAAAAGAGTGATGGGCCCAGATTCACCCAGCTTGGTTTCATTTGGTCTGTGTGGTGAGAAAGCTGGCGGAGCTCCACCAGGCATTAATTTGACATCCCCCTTTTGCTTTTCCTTCTTGGGGGTTTAACTGATCCCAGGTAGAGCTGCAAAAGAACTTTCTCCTTAGGCTGTTTGCTTTGGCAGCGCTGAAGTTTTGGAGGAGCAGGGAGACAGCAGCAGAAACAGTCCGAAGCAAGAAAACAAAAACTGCAAGTGCACGTTGTGGGAAATAACTTGTGCAGCTTGGCAGCATCACAGCAAAACTGTGTTGTGCAGCACGGGGAAGGGCGTGGCTCAGTGCCAGGACATTTGTCTTGCATGCAGAAGGTTCCTGCTTCAGCCCCTGGCACCTCCAGGTAGGGCTGGGAATGCCCCGTGCCTGAAATTCTGGAGAGCCACCGCTAGTCAGTATAGCCCATGGGTAGGCAAACTAAGACCCAGGGACTGGATCCAGCCCAATCGCCTTCTCAATCCAGCCCATGGACGGTCCGGGAATCATCGTGTTTTTACATGAGTAGAATGTGTGCTTTTATTTTAAATGCATCTCTGGGTTATTTGTGGGGCATAGGAATTTGTTCATCCCCCCCTTCTTCCAAGGAGCTCAAGGTTGTACACATGGTTCTCCTCCTCCCCATTCCATCTTCACAAGAACCCTGTGAGGTAGGTTAGGTTGAGAGGTAGTGAGTGGCCCAAGGTCACCCAGTAAGCTTCATGGCTGAGTGGGGATTCGAACCCTGCTCTCCCATGTCCTAGTCCAACACTCTCACCATTACGGCATGCTGGCCAATGATCAGAGATTATGGGAATTGGAATTTCTAGAGCAGGGGTCAGCACACTTTTTCAGCAGGGGGCTGGTCTACTGTCCCTCAGACCTTGCTGGGGGCCGGACTATATTTTGAAAAAAAAAATGGTGCAAGAGCACCACGAGCCCCAGTGGCTGCTTACCTGTGTCTTGCAATCGGTCGGGGCTGGCAGCAGGGGGGGGGGGGTTGGCAGGACGATGAGCGGCACGCAAAAGGGCTCTGGAGAGGGGCTGCTTAAAATGGCAGCCACTTGAGAGCTGCTGCTGCTGGCACCAACAAAGCCCAGCCCCCTTCCTCCTCTAGGCAGGGCAGGGAGAAGCCAGGAGGAGGTGCTGCCGCCACCACCATGTGAGGGAGAGGGAGGGAGAGGGAAAGAACGTGCACACTGGTGAGCCACGTGGCGATTCCCAGACCGTCCGCAGGCCGGATCCAGGCAATTAGGCCTGATCCCGCCCACGGACCATAGTTTGCCTACCCATGTTCTAGAGGGTCACAGGTTTCCCCACCTCTGGGGTGGCGGATAGAGTATTGCATTTAGTTTTGGGAGTCCCGGAGTTCACATGCTGTAGGGCTGTAACAGGAATCTTGTGGACGAAGTACAGTGGTGCCCCGCAAGACGAAATTAATTCGTTCCGCAATTTTTGTCGTCTAGCGAATTTTTCGTCTTGCGAAGCACGAAATCCCATAGGAATGCATTGAAAATCAATTAATGCGTTCCTATGGTCAAAAAAAGTCGAAACAAAGCCAAATTTGGTACAACAACAGTTTATTAACTGCTCTTTAAAGTCACACATACTGTAAAGAGCAGTTCAAAAATTGAAGGGAAAATAAATTAACTTTATAAACAAAACATGTCTTTGTTTTTAGACAAAGGAAACAAAGCCGCGAGACGTTTTCGTCTTGCGAAGCAAGCCCATAGGGAAATTTCGTCTTGCGAGGCAAATCGAAAATGGAAAAACCTTTCGTCTAGCGAGTTTTTTGTCTTGCGAGGTACCACTGTATTGGTTCAGAGGCACTTTGATACTTCGCAGGCACAGCTCATGCACAAATATGTGATATACCGAAAACTGAAGCAACAACAGCAGACAACTTAAACAACAACAAATGCTACAAAAAGGCACAGTTACATATAAGATGTTAACTGGCACCTGCTCCAGCACTGAGCAATGACCCTTCCTCTTACTTCCAACAGGAGACAACTTCTGGCTGGCCACTGCTGGAGAGACAGACTGCTAGACAGCAGGGACTTTTCTCTCCTATTCCTAGAAGGCAATGCTTATTGGCTTCACTTACTCCCTTTTCTCATTCTCTTTCAGGGCAGCACCCTGAGGAAGCGGAAGATGTACGAAGAATTCCTCAGCAAGGTCTCCATTTTGGGTGTGTTGCCTTTCCTTTCCTTTTGGATATTGTTGCACCGATGAAAAATATATGGTGGTCGAGCGGTAAAAAAACCATCAAGGAAATACGCAGAAAGCCTGTGTGCACATGTATAAAGCCTGGTCTACACAACGCAGCAAATTAAGGTTGCAAGAACAGGCTGCAGGTGGGAGATTCATCTTTTAAAAGAAAAGTGGAAATCTCCCATATGTAAAATTACTCCCAGCAATTCAAAAACAACCACAGCTGGCAGTGAGCTTAGTTAGAGCATTTCTCCCTGATGAGCTGGACATTTTCTGTCTTGTTTTTGTGGGAGAGTTTTTAATATAGAGGAGCCTCCAAAAATGCCTTTTTCTCCCACTCACACAGTCTGAAGTGGTGCAGTCCTTTCTGCCATCGCCCTCACATGGGGTTCTCTGTAGCCCAATGGTTCCCAAACTCAGTATTCTGCAGATCATTGGGAAATTGCTTAGGATCTTGGCAGACCACCTGTTGACTTTTCTGCCAGTTCATAGCAATTGAAATGCGCTATTCTAACTACTGTATGCCCCCCCCCATTCTGTTGTTGTTGTTGTTACTTTTATATCCTGTCTTTCCTCTGAGGAGCAAAAGCTGTTGTTCGTAATTCTGCTCTGCTCCATTTTTATCCTCACGACAACCCCGCGAGGTAGATTAGGCTGAGTGACGGTGCCTGGCCCAAGATCACCCAGTGAGGATGAGGAGGAAGCTGTAAACAGGATGCAACCTAAGATGTATCAGTGTAAACAGCCAAGAGATAGAGAGAGGAGTCAGCATAGATTTAAAGGTACAGGGATAGTTTGGGAACATGGAGAGCTCTTACTTTTGTTGGCAGTGGCTTCATGTAGATCCCTCTGTTGCAAGGTGAGTTGCAAGCAACAGCTAGAGCAACAGATGCAACTCTTTCCTTTGTACAGTAGGCTACATTCCAGCCATTTATAAGCAAGAGGTTTACACACACACATGCTCCATCCTGGCAAGCAAGAGGCATTACACAGGACACATTCCAGGCAAAAAGGTGTGTCAGGGGTGTGGCTTGCAGCGAGTCCCCAAGGGCCAGGCACCATGGTCTGGAAAGCCTCACTTAGTCTCTGGACTGAAATTCCTCACCCCTGATCTAGACGAACTGGCAGCATAACTCTTATCCCAAGGATATTAGACAGGAGTCTTTGCTAGCCCATCCTGGGGGACTGGACTTAGGACCCTCTGCAAGCAGATAAAATAATTTGCCACGGGCTGGTTCACAGGTGTACTGGAGTGGGAGAGGATGGCCACCCAGCCGCCAGCGGTCACAAACGCATTTGTTACTTTTAATGAAATGTTGGCAACAACAACACTGATTTAATACCAAGACTTCACCTTAGCATCTTCCTGGCAGAGATAAGAAAGACACAGGACTCCTGGCATGGGCGGTCATAATTTTCCTCTTCTCCCATGCCTACCACAGCAGGGTTTTGTATGTGTACAACGCTTCCTGGAATAGTTGAGCAGTCATTCTCCCCCCACACCCCCACTCCCTGATAATCCTTGCAATCATTTCTCATTTGGGCAGTCAGAAAATGCAGGGAGTGTGGAGAGATATGATTGTGCCATAAACTATTAGGTTTCCCAGTTGACAGGTGAGAAATGTCCCCCCCCCCGACTAGATGAAAGCAGTTCTTAATATTGCTTGTATGTTTAGTCGGAATCCTCTTTCTTGTAACTTGAAGCCATTGGTTCAGGACCTGGCCTCCAGAGCAGGAGAAAACAAGCTTCCTCCAACTTCCATGCGACAGCCCTCTGGCTTGGTAAAAGGCGGCTTCAAGGTGTTCATATGCCTTCATGTATTGAGTGCACCATTTGAAGGGCTCTCAGAGGACAGCCCTTAACTGGAGGACTGTGGTCCAAGTCTGGATTAAAGATAGATAACTCATTGACGTTGCTCATCAACAGGGAACAGGATGAGTGGGCATGCAAGTCTCCTTGACACAGCCAGCCCCACTATGATTAAATGTATTGGATTTCTATTTAAATTGGAGTAATGATTTTTAAAATGGCACCTACACATTAAAAAATAAACTATGCAAACTTTATGCAAATCTGCACCCTCCTTTCAGCCTCGTTTCTTTTTCTTCTTCTTTTTTTTTGCCCTACCATTAGGCAGAGTGGAGCAGCTGCCCCAGGCAGCATCATTGGCACCCTACCTATAAAAGGAAGCATTTGGTCCATAACCATGGGGCAGCGGGCAATAGGACTCTGGCTGGCTCAGATCTAACTCTGGATTTTCAGCTTTTACTTAAAGCAACAACAAAGCACGAAAGCATGCATCTTCCAAATTATTTACAGTATAAAACCTGCTCCCACCTCCTAAGATTCTGGAATCACTCAGTCACCAGAGCCTCGTTTTTGGATGCCATTACGTTGAATCTAATATTATTCAGATGTAATAGCATTAAATAAACTCCCGCCATATCAGATTACCTGTATTTCACCCTCTGTAAGTTTAGGCCCCCACACTGCTAACATTTCTGGCTGCAGGCTTGAAGAGGCTGCTAGCAGGTGGGTCAAAGTTGTTTCTCACCTTCAACCTTAACAGATATAAGAAGGGACCTGCTGGATCAGACCAGGGGCCAATCTGGTCCAACATCCTGCTCCCAAAGTGGCCAGTCATGTGCCACCAAACAAAGGGAAATAGCTGTCTTTCACTGTTGTTTCCCAGAGACTAGGGAAACATCTTTGTACCTCTGCTGAGTTCGCCCCTCTTCTCTACTGTAACCTTCCCTGAATCTGTATCTCTCCTGAATCCTGCCTACTGCCTGCTGTCCCCTGTTAGGTGCCCTTTATATTTCCAATCCTCACTGACTCCTCAGCCTCCCAATCCTATTACACCACCAACAACATCCTGGTTTGCACCCTGCAACATGCCTATTAGACAATAGCCCTTTACCATTTTTGCTTGGGGAGGGGAAATGCACTTGAACTTCTTATTGCATCACAAAAAGGAGAACTTGCAATTACCCTTGTGATGCTTAGCGAAAGGTCTGGGATATCATCCGTTCCAGACTGCATTGCAGCGATAATTTTAAGAGTGCCAATTACAGCAAATCAGAGCGAGCAATGGAAAGGTCCCAGTACCTGCACTTGTAAGATGCAAATTAAATCCATTTATTGTTTTAAGTGCAAAGGCAAAAGGCAAAATTTCTTTAAACGTAGAGTTGCACAACCCTGTGTAAGTTTTCCACCATTCTGAAGGAAGGACGTGGTCAGGGTGAAATGGGTTTTGATTGGTGCTTAGGGTTGCCATAAGTCCAGAATTTCCCTGACATAGCTGGAATACTGCAGTTGGAAGCAGTGCCCAGGTGGAAATCGCTGAAATGTCAGTGAAAATCCGGACATATGGCAACCAATGTCTGATGTCTAGATTTTGGCGAATTCCCTTAAAAATAGCTTAAAAACGTCAAAAAGCTCAACAAAAAAAGAAAGAAAGAAATAAGCTCAACAACTTTTGTGTTTGGATTGGTGCTTGTAGAAAAGGTCTGTTAAACTTTTAGAGGCAAACCAACACGAATAAAACAGGTGCATTGAGAAAAACCCTCCTTGTGTTCTTCCATGTTTCAGAATCTCTTGACAAATGGGAGCGGTTGACTGTGGCAGATGCGCTGGAACCCGTCCAGTTTGAAGACGGAGAAAAGATAGTTGTTCAGGGAGAGCCAGGAGATGACTTTTTCATCATCACAGAGGTAAGCCTGGCTTTCTAACCCGGCACAATTCACGAAAGTGTTTATAACTACCAAGTGACTGCGTTGCATCAGCTCTGTTAACTGGGACCGCGGGTAAGATTCCAAGCTCAGAACTGCAAGGAGGCCTTGTGCAAGCGAACATTAGAGTATGTGAGCCGGTTTTGCAAACTGAGCGCATGGATCGATGTGCTGTGGATAAAAGCAAAAGCAACTGTTTTGCAAACAATTCTAGGTGCAGATTCAACTGGTGTTGTGTGTGTTGGCACCCGTCAGTCTTGGGAGACAGTGGAGGAGCCCGCCTCTGGGGGTGAAGTCAAACTGTTGGGAGTTTGCAGGAACTGCTGTGGCTGTAGAGACCAACACGAGAGAGACATGTTTTGTTGCAGCCGGGGCAGATGAAGGCGTCCGGTTGTGCTGATGCAGATGCATCATGGTGTGCGCTCCTTTCAGTGGTCATTCCTCCTCTGGTCACTGCCATGGATGCAAAACCTGACTTTCTGTCTTTCTACTTCCTTGGGGTGTATGCTTCCATTGGGAGTCTTGAGTGAGTTCATTTTGTCTAAACGTTTTGCATACTGCCCTTTGCCAGTAGGCCCTAGAGCAATTTACATCCATAAAAACATGAAACAGTACAATGGGGGGGGAATGCATCAAAATGAAAAGAATTCCATAACTCCAACACACAGGGAAGAAAGGGGGGGATGCAGCCTTAAAATATTCTCCAGGTCTATAAAAGCCCAACTTTAAACAACCAGGAATTCTTCACCTTACCCCTCCTCCAAAAGCCTGCCCATAGAGATGCCGACCTGTTTTCTAGAATACAATGGAACCTCAGTTTTTGAGCATCTCTGGAGCTGAACGATTCAGAACTCGAATGCAAAAACCCGGAAGTGAATACTTCCGTTTTCAGAAGTCAAACGGCTTCCTAGGCGTGTTTCTCCATTTTCTCAGTGGAATTTGCCAACTGCCCATCGCTCCTCGGTTGTCGAACGTTTTGGAAGTCAAACGGTATTCCGGAACAGATTATGTTTGACAACCAAGGTAGCAATGTAGAATAATGCAGAGGGGTTAGTTGTTGCCTTCCCACTGGAGAAAAGGCCTCATCAGGTGCCCAGACATGCCCATTCGCTGTGCCAGCCTTGACGGGCAGCAAAGGAGGACACAAACCCAAATGGTTGCTCCTTTACTCCTCTGCCCAACCTGCCTTTTGTGTGTTGCCTGTTCACATGGAGGTGATCCGTATTTTTCTGCATTAGCTCTGTAAGAGTGACACATTCATGGCCTAAATAATGCTGCAAACTTGTATTTTTACCCCCTTTTGAGCTGTTGCAGCTCCCCCTGCAAAGAATCCTGGGAACTGTGTTGTGCTGACGATGCTCTATGGCTGCATTCACACGGCAGTTCATTCCGTTTCCATGCCCTTCCCCCCCAACTGTTAAGTTCTGCATTACGTTTGAGCTTTCGCACAACGTAGAAGCCACTTCTGGAACAACCATGGAATACAGTGCTCATTTCCATGCTATTTGCTTCCAGAAAAAACCCATTTGCAAATAATATGGGAATCAGTGCTGTACTTGTGCTATTATCACACTATTGCTCCAGAAGACCGCCTCTCCTGGTATGTCCCACAGAGGAACTTACAAACAAAAACATATTGAAGGTCCCAGGCCACAGAGAGGTTAGGCTGGCCTCAACCAGAGCCAGGGCTTTTTCGGCTGTGGCTCCAATCTGGTGGAACACTCTGTCACAAGAGACTAGGGCCCTGCGGGACTTGACATCTTTCCGCAGGGCCTGCAAGACAGAGCTGTTCCACCAGGCCTTTGGCCAAGCACAGTCTGACCCCCTCCTTTGGCAATCTTCACAGAACTCTAGCCCAATGGTTGCCATCAATTTGATTTGAATTAATTTTATAATGAATGATTTTAGAATGTTGTACTATTTTATTGTTGTTAGCTGCCCTGAGCCCAGCTTCGGCTGGGGAGGGCGGGACATAAATAATAATAATAATAATAATAATAATAATAATAATAATAATAATAATAATAATAATTATTATTATTATTATTAACATCATGTGAAAGCTCAGCTTTAATGTGGAAATTAAAAGTTAGGGAAGTGTTGTGAAACATGAATGCAGCCACTGAGAGGTACTTCGCAGCCCAATTACCACTCTTTCCCAGAACTGCAATTCCCAGAGAGAGAGAGAGAGAGAGAGAGAGAGAGAGAGAAAGTATATGAGTGTTAAACTGCTTCAGGTCTGTAGCATAGATTTACTCAGCAACTCTGCAGTCCTGAACTTTTGGTTCTCATCACAGTTTGGGGCCGCAATTTAAAACCTCGTTTCATGGGGATTTACAGCCATAACAGACCTGGAGAATTTAGCACTCTGCGCCGAAACAGCAGGGAGTTGCCTGCCTCCCACTTATCTCTATACCCGCCCCCCCTGCTGTTTCTAAGCGGTGTGCTGGGTTGAAACACAGGTGTGAGCTGTATCCGTGTGTAGGGTGTGTGTGTGCGTGTGTGTGTGTGTGTGTGTGTGTGAAGTCGGGGACTGAGAAAGAATTCCGATATAAGGGAGCACATCTATGCAATAATATTCATTTGGCTAAATTAATAATGTTGCATTTAGTTTTTCTGGATTGTATCCTGCCCAATTGTTGTTGTTTTCTTTGCATATTTTATTTCTTTGCTTTTCTGATAACATTCCAAACAAAGCATAAACAAAAACGATACAACAAAGAAAAATATTTCCTTTCAAAGATTTTAAATAATCGACAAAAAAATCAGAAAACATTAATTGGCTTCCTATCCTCTCTTTCCATAGTTCTGTTTAACCCCTCTTTTTCTCATGTTTTCTTAGTTCACCTCATCTATCACAACCACTTTTATATATTTTATTTATTTGTTACTCTGATGAAAATTTGCCATCCTGCTAGATAAATTGTTTCCTTTTAATACTTTCCCATATATTCTGTAAATAGTAGCCAGTTTTCTCTAAAGCTTTCATCGTTTCGGTTTCTTATTCTAGTGGTCGTCCCTGCTAACTCCGCATATTCTAACAGTTTAATATGCCAGTCTTTTTTTGTTGGCACTTTACCTCTTTTCCATATTCGTGCTAATAATACGTGGGCGGACGATTTTTATGCATTGTGGTGGGGGAATTGCAAAGTGATTAGTGAGTCAAAGAGATAGCGAGAAAGAAAGATTTTATTTTCATCTCCCAGCAGTATTCTTTTTTACCCCAACTAGACTGCCATAATAGTGTCTCTGTGGGGTGGCCCTGGGATATTGAGACATTTGTATCCTGGTTTATAGCTTCAAAAGCGGCTTACAAAATGCTCCGAAACTAAAAAAATCCCATTTGGATCTAAGTCAGGAACAAAAGTTACATGGTGTCCCAGACAGAAGCAGGATTATTTAGGCTTCCATCTTTATTCTTCTCCAGCAGCTTGCCACCTACCCCTGGACAAACCCCACATAGAATCGTAAAATTGTAGAGTTGGAAGGGGCTACCAGTGGTTTTCTAGTCCAACCCCCCTGCAATGCAGAAGTTCTACCCATAGCCATCCCTGGGTGGGCTTGAAGCATCAACCTTCTGGTTAACAGCCAGACCCACTCTCCCATTGCGCCACATTCTTCTGTCACATGAAGTATTATTGCCAGTAAGTGGATGTGGCATTTAGACAGGTGTAAAGGGAAGGTTCCCTCATTGCGAGAAGCAAAGCTACAGGGAACCTGGCAGAGGGCCTTCTTGGTAGTGGCACCCGCCCTGTGGAACGCCCTCCCATCAGATGTCAAAGAGAACAACAACTACCTGACATTCAGAAGACATCTGAAGGCAGCCCTGTTCAGGGAAGTTTTTAATGTGTGACATCTTAGTGTATTTTTGGTCTTTGTTGGAAGCCGCAAAGAGTGGCTGGGGAAACCCAGCCAGATGGGTGGGGTACAAATAATAAATTATTATTATTATTATTATTATTATTATTATTATTATTATTATTATTATTATTATTATTATTATTAAAACAAAGGTGCCAAAAGGTCACAGAACCCAGGAGGTGCATTGCCCATGAAATCTCAAACATATACAGCAGGTATGGGGAACCTTTTGACCTCTAGATGTTGACAAACTCCAACTCCCATCATCCCCAGCAAACAAGGCCAATGGTGAGGGCTGATGGGAGTTGTAGTTCAGGCACATCTGGATCCCCACATATGGCATACAAGATGACCAGTAATTGATGACAACACAGTCTTACTAGCTTTACTAGGATACCCCTCTCAAATTAATTGTCCTCTACATTCAGGAATTTTTCATCTTTCGCCCTAAAGCAATCACACATTACATTTCCCAAAATGGAGGGTTCCCCTTATATTAGGTGTGGGGGGTTCCATGCTGGCTCAGGATGATGGGACCTGGAGTCCCAAAACATCAGTGGGAGGGGATGGGTTTCCCCCTTCTCTGCCTTAGGTTGACTTGTGGTGAGGGGATTGGCTCATTCTTTGGGTCTGAGAGTCTTATTCAAGACAGGTGAAGTATTTCCCCCTGCTCTCCTGGGTTTCTGGATTCCTCATGGCCTGACACACACACACACTTATTCAACAGTGTGTGATCAAAATCACCTGTGTGCCCTACAAGTGCCTTTCTGCCATTCTCTCTCTCCGCTCTCATCCTGAAGCACCTGTCCTCAGCATCGCCAGTTAAAAGGATCAGGTGCAGTTTGGTTCAACATGCGGAAACATGTGTTTTCAAAGTGAAAATGCATACAAAAACGTGTATTTTAGAGGAAAAGGCACAGAAATAAAACATATTTTTTAGAGGAATCCATTCAGAATGCACATTTTAGGGGACTGTGCACCCAATTTAAATGCATAATTTAAATGGGATGGAACAAATTTCAGACTGAATGCATTCAAAACTGACACTGAACAAAATATACAGGTTGTTGTGTGCATCTCTATTGGACACTTGCTGCATATTGGGCTATGTAAACAAATCATCTGACCTTAGTATACGGAAGTTTCCTATGTCCCCAGTGTGTAACAGGTTTGCAGTTTGATCTGTGAAAACTAGTGAACAATGGCTGGGGGGGGGGTATTTTAAAAACCTCCTGTCAGTAGTTCTCACCTCCCCCTCCCTGTCTTCCTTCAGACATTTTTGAGATCTTGTTTCCCACCCTGCTTTTTCACACAACAACATCAGGCTTTCCCAGCCTGGGCAGATGTGGAATGCATCTGCTGGATTTTCAAGGTCATGGAATTATCCCATTTGAGATTCCTGGCACTGAGGTGCAGAACCTTAAGCGCCGTGCAATGCTTGTTGCCATAAAGAATTATATTTTGGCAAGTGAACCTCGTAACAGATGCACAGTCCCGAAAAAACAAAAAACAAATTTGCAGCCATATCATAAACTATCCCCACTGTGTGTGTGTGTACATAACACTCAGGAGATTTTTGCCTTTCTGATTTCATTGGTGTGTGTGCTTTTAAGGTATTTGTTTTCAAGAGTCAGGCTGTATATTTAGCTGGGTCTTGCTAGTTTTCCAGTTCAGCTATAAAACAACCCCATATATAATGTTAGTGAACAGTGGGTGGGACAGTGAGGTGGGACAGATTCAAACAGCCGATGTCTCCACCCTACCATAAAGCAATCTCCATCCTCCCTTCAGAGAAACAGCTGTCTGAAGAGCTGTTGTTCATGGACCCAACACATGTTGCTTTAGTTATGCAGGTCTGGTGTAGCGGCTATCACACAGGTGATTTCCCTCCCCAGTCCTTAGGAAATGGGAGCAGAAGTGGTCCCCTGCTTTGCATGCAGACGGTCACAGTTCTAGTCCCCAGCACGAACTGTTGAAAAGGATATTGATAAGCACAACTGGGACATATTTCTGCTTGAGATCCTGAAGCGGTCAGAGTAGACAGTTGTGAGTTTGGTTGGACACAGGAGTCTGGCTCAGAGTGAAGCATCTTCATGTCTTCTTCCCTCCACCTGGGGGAATTCCATGGCACTGAGAAAGGGAAGGGGTTGCCCTCAGCCTTGGCAGACGTCACAGGTTAAAAATGGAATCTTCTGCATGGTATCAGAACCAGTGCCGTCATCACAGAAATGCAGCCCAACCTGGTGCTCTCCAAATGTTGGCAAATTATCAGTCCTAGCCAGTGCTGCCAATGGCCAGGCACTTGGGTTGGGGAAGGCTAATATGCCGACGAAGTGGCAGAGTTAAGCAGGTAGGAGCCTCTTCTTCCTGGCTTCCAGTAAGCTCTGCGGGGCAAGTGGGTTGCAACCTGAGCCAACAGGAAGCAAAGCAGCACCTTTCTTCTAGATCAGTCTTTCTCAACCTGTGGGTCCCCAGATGTTGTTGAACTACAACTCCCATCACCCCTAGCTAGCAAGGCCAGAGCTCAGGGATGATGGGAGTTGTAGTCCAACAACATCTGGGGACCCACAGGTTGAGAACCGCTGTTCTAGATGCTATGGTCCCTGAGGGCAGGAACTGGTCCAGTCCTCAGTTCTAATAATGTCCCTGAGCAAACCCCTTTACATTGGGCCACATAAGTGGACCTCCTCTCCCTGTACAAACCTGCCCATTTATTTGGGTCATCATTACATTTAATTCCCCCCACCCACCCCAAGGAAATAAAACCAAAAGCATACTAAGCAAGTCTATTGATTTAAACATTATTCAGATTGAGTCCTACAGCTTCCCACAAAATAAACCCATATAATCAAATAGAATGTTCCTTTTTCCTCATTCCTTAAACTTCCGCTAGATTCCCAGAAGTACCTTTTATCGCATGTGAAAGACCACATAAAGCACAAAAATGATCACGTAAGGAAACTTCAGGGAAATGGGATAAAGTGTTGTGGGAATGCAGCCTCGTTGAATTTACTATCTGTTTCTTGTTATAATAACTTAGGGACATAGGAAGCTGGCTTATAACATGTCCTGCCCAATATTGTATGCTGTGACTGGCACCAGCTCCAGGACAGAAAGAGTCTCTCTCATCACTCGCCTCCTGATGGAAGTGCCAGGGACTGAACACAAGACCTTTTACTTGCAAAAAATGTGCCGTACCACTGAGCCGCAGCCTTTTTGAAAGTGTGTGTTGCTATTACACAGCAAGTGTATTGAGCATATTTGATGGAATTGCAGGTAGGAAATTCTAAGGCCACATTCACACCATACCTTACAGTGGTATCAGTGCTTTCAAACTGCCATGCCCCCCCCCAAAAGGACTCTGGGAGCTGTGGTTTGTTACCACAGGGGGGTTGAGACCCCCTGTTCCCCTCCCAGAGCTACATTTCCCAGAGTGCTTTAGCAGTCAATCCATCTTCCTAGGGAACTCTGGGAATTGTAGCTCTGTGAAGGGAACAGGGGCTCTCCTAACAACTCTCAGCACAAGCAACAGCTCCCAGAATCCTTTGGGGGAAGCCAGGACTGTTTAAAGTGGTATCGGTGCTATAAATATATGGTGTGAGGCCTTAGACAGGAACCAAGAACCTGTGGCCCACCAGATGTTGCAGAACTACACCTCCCTTTGTCCATGACAATTGGACATGCTGACTGGAACAACATCTGGAGGGCGAAAGCTTCCCCGTCCCTGTTCTAGGTCAATCAAGACTTGACTGGAAGGAGGGGATGACAGCACAAGGAAGGGAGTGCTGGAGAACTTAAACCCTCTGAACTCTGAGCAAGTAGCCGCACGTCACAATGTCTCCCAGCCAGGGGTGCCAACTTGAATAAAATATTGTGTGGGCCCAGGTAAGTCCAGCCCCGCATAACCGATCACATGATGCAGTGCACACACACCATTTGAAGGGGAATGCTCATCAATTTTGCGGGGGCTCGGCCACCACAAATATTTTATTGTGGGGGCCCCTAGGAGTTGGTTCTTGTGCTCCCAGCTTCCTGCTCTCTTGTATTTTTTAAGGCTAAGGTGTCGAGCTGGCCTCGTGGGATGCAGACGGTTCTTCAGAGTGGGAGTTGTTCTCAGGAACTCCAACCTGAGCCTCTCCCAAGGCTAGCTTTAGTAGCACAGCATCAAGGAGGGAGCTGGACTGATTCAGCTGCCCGAGAATGCCGTAGTCCACAGCTGTGGCAGCCCATCCTGGCTTCTTCAGCTCCCACGCTTCCCCCGTATCAGATCCTTTGGCTCTAGTTCTCGTCAGCAAGCACCATATATGGTCTGGAGTTATGTCATGGAACTCCTCTCGGTATGCTGAGAGAGCTGCCCCTCCCTCCCCTCCCCAACCCCCTGATATCGGTTGCATGTTGAGAACTTCATGCTGGATTAGCAGTTGGGCTAAGTGCCATCTTGTTGATGGGAAACCATTCAAGCAACGTTAGGGAGATGGAGGAGGGTGCAATTAAAAAGGAAGCAAGGGGACGATGCCAGATTAGTTCATGTAATTTATAGAGACCCAGTTTTCCACTGAGTTAAAGGAGCCAAAGACCCTTAGAGCATCTCAACCAATGGCAGCCTGAGTGCTTTCTGCCTGCTAAGCTCCTCTGCAACATTAAACTAATCCAATTCAGTTAATCCAGTCTAATCCCAGCCTGGTGCCCCCTATATATTTTGGAGTCCAGCTTCCATCACCCCTGACCACTGACCTTGCTTCCTGCAGCTAATGGGAATTGTAGTGCAAAATCATTGGAGGGCACCAAGTTGGAAACGGCTGAGCAAAGCCATCAAAGGTTTTCCATGCTCGCCATCACAACATTCACATCAGATAGGAATTCTGACATTGATTTTGGTGCGTTGTGGATGCTGGCAACCATTTCCCTCTACTTAAATTGCAGGCCATGGGTAAAATGTCTGGAGCTCTGAAGTGCTGAGTAATTGCGCCATTTAACTTTCTAATTGATTGCAGTGATTAATATATCTAATCCTTAAATGAGAACAGGTGCAGATTTTTAAGTGCAGGTTTATTTGTTTCTCTTTCTGCCCCATGGCTGAAGGTGGCTTAACAGAAAATAAATCTAATAAAAATAAAGTACCCAACAGAAAAATAAGAAATGTAACTAAAATTCCTATTATTATTATTATTATTATTATTATTATTATTATTATTATTATTATTATTATTATTATTATTATCATCCCTGGGTGTACCTGCTGAACACACAAACACCCCATGGTCTCAACCTGGCGCATAGGACCAGCATCTCTTAGCTTCATCAGATGAAGACCTTCTGAGCATCCCACCCCCAAAACTCTTTCACTGCCATCTTGGAAACAACATCATTTTTATCAGAGCAGCTGATGGAGGCAGAAGCCAGAACATTTTACCACATAAAGAAAAAATAATAACACTCTGCTTCATAAATCACAGTAACATGCATATTATTTTAGTGATTTACCAAATCCAGGCTTGAGTGAGGTTCATGTGAGGGCCAGTGAGTGAGTGAGAGCCAGTGTGGTGTAGTGGTTAAGAACGGTGGACTCGTAATCTGGTGAATCGGGTTCGCGTCTCCACTCCTCCACATGCAGCTGCTGGGTGACCTTGGGCTAGTCACACTTCTCTGAAGTCTCTCAGCCCCACTCACCTCACAGAGTGTTTGTTGTGGGGGAGGAAGGGAAAGGAGAATGTTAGCCGCTTTGAGACTCCTTAGGGTAGTGATAAAGCGGGATATCAAATCCAAACTCTTCTTCTTCATCATCATGGCATCCATTTGTCTTGGGAGACAATGAAGGAGTTCACCTTTGGGGTTACAGCGCCTGCTGTAGAGAACGACAAGGGAGAGACTTGTTTTGTTGCAGCTGGGGCAGATGAAGGTGTTCAGCTCCAGAATGCCTCAGATTTATATATATATATATATTGTTGCTGTTGCATGTTGGTTTTGCTTGCCTCTTGGCCTGGATGCTTCATGTTGCCTTACAGCCTGCTCAGTTAATAACCTCTGCTTAGAATGATAATGCAAGCTGATCCGCTACTGCTGATTTGTGTGGCCAACACTGGAAGGAACGAAGGAATGGTGTGCGCTCTCAACTGCTTGCCATCTTAACCTGAGAGGGACCCCTTTGGCTCGAACACACACAAACAGAGCCAGGCCGGGCGTGAGAACCTCTGGGTAAATGTCTTCTGTCGGGATGAATGGAGCCAAAGGCCCACCTTAGGCACACTTTGCTATCAGGCCTGGTAATCTCTTGCAGAAACACAGCCTGATTAATTAGTAACAAGGACTGGGAAGGCTGTCCAGAAGGAGCAACAAAGGCTGCGCTGCAAATCCTCCACGGTCACCCATGTTTTGAGTCGGCTGTGGCAGCGATCTCCTCTCAGCTTCCTTTCCCCCCTCCCCTAGTTCCCAGTGATCCGTGCAGTCATCCTTTTGTTCAATACAAACAAACTAAGGCAGCAGTGCCAACTCCACTCACCTGGGAGGAGGTCTCTTTCAGTTCATTAGGCCCTAGAGGAGCTCCGCCCTTGTGTCCAGCACGTCCTACTCACGAATGGACCCACAGAAATGAATAAGCGCATACCGTCCAACATTTCTCCAATGGAAATAGGGGCATCCGCAGGAAAAGCGGGACATTCTGGGATCAAATCAGAAACCGGGACAGCTTCTGTAAATCCGGGACTGTCACTGGAAAATAGGGACACATGGAAGGTCTGCAGGCATTAGGCATGCCTATTAATTTGTGCCTATTAATTAGGCTTATTGATTTCAGTGGGTCTGCTCTGAGTAGAACTTTGTTGGATACAGCTCATGGTTGGAATTGTGTTAGTTGTTGTTGTTGTTGTTACACCCCACCCATCTGGCTGGGTTTCCCCAGCCACTCTGCATGGCTTACAGCATATATAAAACATAGTAAAACATCAAACATCATCTCTGACCACTGGTCCTGCTAGCTAGGAATGATGGGAGTTGTAGTCCAAAAACAGCTGGAGACCCAAGTTTGAGAAACCTTGTTTTGGAATAAAAGAAACTAAAGTGAATATAAATTAAAAGGATTTCAGAAGCATACATGGGCTGTACTGCCCAATTGGAGCAGGGGGTGGAAACCATGTCCACCATGGGCAAGTCAATGTGAGAGGTAACTGGAACATGGAAAAAAGTTTTAGCAATAGGTAAAGGGGGCAAAAAGATGATGGAACCAAAGGGATGGGATTTGATGAGTTCATGAACGCATGAAAACATTCTCCTCCACATCATATGTGGTTCGGTGGTCTGCAAAACCTGACTGATCCCTACCTTTCCCAGCCTTGCAACATAAAAAGAATCCACAAACGCCCCGAAGAATGTCAACCTCAAGCTTCTTTTTAAGTACTCAAAGCTTCTCTTTTGCATGCTCAACATGTAGCACAACAAATCAGTAAGGCTGGCTTTTAAATTCACATCTGGGATGACAGCTTCCTCCAAGCAGTTCAGCCTCATCCAGATGTAATCTAAAACATGTGATTCATAAACCCCTTAAAATTGAGGTTTACGCTGGAAATGCCGATACGTTCTTAACTATGCTGGGAGCTAACAGTTCCCACCACAGGCTCCTTTGATATCTAGAAGGGGAAAGGTGATGTATTCGGGTGTGTAAATCTAGTGTGCATTCACTTCCGACAAGTGTCACATCTTACAGATCACTTGGGCTTCAGAAAGTTTTGAGAACGTCAAGTTTTCTTGGCGCTTCCCCTTTTATGGATGGTGCAGCTAGGACATCCTGCTTGCTCCTCTTCCTGGACTGAACCCAGTTAGCTGGTGTCACTGAAAGGCAAATTAAACGTCGTTGTGGCATACGTGGGCTTCTGTTCCCTGTTCACGCACGAAGCAGGAACATCTACAGATGTTGCAAGCATTCAGGCAGTAGTGCCCACAAAAGCTGACCATTGCTGTCAATCACAGCCCCTTAATTTGCGGTGTGTGTGTGTGTGTGTGTGTGTGTGTGTGTGTGTGTGTGTGTGATCAATGCATTTTTCTCCTTAGCGCAGCTTCCTTACTATGGTAAACAACTCTCTTGAGATTTGAGAATGCTAATGGAGGCTGGGATACTCTCTTGAATATTGCCAGTATACATGTCGATTAAATATTCAAAAATGCATTTGAGATATCCCTATGTAGTCAAAGCTTCAGACAGACAGACATACAGACAGACAGACACACACACACACACACACACACACAGAGAGAGAGAAACCTCCTGTTTTCAATGGTGTTGATCCATCCCGTCTTTTAGAGACTGCCCAAAGGCAATGGTCAGAAGCAGAGCCCCTCCCTCCAATCCTTTCTTCAAGGTTAAGGATGTAAGAAGGCACTGTTTTTCATTCCGTCCTGCGTACTTCACTGTTTTCATTCCGCTGCAGTTTCATCATCCACCAAATACTGTTATCTGTCTCATTGTCTGCTGTGGCAAAATAATGTAACTTGCATGATTTACAGAGTTAATTATATAGAACAGTGCCTTTTTTCTAAAAAAAAAAAATGTTTAGGGGTATTCTCATTTTGACTCAAGAAAATCACAATTTTATGGTTGAAATAAAGGAAAATAAATACAGTAAATGGACAAAAGTACAAAGATTCACAAAATGTTTAGGGGATATGTGTACCCCTGCGTACTCAACAGAAAAAAAGGACTGATATAGAGTATGCAAATCACATTTTCATTACATTTCCCCACCACATTTATTTCACTGCAAAGGAAATACAATGCAAATGGGTGCAGGAGGGGAAGAAATGTAGTCAGTTTGTGGACTCAAAGCTACAACAAGGGCAAATGCAAACTGCATTCACTAGACTAATCTAGTGGGCATGCGATAGACAAGCAAACATCGGCAATTTCCACTCCCATTTCTGTTTTTATCAGAATCCTGCAACATCCCTATGCAAGATATCACGGAAATGGCTTCTTGAAAATGATGTTAAGTGGAGTAACGCCCTGGCTATTGGGATGGATTAAACCGAGCTTTCCTTTGTGGAGGACTTTTCAGCCATGTTTCCAGTAAAAAGGAGCTTCGTGGAGATCTGGACATTAATTAATATGGTGTTTCTGCAGGCAATAGCAAACCTTTGTTGAATTCTCCCTACTTTCTGTATAGTAATCCTTATCCATGGACAGTAACCCTGACCTTGCCAGTGGCAGCCAATGGAATGGAGCAGGGCAGAGGTCAGTTTTCCCAGGACCAACTAGTAGCTGAGAGCATTTGCTTTGGGGTCCTGGGCACAATCTCTGGCATCTCCAGATAGGAGCTTTCCCTGCCTGAAAACCTGGAGAAGCCACTGCCAGTCAGTATAGACAACAGATGGACCAATGACCTGACTCAGTTTTAAGACCACTTCCCATCTTGTGGTCAGTTGTTCATTCATTCTTTCCTTGTGAATCTGCCGGTGCACTTGGCTCATCAAGGGAAATTTTGCTGTATGCCCCTGCTGCTGTCTGAAGGGTGCTGGGTGGAAACCAGATAAAGGGTTTTCTCAGTTACTCTTGTCTAGGTTGTGGAATGCCCTCCCCAGAGAGACCTGCCCAGCCTCTCAGCGGCTTGCCTTTCACTGAACAGCAAAGATGTGGCTTTGTTTACCAACCGCTTGGGCTGGGGCAAATGAAGTTCAGTACCTTTCCTGCAAATTTTGTATTCTCAGATTTTAGTTGTGCTCTGCTGTTGTTGTTGTTTGCAAATTTGGCTGTGTGTTTTTCTTTTTCCGATTAGTTTTAATACTGAAGGGTGTTGCTGCAGGCCACATCAAGGGTATCTGGATGGAAAGATAGGGTAACAATGCTTCTGTCAAAAAATAAATGTCATGGAGGGCTTTAACTCGCCAGCAAGGCAGTTTCTGATGACAGATCTACATATATCATTGTGTCCAGCTATGCTCTTTGTGGAACTATTTTATTGGGTTCATTATCATCACCCAAATGCCCACTTGTTAAGCCAAAGGCAAGTATTGAGAGCTATATAGTTGCTGTTGCTGGACAGAATCATCTCTGTCCACTTTTAAATGACGCCGAGTCTCATTTCCACCCTAATAGCTGTGCAACACCCATTCAGCCAGACGTGGCTGAATTCTAAGGATTGTGTCCAAATGATTAATTCCACCCCCACCAGAAACACAGGGAGCTACCTTATACTGAGTCAGACCACTGGTCCATAGGGATGGGCACATACTTGTTTAACCCTGCACGGATAGCTCAGTTGGTAAGAGGGTGGTCTGATAATGCCCAGGTTGCAGGTTTGAAACCTGTGGGATGGCTGCATATTCCTGCACTGCAGGGAGTTGGAATAAATGTTCCTAAGGGTCCCTTCCAACTGTTCTATGACTTCACCAGCATTTTAGTGCAAATTTCTCCTGATATACTTGCTTTGTGTGCGATTTTCTTTGTATGTTATTGTCACTGTTACATGCATGTTCACAATTTATCCCATTACAGTGGTACCTCTACTGACGTTCACCTCCGGTTACGTATCCTTCGGAATACGTGCGCAGCAAACCCGGAAGTATTTTTTCGGGTTTTGTTGCACGCACATGCACAGAAGTGCTCTACGTGCTGCACGTATGCACAGAAGCGGCATGTCCGAATACACACACACTTTGGGATCCAACCAGAGCTCCGGAATGGATTCCGTGTGCAACCGGGGGTACCAATATATATGCATTCTTGTACACATCCCTTGGCTGTAGAACTGCACGGGAAAATCCAGAGACGCGTGTATTGTAAAAGGTGGGCTGCCTTTTGGCTTGCGTATTGTTTGTGCCAACTTTGCCTTGAAATGTGATCGGAATCAATTTTCTCCTCTGCCCTTGCTGGTGTGTCCAGCTCAACGTTGTGTATCCAGAGTTTCAGAAAGGAGGCGCTCCTACTGGGAGGTCCCAGGTTATGGCACCTGGGACCTTCTGCATGCAAAGTACATGCTCTGCCACTGAGCTATGACTCTTCCCCGAAGGACAACATATTCAGAAATGTCTCCTTTTCATTCTTGCTCAGGCACCGCTGCCTTAACCTACTGTAGCTGCTGCCCCAGCCACCAACCTTAACATCCTTTGAAAGGCTTTAGTTATGATGCCTGTCTATGGTTCCTGCTGCACCCCCTCCGCTCAGTCCGCGTGCATTGCTGTCTGCCGGATATTTTCACAGGGTAGCAGGTGGTGGTGGGAGTAACCCGACCATCATACAATATTATTGGCTTAAAACAGTTTTCTCCAGAAAGGCATTTGGGGATGGGTTACCGGAGCTAGGGCTGTTCTGCTCTGCCTCCACCTTTCAAATCCTACCCACCCAACTCCCCGTCTCTCTCTCTCTCTCTCTTTAAAATCTTATCTCCTCTTCCTTCTTTCCTTTATTTGCATTCAATCCTGCTGACTTGGTAGGAGGCGGCAATTCTGCAACGTCTCTGCTCTGAACATGGTAGCTGCTAAGGTCAATTCCAAATATGAAGAGCTGATGAATAGGCCATTATCGAGCTGCTTTATATGTTGACTCAGTGGACATTTCCTGGCTTCGGAGAGAAAGCAAAAGAGAATGGCGAGCTTTGTCGAGTGGAGGAATCTTTAAAATGCAACATTTCTCTCCCCCCCCTCACCCCAGTCTCTTCTCCCCCTTTTGCAACTTTTATGGCTTTGTCCGCTGGCATGTCTGAAGGAGGAAAACAGAGCCTGCTTGGCTCTGCGCCACACTGCTTGGCACAGAAAGATCTGGTGTCAGGGTGCATGTTAATTCTGCAGTTTTCCCACAGACACTGGTGGTTTTATTTTTTCATGGGCAAAGTGTCCTTCAGGTGATTCTTTCTGGGTTGACACCTGAATGCTGCTTTCAGAGCTGATGCACTTAAATAGGGTGACAGATCCCCTCTTTCGTAGTTGTGGCTCTATCTCTCACTTGGGGTTCTCTCATTCTCTCGCCATGGTAGCATTGCAAGTAGGGCTGCAAGACTGAATTGATTTGATCTGTAGATTAATCAGTGTGGTTGAGAGAATTAAAGAAACGCCTGTTTCTTTCTGGAGTGTGTGTGTGTGGTAATGAGAAAGAAAATATTAAAAGTTGGCTTTTCCCTCCGAATAGCAAGCGTTTGTTGTTTTTTATTAAGCACAAAGTTCCTTGGGATCACTTTTTCACCCTCAGGACTGGGATGTTCCCTGATAGCTTGAAATAGGTGGGCATAACTAACTTAGATCAATTAATTCTAATAGGTCTACTCTGAGTAGAACTTAGTTAGATACAACCCTATGGCAACTGGTGACATGCTCTGTATGTCAATGGTGAGTAGTTTACAAGAGCAATGATAATAATGTGTTGGTTTTAAAATAATAATAATAATCCTGAATAGGGTAACTGTGCACCTAAAGGACCAGGTGCACAGCCTGGGAGTCATTTTGGACTCACAGCTGTCCATGGAAGCGCAGGTCAATTCTGTGTCCAGGGCAGCTGTCTACCAGCTACACCTGGTATACCGGCTGAGACCCTGCCTGCCTGTGCACTGTCTCGCCAGGGTATTACATGCCCTGGTTGTCTCCAGCTTGGACTACTGCAATGCTCTCTATGTGGGGCTACCTTTGAAGGTGACTCGGAAACTACAACTAATCTAGAAAGCGGCTGCCAAATTGGTGACTGGGAGCAGCTGCTATGACCATATAGCACCAGTCTTAAAAGACCTACATTGGCTCCCGGTACATTTCTGAGCAATATGATGATGATGATGACGACGATAATAACCACTATGTTTTAGAGTAGGGGTGGGGGACCTTGGGTCTAAGCACCAAGCCTCTCTCTCTCTGGCCCTCAAAACCACACCCCTCACTTGCCCTGCTTCACAATCCAAGTGCTTTTGCATGGCTGGAATGTGTCCTTGAACTCAGATACAGTGGTACCTTGGGTTACAGACGCTTCAGGTTACATACACTTCAGGTTACAGACTCCGCTAACCCAGAAATAGTACCTTGGGTTAAGAACTTTGTTTCAGGATGAGAACAGAAATTGCACGGCGGCAGTGGGAGGCCCCATTAGCTAAAGTGGTGCCTCAGGTTAAGAACAGTTTCAGCTTAAGAACGGACGTCCGGAATGAATTAAGTTCTTAATCCAAGGTACCACTGTAATGCCTCTTGCTTTCCTGGGCATTACAGTGGCCAGTGAGAGAGAGAGAGAGAGAGAGAGAGAGAGAGAGAGAGAGAGAGGCTGAATGTGTTACAAGCCAGCCCACTGTACAAAGGTGAAATCTGCATTTGCTGATCTGCCCACTTTTGCCTCTGGCCACGCCCACTTTCTTCCCTGGCCCTTCCCATCACTGGCACGTGGCCCCTGGATGATTGCCCACACAGCAGTGTGGCCCTCAAGTGAAAAAGAGCTCCCTGCCCTGATATACGCCTAGAAAGAAGCATAAGCAGGAGGAGAAGGAGGTCAGCTTGATCTTTTGGGGCACACACAGAAATAGCCACAGAAAGAGGGAGATGGAGGGATCCTTCTCAGAAGGACAATCCCTCATGACTAGCGTGCAGTAAAAACAACTAAGCCCAGGAGGCATTTCCGAGGGACCCATGAAAGGGCAGGGTTAAAGCCCAGACATGGCTCCACCCGCCTGCCCATTAATCACCAGGAAATTCCTCTTCCTTGATCTTTTCTCTATTCTTTCCAAATTAGACTTAGGGAGTGCTTTTTTTAGAATGCCTGAGTCATTGCAAAAGAGGGTGTATACCTTGACCGGTGGTGGACACAGCATCCGCGTGTGTTTTAATTACAATCAAATGTTTGTGCCAAGAAAAGCTGACTTCAGTGATTAGCGTGCCTTGTGTGAAGAGGTTCCTGCAGGTAGAGGGAAGGGAGGCGAAGTGTTTGCCTACTTCCTCCCTTACCCTGGAAATGCCGGTGGTGGAATCTGGGACCTTCTGCATGCAAAGCAGGTGTTTTACTACTGAGCTCATTTTAAGCACCTTAAAAAAACACACCACACACACACAACAGGGCTGCTGCCGATACCGCAAAGCAGAGCGGTGAGGAAACTCCATGCACCCAACCATCTCAATTTCTCCAAAGACCTACATTTCCATCCATACCTTTGCATTGACATGTGCAAATCTTTTAAGGACCAAGCAATGACCCCAGATAGAAGACCCCTAGATAGAAGTTAACAACAACAATTATTATTATTATTATTATTATTATTATTATTATTATTATTATTATTATTTATATGCCCCCCATCCAACTGGGTCGCTGCAACCACTCTGGGCGGCTCCCAACAAAATATTAAAAACACAGTAAAACATAAACCAACAACAACAACAATAACAACAACAACAATAATAATGTATTATTTATACCCTGCCCATCTGGTTGGGTTTCCCCAACCACCCCCAACCAATAAAAGATCAAACATTTAAAACTTCCCTGAACAGGGCTGCTTTCAGGTGTCTTCAAAAAGTCAAATAGTTGTTTATCTGTTTGACATCTGAAGGGAGGGTGTTCCACAGGGTGGGTGCCACTACCGAGAAGGCCCTCTGCCTGGTTCCCTGTAACCTTACTTCTCGCAGGGAGGGAACCTCCAGAAGGCCCTCAGAGCTGGACCTCAGTGTCCAGGCTGGGCAATGGAGGTGGAGACGCTCCTTCAAGTATACAGGGCCACGGCTGTTTAGGGCTTTAAATGTCAGCACCAACGCTTTGAATTGTGCTCGGAAATGTAGCCAGTGTAGATCTTTTAGGACCGGTGTTATAAAATAATTGTGTTCTAAAAATTCTAATGCTTGCCACCGCAATGCTGCTTATGACATGGGTTCAGTCTTTCGGGTTCAGTGCTGTTAGATATGTTTCTCTGTCCTTTCTGTAAGTTTCCCCCCGGGCACTGACAGGATATGGAGAGCCTTGGCACTCCTCTTCCAGTAGCCCATCATTCACAAAGCAGCATGTGGCTGTTTGGCACGAAATAATTTACAATTTTGTTAAGAAGTCACCAGCCCTTCCTGTTGCTTGGAAGCTGGTGTCTCCACAGATTGAGAAATGCTTGTTTCATCACATTAATGTCGAATTAATCTTCACGGACCAAGAAAAGAGCGAGTCAGTTGGTGGACATCACTCCAAGAGAGTGTTTGCTTTTGAAATGCAAATGTGAGGCCTGTCCAGGCAACCCTGATTCAGAAGGGGGTAATCATTATAACAGGCAAGAAGCCGGAGTAGGCATGCAAGGAAAGGCTGGTGAAATTGAACCGAAATTGCTTGAAATTACGCCGGTGTAGGGTTTAAATTAAAAACAGCTGCTCTGCCTTAAAACTGTTTTTTGGGGTTTTAAAAACATCACCTTGAGGTTGGGTTGAATCTCAGTCCATCTGCTGGAGTTATTAGTCTGTCTGCGTTTCCAAACTTGTAATTCCAGCAGTTGCGGCTTCAGTAACCACCTTAATTCAAACTAATAATGACCATGAGCCACAGTGTCAGTCAGTCAATTTCTGGTAAATTATCAAACACATGACCAAAGAGGATGAAAAAAAATACTTCTGTGCCGTAAATGTATTTTGCACTCGCGGGGTTTTGTCCAACTACAGCAGCAGGAGCCAAGAAGAGTTTCCATTGACTTCGCCGTGACTTGGATTGTGTTTTCGTTTGGCTCATGCTAAGTAGTAGCTGAGTTTGTTTTGTGTGAGTTTTCCCTTTTTCTTTTTGGTATACTATTCCACATTTTACACTAGTAAAATGTTCAGTAGTTTCTTTGCTAAGCCAAAATTCAGCAGCGGTGCTGTAATGGAGAAAGTAGCTGGAGCTGTTATAACCTGGTTCGTTCAGACTGGGCAGGTGGGCCATGTTAGCGACAGCTGTAGGGAGCTTCCCAACAGCACTCAAAGGAGTGGCAGTAGTTTATAGCATTTCATTAAACGAGCAGTTCCTTAAAAGAAAAAACTCCAGTTTGCCTCAATGGGAAAATAAGTTGTAGGAATGTGCATCAGTTGTCTCCGCCTAAGAGAAAAAGCATGCAATGGCTGTGTTCAAAACCAGATAACATTTATTGGAAAAACAGCGCACACGCATCAATCGATATAATTCATGCTTCTGATTTATTATAGAAACCGTAATTTAAAACATTATAGAATCCTAGCATTGTAGAGTTGGAAGGGACTCTGAGTGCCATCTAGACCAACCCTCTACAATGCAGGGACCTCAACTAGATCATGGATGGCAGATGGCCATCCAACCTCTGCTTAAAAACCTCCAAGGAAAGAGACTCCACCACCTTCCGAGGGAGTCTGTCCCACTGTCAAACAGCTCTCGCTGTCAGAAAGTTCTTCCTAATGTTTAGTCCGAATCTCATTTCTTGCAACCTGAATCCATTGGTTTGGGTTCTCCCCTCTGGAGCAGGAGAAAACTAGCTTGCTCCACCTTCCATGTGATAGCCCCTTAGATATTTGAAGATGGATTATCATATCTCCCCTTGGTCTCCTCTTTTCCAGGCTAGACACCCCCTACTCCTTCAACCCTTCCTCATCAGGCTTGGTTTCCAGACCCTTGATCATCTTGGTCTCCTTCCTCTGCACACGTTTCAGCTTGCCAAGATCCTTTTTAAATTGTGGTGCCCAGAATTGGACACATCATTGGCTATCATATCCTGTTTTCACAGGGGCCAGTCAGATGCCTGTGGGGGGAACCCACAAGCAGGATAACAGTACAACAGCACTCTCCCCAGTAACTGGTATTCAGAAGTATGGTGCCCCAGAAAGTGGAGATAGTGGACAGCCTTCTCCTCCATGAATCCAATCCTTTTCTAAAGCCATCCAAGTTGATGGGCATCACTGCCTCCTGTGAGATTGAGCGCCATGGTTTTAACTATGCACTGTGTGGAAAAGTACCGGCTTTTGTCTGTCCTGAATCTTAGTGTTCAGCTCCGTTGAATGTCCATAAATTCTAATGCAGGCATAGGCAAACTCGGCCCTCCAGATGTTTTGGGACTACAACTCCCATCATCCCTAGCTAACAAGGACCAGTGGTCAAGGGTGATGGGAATTGTAGTCCCAAAACATCTGGAGGGCCGAGTTTGCCTATGCCTGTCCTAATGTTAGGAGAGAGGGAGAAAAACTTTTGCATACTTTTACAAACTTCTATCGTGCCACCTCTTTCCTCAAACTAAAAAGTCCCATTGCTGCAACCTTTCCTGCTAGGAAGTCACTCCGCCCCCTTGCTAACTTTTGTTGCCCTTTGCTGAAACGTTTCCAACTCTGCAATATCCTTTTTGAGGTTAGGCAACCACGTCTGGAACAGAGGGAGGAACAATGACAGTCCTGGGGTCATTCCCCCTCATACTGGAAAGCAGAGAAGCACCTCAGAAGACTATCATCATGATCAGGTGGTTTTGTGGCAAGCAGGACTTCGTGACTGTGCAGGACTTTGTAAGCCTAAACTGTGTCCTGAGCTGCAGACCAGGAGTGTCTTAACTGGACTGCAAACTCCCTGGTTATGCTGGATGCCCACCTAGAAACAAGATGGCAAGCCTTTTTATCAGGACTTGGGCCAAAATGTGCAACCAGGAAAAGCAAAGGAAATGGGTTTCTCGGCACCTTTCCATCTGCAGTAAAGTATCAGCTTCTAACTCCTATGAATCAGGCTTTGCAACCAGGTCTTCCCAGCATTTGGTGCATGTTCCACCATTTCAAAATGAAGCATCATTTAGTGATTTGGTGGGTTTTGTTTCATAGGAGAGGGGGGGGGAACCCCTCATAACTTCAGAAGGGATGCAAGTTCATGGGCTGTTAATTTTCATTCATTTTTAATCTCCTAAATTATGACGCCATAAATAAGCTGTAAATTTTTGCGCAGCAAGTCACCGGGGCATCTGAAAGCCATTAGGAAATAACTGCGCTTTGCTGCAAACTGAGATGGTTTGCCATAAAGGAGTGTTTGGGGTGGTTGGCAGGGGGCAGGGGGAGGCGGACAGGTGCATGGGGCAGAGAGGGAGGGGAAGCAAGGATACTGGATGGGTGGCAAAGGCAGCCTGTTTTTAGGTCAGTGACTCCTGTTGTTTTTGCAATGCGATGCTCATATTTACTTGGAGGGGAGGAGAAAAGGCTCAATGATATCAGTTACTGGGAAGAGAGAGACCCTCCAGTGCTTTTTCAAAATTCCTGAGATCACCAAAGATTTATCATTTCAGTCCCCAAACATTTATTAGCCTGGAGGGCCAGCCTCTCTGCTCACGAGGTCAAACGCCCTTCTCAAACCTGAAGGTGAGATGTGAAATGTTGGGAGCTCATAGGACCTAAAGATAAAGCTGCAAAACTTTATGACTGACACAGTAAGTCTCAAGTGAGCAACGCAGGGAGGCCACGAGCCCTTGTGCACGTGACCAGTGTTTTCAATTCCAATACTGTAAAATTACCACTCAGAGGTCTATGAGATCCATATGCAAAGAAGGCATCAATTTTCGTTCTGCCCTGTATCCATCACACGCAGCGTTGTTTCCATTCTGCTGCAGTTCATCTTCTGCCCATAACTAAGCTATTCATCTTGGTGTCTGCTCTGTTGAAAATATTTATGAATTAATTGTGTAAATCACATAATTGCATTGTCATGCTATTCCACCCCAATGGGAAACAGAAGGCAAATGTGCTGGGCTAGAGGAGGCAAAATCAAGTACGTATGGTTTGTAGACTGAAAGCAACATTGGTGTTGTTGACATCCGTCTGTCTCGGGAGAAAATAGAGGAGTGTGCCTGTGTGTGTGTGTGTGAAATCAAACCATGAGATAGTTATAGCACCTGCTGTGGCTGTAGAGACCAAAATGGGAGAGACATGTTTTGTTGCAGCCAAGGCAGATTAAGCAACAACAGTAGTCTCAGCCTGAATCCTTGGTCTGGAAGCTTTATTTGTTAGGATAAGTGTAGTTAGCCAGTCTGTGAAGGCAAATTCAAAGTCTGTGGGGCTACAAGTTACGGGCACACATATATCTGTGAGGTTGTTAAATTTCAAGTGTGTAAAAATAGAAAAGGAAGAAAGCTAATAACCATTGTGGTCTTGTTAGGCAGAAAAATGCCTGAGTAGTGCCCATTAAGAATAAATTAGTGTCTATTTGTATCTCCCCAGGAGCCATTGTTCACTATAAATGAATAGCCTGTTGTTTCCATGGTTTCATTAGAAATCTATGTAATATATTAGAGTTGATTGAACAGTGTTAAGGTGCACTGATGTGCATTGAGTGAATCTTTCATGAACTAAATGGCCCCCACTGATTTAGAAACAACCATTGAAGGACTGACAACCCTGGTACAACCCATAGGACCTTGTTTTCCTTTCTATGTCCATATTCGTCCTCATCAAAGGGTTGTGAACCATTTAGGGTAGTCAGAAGAAGTTTTGGGGAAGCAGCATGGGTCTGGAAACATCAATATTTGTGCATCACCGAGTGACAACGGCTTACCGTTAGTGGGTTATGTTATCAGTGTTTCTACAACTGGTCTTCACATCCTTAGCGGACGGAATAACGAGGATTCATTGAGATGGAAGATCCTACAGGGTTTATCCTAAGTGTAAAATGGCATGGCTGTTGGTGATTAATTATGAGCATCCTGTCTTTTGCGCCCTGGAAAAGACCATATTTCCAGGAGGGTCACCCCTAGCAGTGCTCCAGGAAGCATTTGTGGAGCGCAGGGCTTTGCAGCAAGAGGTGAAATGATATAATCTGATCTCACATCTGCTTCCTGTTGTCTGGGTATCAGAGGCTTTCTTTGGTCTGCAATAGGCCCATTCTTGCTGGGCAGAGGCAGAAAATGTGACTGTTGAAAAAACAAGAATGGGGGGGTGGAATGTGTCTGGAATAGGCATTGCTCTCTGCTGCCAAACTGAGATATTTTGCTCCTTCTACATCTTCTTTTTTTAATATTGTGGAGGCTGGCCATCTCTGCCCTCCTGCAGCAGATTAGAGTCGCAGTATTCCTTGGATTCAGAAGGCAGACAGCAACTGGGTGGCAGAAGAGATTGCTCCAGAAAACTCTCCGCTATTGGGCTCTGATATGTGGAGGGAGAGCGAGGGGCTGTGGGGACACACTGCAAGCATCAGGTTTGAGACCAGACAGGGTGGTTTATTCTCTCTCTCTTTCCTTACAGAATGCAGGAGTGCAAATCTCTCCCTCCCTGCCTGCCTCCCTCCTTTCCTCTGCAATAAATCTTAGAAACTGAGACATGAAGGAGCTTTCTTTCCCAGATAGCACAGACAAAATTATTTGGCTGAGTAATGAGCGTTTGGCCACAATAAGGGAATTTTATTTTTTTCATAGCAACATGTGAAACCTTGTGCCAGTTCGGGCCACTTGGCCCATCTAAGCCTAGTATTGTCCACTCTGACTGGCAACAACCCTTCTGGGTTTCTAGCCGAGAACTTGCTCATTCAAAGCAGTGGCTGTGGTGGCTGAATGAGTGAGTGGAGGACACTATAGCTGCACCTCCCACCCAAGGAATCCTGGGAACTGTAGTTTTTTTAAAAGGGTGCTGTGAATTGTCGTTCCGTTAAGGAGGATTCCCAGGATTTGTGAAGTGGGGAGAGGAGAATGTGCTTCACCTGTATGGTGTGTATGCAGACATAGGAAAAGATTTGGCAGGATGCAAGGCAGCACCTGCACAATGGCCATAACCTCTGGGAGATTATTCCTACTCGGCCACTGAGAGCAGCAGGTATTAATCGGGCAGTAGTTCGGCACGTCTTCCAAAATGTGCAGACCTGCATAATGCCCTCTAGCCCTTTCACTTGGCCGCCACAATCTTCCAAACACGAGACTCATCAGACAACGAGACTCCTCTGGGCAAAGGCAAGACTTCAGAGGTTCCTTCCCTGCTCCATCTTTTTTTTTAAAAAAAGCCAAATGAAAATTTAAGCAAATAAAAAACAGCCATAGGTTTCTTGTGACTAGTGTGTAGGGATAGATGCGTTTTGTGTCGATTCCACATGTCGGTTCCGTTCTGTCACTGAGGAACACCTGGCAAGTTTTGCTAATGCTGAAGTTGACATACAAGAGGAATGCAGTCAGTGTATAATAAAGCAATACATTTACAGAAAGATGGGCAATATCTATTCAGTTCTGGAATGATAAATGATGACATTCCATCTTATAACTTACATCAATTTAATATTTTATTTTATAAGTGGCTTTTTTTCTTGGTACCCCCCCTTTTATTATATTTCTTCCATTTACTGTATTAATTACTGGTTGTTGAAATGCTAGAGTGAAAATTTACAATCAAACGTTTTTTAAAAGAAAAAAAGAGAAAAACTTTAATTCTGTCTCCATGTTTGTATCAAATCTGCATTTAGTGACACACAATCATGTAAGTGTGTGTTTTACAACACTCAAGTATGCAATACTCTTCCCCCTCCCACTAATTTTTTATTATGCACTAAAGAGCATGAAATGGAAAACAGTAGCAGTAAACAACCACAATACAGTGGATGCTCGGGTTGCGAACGTGAACCGTGAGGGGTGCACGTTCGCAACCCACAGAGGTGCGTCTGCGCATGTGCAGGTTGCGACCCGGTGCTTCTGTGCATGTGCAAAGCGCAATTTAGTGCTTCTGCGCATGCGCGACCACCAAAACCCGGAAGTAACCCGTTCCAGTAATACCGGGTTTCGGTGGTCCATAACCCAAAAAAATGCAACCTGAAGCGTCTGTAACCCAAGGTATGACTGTAGTAATAAGGAACAGCATAGGTACTCAGAGCATGACTGATCCCAAAGCAAGCACAAAGCACAGTGCTAAAACAGATAACTTAGGGCTGCAATAGCTTGAGCTAAGGGAATGATTGGGATGCCGGGGGAATGAGATGACTGCCTCTCTCTTCACAGACATATTTCAAGACTGCAAACCAAACTTTGCCCAAGTGATCAGACTTCTTTGAGTTGCTGAACAAGGTGTTCTGAAACATACGCATTTCTAAGTGCTTTTTATCCTTAAATGCTCATCTTAAAATGCACTTTGATACTTTTTTTAAAAAACCAAGAACTGAACTGCGAAATTCAGAGAAGTGTGAAATGTGAAGGGGTAATTATCTGAGCAACCCTGTCTATAGAAAGTCAGCCTAAGCTACCCCTGTTCCAAACTCTGTTCAGGAAGAATTTGGAGGTACTTGACTCACAACAGCCTTTGGATCGACCAGGTTGCTAGGTCAGGTGACCGAGGTGAAAGGCGTTTGGACTGCTTTCAACTGGAGGGGCCGGTGATTAATCCTGGGACTTTCTACACGCAAATCATGATGGGCTATGGTCCCTCTCCCAAACTTGTGCATTCAAGCAAAGCAAACCTTTCTGCCTCTGTTTTTCAGGGCACAGCTTCCGTTCTCCAGCGCAGGTCTGACAACGAAGAGTATGTGGAGGTCGGACGGCTTGGACCATCAGATTATTTTGGTAAATTCCCAATTTTATTTCAGTTTGGGAAAAAGTCAGAAAGACAAGCGAGTGTAGGTTTATTATGTCCTTGGGGTGGCTATGTGGGAGTGGCCGTGTTCTGTTGTGCAGGATGTGAATCTCCCTTTGTGCTTCCACATGAGGCCATCGCTGAGAAGGTGTGAGAGTTTCTAGTGGCCAGTTGGCTAAAGTAGCCATCTGAAAATTACTCAAGATGGCCCACAGGATGATCCAATTGGCTTGGAATGTAATAACATATACGAAGTTGCCCATCTAGTCCAGCATCCTTTTCTCACAGCGGCCAACAAGAGGCTTTTCATAGGCCCACAAGCAGGGACTGTGTGCAACAGCCCTCTCCCCGCTTGTCATTCTCAGCGATGAGTCTTCACAGGCATACTGCCTCCGACAGTGGAGGTAAAGAGGAATATGGCTTCCATTCCAACCTGTATTAGCCACAAGCAGTGCTGTTTCCATTCTGCTGCAGACCAGTTTCTGCCAAATACGTTAATTCACCCAGCTGTCTGCTATACATAGCTTACATTAACTTTTCACATAACTTGCGTTCATTTCAATGTAAAGGAAACATGAGTGGAAAATAATTAACTGGGTATCATTTGCAGACTTTTAAACACACACAAACACACAGACAATCCCACAGAGGAGAGAACAGAGGCTGTGATCAAAGCAACAGGTAACATGCAAAATCTTCAGAAATGTGATGATGGTATTTCCCCCCCCCCTCTCTCTCTTCCAGGAGAGATAGCCCTCTTGCTCAACAGGCCCCGGGCTGCCACTGTGGTGGCTCGTGGGCCCCTGAAGTGTGTCAAGCTGGATCGCCCTCGCTTCGAACGAGTCCTTGGTCCTTGCTCAGAAATCCTCAAGAGGAACATCCAGAGATACAACAGTTTCATTTCCCTCACTGTTTAAGTCATTCCTGCTGGCTGCCTTTTATGTTAAAAACTTGTGCACTTAAATTTCGACCCATGCCGTTCCATAGCTTTCTGAAGAAAACAAGAGACGTGTGTATTTTACGTATATTTTTTAAATGATCATGTCAGGGGCACTAGATATCCGGTCATCATCTTTGTTATTATGTTAGAAAAAAGGCAGTAGAGAGCTTGATGAAAGTGGCTTTCGTGAACCATTTGTAGGATTTTTAAAAAATTATTTTTTCACATCCTGAATTACATTCCTGGTTGCCCTGGTCATGACGCCTCTCGGAATGCAGTTTTAAATACTGAAAACCACACATTTCAGCATTTATTTTACCTAAGTGTGCTGAACAGCTGGTCGTATCTATGTTTTGTCAAACTGTAAAACAAAACACCTAAACCCACAACTACTTAACTTGAATATTCATCTTCAGAATTCTTCTTAGGCGGATTAGATGTTTCCTAAGACCCTCCCCTCACAAAAAAATTACAAAATCCCCTTTTAACATTTGTGAGAGTTGATTAGCGAATGGAGCCATAGTCCAACAAGGAGCAACAGGCACATAAGCTCATTGAAATCACCAGGCTTAAGCTACAGAGAGAGTTGAAGGATATTCAGAACAGAGACTAACACCAAAACAGATCTCCCTTTTATGAATATCCTACCCTGAGTGTGCTCATCAGTGCGATAAGATTTATTTTCCCTTCCTTTTTGGACATCCAACTCTGCCCTGAGATCGATGGCTCAAAATAGCAACATGGTGTAAGAAGTGGGTGGGACCTCAGCTTTGCTGCTCCACATCAAAGCTTCTTCCTGCGTTAAGGATACCGTAGCTCCACACGGCTCAGGAATTTGGCACCGGTGGTGAGGGAGGCCACTTTTGGCACAGTCACGTAGCAGGTGACTTGGGCATGGCAATGGGGCACTGACGCTGCCAGAACTGAAATACCTTTGGGGGGCAATTATATCTGTTACGCTGTTTCCTCTTCTGAATCCAGCATGTTATTGAGGAGGGAGTTGCCTTACACTGAGTTAGACTGTAGTTCTACCCAGCTACATACCTTATAGCCTCCTCTGACTGAAAGGTAGGTCTCCAACAGATCTCTTTCCCTCGACCCTGCTGCTCGAGACCCTCTTAATTGAAGATGCTGGGGACTGAATCCAGCGCCTTCTGCATTTGATGCATGCTCTCCAGCGCTGAGTCATTGCTGCTCCTTCACCGTGGAGGAAGCATCAACCAATGGCAAGTTCTTTACATGAAGGAATGTGGCGAGTGGCAACTGATAGTTGAATAGGCGGGGAATGAATTTGGACAGTCTTTAAGGCAGCCCATAGAGTCGAACATGGAGCGATTTTGAGGGGGCAAAAATATACTGGGTTTGTGTGACCCCTGATTAGCACCTGTGATCCCTGATCATATTTTCCACCTTAAAAGCAAACAAACTGTAAAGCTTTGGTTTTGATTGGAGAAGTGAAGCACGGGTGGTTGTGGCAGTGGTGTTTAGCTGCATCCCCTTGCAATGTTTTCTCAATTTAGCTCTCGCTGGCCCTCACCCTGCCCAGGCATTTATTAGCCTTGCTGGGGCTAATGGTAATAATTAATAATGCAAGGTGTCTGCCCTGCTCAGCGTGGAAGAGAATTTTGCCGCTCCCCCTGCTGTTTCCCCTGGACTTCTGATCAGGTGCCAAAAGAGTGGCAAGATTCATCTCACCCCCTTGGCAAGGCAAAGCAGAGGACTGGCTTACAAAGTAGTTCTTAAGACATCCACACACGGCGACAAGTTACTACTTGGCAGGTGGTCCATCTGCATGGACTTGAGAGGTGAAGAAAACGCCAAAGAAAAAATGAATCCAAATCCATAGCTTTTCAGAACGTGAAGTTTTGAAGCAATCGGTTTATATTTCCCGCACTCCCTAAATTCGCAAACCTTGGCAAAGTTCACATCTCTTTGCTGTGGGAATTGCTTACTTGCACCCTGAATGAAAGTTTAGTCACCGTTTGCATAAATGTTTAGATGGACATTTACGGAAGCAGGGAATCCGCTGCGTTCTGACAGTAATTCATTTCAGTGATATTCGTAAAATGTGAACTGATTTTAGACTGTAGTTTGTTAGGTTGTCCACCCTTTTGAACTCGCTAAATTTAACACTCTAATCACGTTGCCATACAATATTTCACTCCATTCATAGGCTGCAGGCACAGTTCTGCAGGATTCTGCAAGGCTGTGCGGAATGAATGGGGGCTGCCTAGAACAGTGTTTTTCAACCTTTTTTGGGCAAAGGCACACTTGTTTCATGAAAAAAAATCACGAGGCACACCACCACTGTGTGCGGAGAGGGAGATGTCAGAGCCCCGCTGCTCTCTATGGGGAATCGGATGAGAGCGGACACAGTCCGGTGCCTGCCTAGTGGGCGAAAATTTGACTTTTTTTTTATCTTTCGAATTTTTCAATTTTTCCCACGGCACACCAGGCAACATCTCGCGGCACACTAGTGTGCCGCGGAACAGTGGTTGAAAAACACTGGCCTAGAAGACCTATGGCGCCCTTTCATCTTCCAGTGAGGCTTGTTTGAGGCAGATTCCAGCTGGACTGTGTCCTGTGCCATGAATGTTAGGATGGGATCCTGTCTCTGCAAGAAGAGTTTTAGTCTCGTGGGTTCCCTCCCCCTCCACACTTTGTTTGATCTTTGTAAACTGTGTTTATTATTCTTATTTATGACCTTGGTTACTGTTTTTGCATGCATTGAAAAATGTGGAAAATCAGATGCCATGTTAGATAATGTAATGGCACCATCTAAAAAAAGATTTTTAAAATACAATATATGTAATACTTATCTAAGACTTACCTCCTTGTGAAATGTTTTGGTATTCTGTCCTGTGTGGATTTTTTTTTTTAAAGAAAAAAGCGCTTTTCTAAAAAAGAGAGAGAGAGAAAAGAGTGAATGTTTGATCGTTCTTTCTGTTTTGCTTATTGCATTTCATTGACTGCTTTGGTAAAAATAAATAAATGTGCCTGGTGTAGTAATGCAGGAAACATTTGATCGCTGTCACATTGCGGAGAGTATCAGACTCACAGTGGAAAGGTTTATAGGTAGAAAAAGACTGGGTGCAATTCAACAAAAAATAGATGCACAAGTCCCATTAAAATAGACGCACAGAACCTAGGACCCAGCTAGAGGTTGCATAAGTGAATAATTGCAGTGAATAATTGATTAAGTAGTTAAAATGAGGTGTTTTTTTTAAAAAAACACCATTTTAATGGACAAAAAAAGCTGCTGCTGATTAACTTTTTCGAAAAACTATTATTATTTTTTTAAAAAATATTGCATTGAAGGATTTTAACCTACCGAGTACTAAAATCCAAACGCATTTACAAAAAGCTAATAAAAAGCAATATATTTCAAAAAATAATATTCTTTAAAATTCTTCCTTTTAAAAAAAACTATGGTTTTTAATGCAAGGACTTCTTGATGGCAAGCCCCATGCTTTTCTCCCATATGGAGGGAATTCCTCCTCCAAGAGATGCAGGCATAATCCATGCATGCACTGATTTTACCTGTAAGTAAAGGCAGTCTATTATGAAGCAAGAAGCAGGATTTTCCCCCTAGTAGGCATGTAATTATGAACCTAAGAAGCTGGATCCGGCCAATGGCCCATCTCGCCCAGCATTCTTGTTCTTCCAGTGTCCACCCAGGCATCCCTCAAGCAAGACATGAGCACACAGTATCCTCCATGCCTGTAACTCCCAGAAACTGATATGCAGAAGTACCATATTTTCCCATGTATAACATGCCCCCATGTATAAGACAACCCCTATTTTGGGGGCTGCAACCAATCACACATCCCCCCTATGCACTATCCATGTATAAGACAACCCCTGTTTTTTATCATTATTTTACAGTAAAAAAAAACCTAGTCTTATACACGGGAAAGTACGGTATACTGCCTGGAACAGTAGTGAGAGAACATAGACATGGTGGTTAGAAGCTATTAGCAGTGTTACCCTCCATGTTTATGAGTCAGCAGAAGCATTTCCTTCTGTGTGGGAGATGGTCTAAAATCGATGAGAATAGTCAACCCATTTTGAAGTGCTTTTGAGCAGTGCTGCTGTCTAAAATTAAGAGATGTGAGTAGGGTTTTTCTGTCCGTGAGAATTGACAAAGGATCTCACCATTGCTTTACTGTAAAGTGGGGGCTGGCATCTTTTGTGCACAATTAATGAAGTATTATTAATTTCAAATGGGACCTGGGCACCCCTTATTCTTCTGGATTGCACCCAGTCTTTGCAAGAAACCTGTCATTCGGCCAAAACCGCATTGCAATTATTGTTGTAACTGTTCCAATGAAAAGCAGAAGCGTGGACCACTAGAGTGCATTTCAGTAGAAGCAAAACAAGCAATGTTGCATTTTCAGGATTACCGATTGGGATCACGGGACAGAATGATGTCATGAATAAAATTCTTGGAACTTAGAAGTGGTTTGTGAGCTTCTTTCAGTAAGGAAAGACCCTACGTGGCTTATACTAATAGAATGTATCATTGCATAGTTTACAGCAGAAGTGAGCTCATCCCAATCCTTATACAGTGGTACCTTGGAAGTCAAACAGAATCCATTCCAGAAGTCCGTTCGACTTCCAAAACATTCAGAAACCAAAGTGCAGCTTCCGATTAGCTGCAGGAAGCTCCTGCAGCCAATCGGAAGCCACAGAAGTCACGTCGGACGTTCGGGTTCCAAAGAACGTTTGCAAACCGTAACACTCACTTCCGGGTTTGCGGTGTTCGGGAGCCAAAAACATTTGACTTGCAAGGCATTCAGGATCCAAGATATGACTGTGTAGCCAAAGCGATGATGTCAACCCACAAGTTTATTGGCAGGCTTAGCGGGAACACCAGTTCTGCAGAACTACAACAGATCTTTAGAGGAGGGGACCCAAATAAGGAATATGAAGACTGAGCATGCTCCATGGCCATGGGATGGTGCCTGACTGTGGCAGGGATGGGGCAGGAAAATGGGGGAGGAGAATGAGAAGTGGAACGGGGGGTCCTTCAAGAAAGCATGGCCGGTGGTGGCTGGAACAGGAGGACTCCAGGACACGGCATGTTGTGACAGGTCTCGCTTCAGTTGCAACATCATGTGCCCATTCGTCAATTGGAGGTGTACTGCGGCACCAAGCAAGACGTATGCTCATTCACATGAACAAAGGCAACCAGGGGTTCAGGAAGAGTTAAATTGAGAACAGTTAGCTCAGTTGCCTGTACACAATGTTTAGATATCAGTGTAGGTTCCTGTTCTTCCCACCCACCCAGAAGGGGAGTCACTGCCACTGCACAAATCCACAGAAGTAGAAACAGGTTCAGTATGAGTCACTGGCCTTCCTTTGCAGTGGTGGGTAGGTAATTTGCAGCCTAATTTGCACTAGGACTATTTAGAGTCTTCTGTGAATTGGGTCCAGAGGGTTTTCTGTGCTGCCTTACACCCCTGTACCTTCCCACTGGCCCCAGCCTTGACTTCCAGCCTTCTGCAAACGACTACATCACACAGCTCTTGGCTCCTTTCCTCAACTTTCCCAAGAGATAAATGGGCATGTCCCATTCGAAGGTGGAATCCTTGCCCTTTGCTGCCCCTAATGCCTCTGCTCACCTCTCCAGCCTTCTCTGTTGATATAAAGCAGCCTTGCTCAACATGATGCCCACTGTATGTTATAGGAGTTCAATGAATCCTTGCCAGCGTGGTCAATAGTTGGGGGTCAATGGGGATTGCCATTGTTACCTATCATGAGGTAGGAAATAGGATGGCCATGTGGCTGCAGTAAGACAAGCTTGTGTGCAATTGTGCCTGGGAGTGCAGCTGTACGAATCAATTCAAAACTATTGGCATGGTGTGTCCCATACCCAATGTTTTTGGTCTTTTTTTAAAATCCCCCACAGCTCCTAGTTGGGGAATTAAAGATTTATTTGGCTAACATCCTTTGCAGGGTAAAAGAGCTGGCCAGCCACAGAGGCAACATCTGCTACCATCTGTCCGCTGGCTGGAATGCGGGAGATGTTTTGCGCTCCATCAGGCTGGTCCCACCATAATACGGAGGATCATAGACTGCCGAGGGTGTGTGAACGACACAATTTTCCAGCGCTGGTATTAGGCACAGGATTCAGGAGGCTGGCGATCCTAGCTTCACAAAGCATGCACCCAGGCTTAACGAAAACCTCTGAAGCAGAGGGGAGGCACAGAGGAAGACTTGCAGCGGCAAGGATTTTGCCAAAGAGGAAATTTCAAAGCGTGTTGGGAAGGTTTCTGGTTGGGCGAGGGTCCTGAGAAATTTGCAGGATCCTGAGAAGTTTGCAGAATTGATGCATTTGTTTCGAACACTTCTGCAGGACTTTTTAGAGACAGGCACCTGTCAAAGCGGCTTACAGCGATACTAAAAAGAAAATGTCAACAAAGCCCCCATGCATTAGAAATCAGGAACAGGGAGGCAAATACTTCTGGAGTGCTTGTAAGAAAGAAGGCTGGCTGGGGCTGGCTGTGAGTTGGTGGGGCCCTAATGGACCATTGTAGATGGTGAAAGGGCCTGCAGAAGGACTTCTGCTGAGGATCTCAATGGGGCCTACATTTGCCTCATGCAGTTTTGTTCTGCTATATATGGGTTAAAGGTAAAGGTAAAGGGACCCCTGACCATTAGGTCCAGTCGTGACCGACTTTGGGGTTGTGGCGCTCATCTCGCTTTATTGGCCGAGAGAGCTGGCGTACAGCTTTCAGGTCATGTGGCCAGCATGACTAAGCCGCTTCTGGCAAACCAGAGTAGCGCACGGAAACGCCGTTTACCTTCCTGCCAGAGCGGTACCTATTTATCTACTTGCACTTTAAGGTGCTTTCAAACTGCTAGGTTGGCAGGAGCAGGGACCGAGCAACAGGAGCTCACCCCGTCGCGGGGATTCGAACCGCCAACCTTCTGATCAGGAAATCCTAGGCTCTGTGGTTTACCCCACAGCGCCACCCGCGTCCCTGATATATGGGTTACATGGACATAATTCAAAAAATAATACCTAGGCATGTTTATATGGAAGGAAGCAGTCCCTGAGGTTAGGTGTGTGCAAGACATTCAATTATGTTTGGATTTCAATGAGAAACTACCTATCTGCGCATTTTGAACCAATACAGGAATCAAATCACAGTTATCCTTCAAAAGTTGCCCTTCTCTGAATTTTGCAATTTTATGATAATGATAATAATTTTATTATTTCTACCCTACCGATCTGGCTAGGTTGCACCAGCCACTCTGGGTGGCTTATTTATTTATTCATTAAATTTGCACAGTATATGGCCTTTCATCACAAGAACTCGGGGCGGTTCACAGACTAATGCAGTTCTCCAATGTATACAAAATGTAATAAACTGCATTTATTAGGGAAAGTGTACATTAAGACGCATGCATTAATGTAAGAAATATATCTAAAAAACAACAACAGATTAGATACAGGGAAATCACTTGCAAAAACGTGCACGTTCATCAAATTGGTATTAAAAATGTGTCTATTGGAAGAAATCCGCACTAAAATGCTGATAAATTTTTATGAGAAATACACACACACACACACACACACACACACACACACACACATATATATATATATAAATATATATAAAGAACCCACAGATTGCTGTGGAAACATGGGCCTTCTCTGTGAGCAGAAGGGCAACAGGAATTGGGCAAAATCTGGAAACCTATGGCAATCAGCAAACACATACATCTGGGGCAGAATCTGGGCTTTCTCTTGACAAAATCTGATACAGAACAGTCGTGTTTAACATAGATAAAGGCCTGTCAGAGTAACCTCCACACACGTGGGGTGCTGTTGCCCTTCCACTGGGACTGCTGCCCACACTCCTGTTTTGCACAGATGGCCTGAGAGATTTTAGTGCCTGAGACGGCCTCCTCCAAATGGTGCCCCTCGTTCCCCCAGTAGCAATAATATTAATTAAAAAAAATAAAACTCGGTCATTGAGAATCTGCTGCCCTTTAATTTAGGTTGCCAGCAGACCATAAACACATCCACCTGGAACATTTTTTGGCTTTTGGGCTTGTTGCCAGAAATGCAATGGACAAAGGAGGCAACCCTCTGCCCCCCCCCAATGTGTTTTTAAATTGGAAATCTTGGCCTATTTCTGTTGTTTTTGTTGTTATTAACATTTCGATCCTGCCTGTCTTGAATAGAGTGAGTGTGCAAATCAGGGATAGGAAATAATCCATCCAAATATTTTTTGGGACTCCGGCTTCCATCATCCTTGACCATTGGCCATGCTGGCTGGGGCTGGGGCTGATGGGAGTTGGAGTCCAACAACATCTGGAGGGGGGGGCACAGGGTCCCAGTGTAGATAGTGATTCCTAGATTGTCTCCCTGCCTGTTTTGAGTGATTATGATTCATTCATGTGCCTATGACCGTTTCAGGCTGAGGCTATAATAAATATTGCTAGGCTCTACCCCAAATGATGACCACCACTGCCAAAAACAAAAAGCTAGGCATCTTGTTACGGGAAATTTAGACTAGGGATGCGAAGGTCCTTTGTAGACACATCCTACAACATAACAGATAAGCTACATGGCAGTGGTGGGCTACGCTCTGCACACCCGTATCTATGTTTTGAAATGAAATTGGGAGGGGCCTCTCTCAAATTGCACGTGCGTGGAAAATCCCCACAGATTCTGGGCTCTTCAATACACTCAGGATGCAACGGGAACCTGCTGTGCTCTCTGTCTCTTTCGCTCTCTCCTCTCTCTTTTCAAAAGCTTGCATTGAGACTGGGGAAGGCTCAAAAAGTCGGCTTAGCAGAGAGGAAGGCAGTCGTGCCAGGCTCAAACGCATCCAAACATGCCATTTTGGTGCGCCCGCCAGCAACGCTGAATGACTTGGCAGGCGGCGCAGCTGCTAACATAATCTGGAGTGGCGACACCATTGCGCTCTTGCTGCATTAATTCCAGTTTCCATTTGGCTTGCTCTCTGGGCTGAAATTTATGAAGGCCTCTGCAAGGTTTACAGAAGTGTGCTTCAAAATGTGTTCTGGAGAACCCTGGGGACTCCTCCAACTTTATCAAGGGCTGCTCGGGGTTCCTTCCAGCCCTACAATTCTATGATTCCATTATTCTTTCCTGAGAAGATCAGGTGTGGCTAACAAACCTTCTTGGAAAACAAGCTCACACGCCACTATTCCAGTTTGCCTTGCCATGCGCAGCCACAGGGATGAGTTTGCTGTCTTGCTGGGGGCATGTTCAGCTGAAATGAAATTGAGGCCCAAAGATTCTGTTAAGTGACTAGGAATGGGAGTGAAATTCAATTCCCTTCCCATTTAAAGGCAAATTTACCAAATTCACATTTTCTGCAACAATAAAGGAAATGAAACAGCCACCCTTTCAAGGTCACTCTTCCCTGAATTTTGCAATCCAATTTTCTGACCAAAGAAATGTGTAGCAGAAGGCATATAGGGCATAGCTGTCAACTTTTCCCTTTTCTTGTGAGGAATCCTATTCAGAATAAATGAATTCCCCTTTAAAAAAGGGAAATATTGACAGCTATGATGTAGGGAAAATTACAAAAATGCATTATATTACGGGAAATTGTTTTGCAAAAATGTGGAATATTAGGAGGCACCTACACTAAAATGTAGCCTGACCAAACTGCGGGAGGCAGTGGAAGACAGGAGTGTCTGGCGTGCTCTGGTCCATGGGGTCACGAAGAGTCGGACACAACTAAACAACTAAACAACAACAACACTAAAATGCTGGTGAGTTTTCATGAGCTTTCACCTTTAAAGCCCTAAACGGCCTCGGTCCAGTATACCTGAAGGAGTGTCTCCACCCCCATCATTCTGCCCGGACGCTGAGGTCCAGCGCCGAGGGCCTTCTGGCGATTCCCTCATTGCGAGAAGCCAACTTACAGGGAACCAGGCAGAGGGCCTTCTCGGTAGTGGCGCCCGCCCTGTGGAACGCCCTTCCAGCAGATGTCAAAGCGATAAACAACTACCTGACATTCAGAAGACATCTTAAGGCAGCCCTGTTCAGGGAAGTTTTTAACGTGTGATATTTTACTGTATTTTTGGTTTCTATGGAAGCCGCCCAGAGTGGCTGGGGAGGCCCAGCCAGATGGGCGGGGTATAAATAATAAATTATTATTATTATTATTATTATTATTATTATTATTATTATTATGAGAACCTCTTTTTAAAATCATAAGCTGATGTGGAAATATGGAGTGGAAAACTACAAAACTTGAAAGAAACAAAAATTGACAGTTTCCTGAATGTGACCTAAATGGTAGAGAATTGTTTTTACCTGTTGCAAGGCTGTGGTCACCTGCCCATCTATCCCCCCCCCCAATGTCTCTGAGTGTCATGGACCTCTTGGCTCTGTCAGGACCTAGCATGGATTGGAAGTCCCAGAAAGACCAGGCAGAGGAGGGAGAAGAAGGAGCAGATGAGGGGATGGAAGGCTGGCACCCAGGGATGGAGGAAGCAAGTCCTCCCCTTGTGATTCTATATGTCAGAGAGGGAGAAGCAAAGCTCCCAGCTTTCTTCTCTGCCCCGCCTCCAGAGCACAGAGCCTCATTATGGAGAGGGTGCAGAATGCCGAGGTGAGACTCCTTATGGGGTCCCCGCTGCGGGATCACATTCACCCACCACTGCCCATGTTTGCTCAGAACTCTGTGTGAGCACAGGAGAAGGAGGGAGACACTTTCTGAGACATCCTTCATCTATAGCATCTTCAGGCCAGAACCCCAGAGGACCCACAAAACCACAATGTTGACTTGAAAGCCTACAATCCTGGTAACAGAGCACATACAACTAGACATATATATTTCCCACAGCGATTAAAAAAAGAGAGAGACAAAGGAATCTGACAAGGGTTTGCTCACAATAGCTGCTTCACATTCTTTTGTAAGTGTGGAATTTACACGGGCCGCAGAATGGCTTCATTACGTTACCATGTGTTTAAGATAATCTGTTGATTAGCTGCATTTCCAGTGGGTTCCTTTCTCTTACATCCCCCCCCCTTCCTTTAAGTCACAGTTGCAGAGCAAAGGCAAGAAAGCACATACCTCAAAATCATGCAAAACCATGGCCTCGGGCAAATCGACCTCGGCATGGTCCCCAGTGGGCTAAAGCGTTTTGTTCCAACACGGAGAAATGCAGCTATGCTGAGAAGCAAATAAGATGTGGTGTTTGGAGGTCCGCCTTCATGGCCCAGCTGTGCTTGGGGCTCAGGAATTGGCTCGGGCTGAAGAATATGGATTATTTCATTAAGTCTTTCCGATATTATGCATGTCTGCCTTCTAATTCTACTCTTGGATCTGGAATGTGAGGCTCGGCTGTTACTGAAGCCCCTTTGAGACAGTGCTCTCCCCCACCACCATGGAGTCGATTTTTAAGCACTAGCTCAAAAATATTGTTTGTTTTCAGGGTTCAGAGCCAGCTGCAGCCCATCCAACAGACTACAATACTTGGCCTGCGTCAAGCAGTGGTCAAACAGGGGGACTGTTGTTGTTGTCACTATTATTAAATAAATTTGTACAGTGGTACCTCGGGTTACAAACACCTCAGGTTACAAACACTTCGGGTTACAGACTCTGCTAACCCGGAAGCTTAACCTCGGGTTAAGAATTTTACCTCAGGATGAGAACAGAAATCGCGTGCTGGCGGTGTGGTGGCAGCGAGAGGCCCCATTAGCTAAAGTGGTACCTCAGGTTAAGAACGTATCTCCGGAACGAATTAAGTTCATAATCAGAGGTACCACTGTGGACTGCTTCCATGCAGGCCTAAACCTATCAAAGCAGAGTACACAGTAAAATCAAAACGGAGCACTGAAACACAAGCTCTGATGACAAGAAAATCTGTTCCCCAGAATCTAAAACAATAAAACCATCCATACAAACTCTAAAAACAACAACATAACATCAAATATCAGATTGATCTTCCTAAGCAGAAATTCCTTCAGTAGGTGCCTTAACACCATCACACGAGTGGAACAGGCTCCCTAGGGAAGTTGTGGATTGTCCTTCACTGGAAGTTTTTAAACAGAGGTTGGATGGCCACCGGTCATGACTGCTTTTAGCTGTGATTCCTGCATTGCAGGAGGTTGGGCTTGATGACCCTCAGAATCCCTTTCCAAATCTACAATTCTGATAGGCACCTGTCTCGAGGCAATATGATGTTACCATTCTTCCCCAGATTGGATTTTAAATCCAAGTCGGAGAAGAATTCAATTCTCCCCTAGCCTCAGCTTCAGGGTTCTTGTCCTGTTTCCCTTAAAGGCCAATATGCAATTGTGTAAATGGCCCCAGACTGCATTCTGAAGGCACATGAGGTCACCAAATCTGCTGAAGCTAACAGGCCTGGGTTTGGTCAGTGCTTGGATGGGTGACTGCCTGGGATTCATGTGTAAGCTGCCTTGGGTTCCATGTTAGAAGAGAGATCATGTAAAGGATTTTTAAAAGAAATAAATAGCCTCTGTGCAACTCCACCTGACCATTTCTGGGTACAGAGATAACTTTGAGATGAGTCAATCATTTAGCCATCAGGGCATTATACTCTACCAGTTACTAGAGAAATGCACAAATGTTGTTTGTGGGTTTCCCATAGGAATCTTCTTGGCAGCTGAAGATTCTGGACTCAACAGAAGATTCTTTCTTATGCCATTAGAGTTTTAAATAAGTTGGTGCTCTGCAGAGATACCCAAGACACACCAATGGATAGGCAGGAAACACCAATCGCGTGGCCCCTGTTCTCAGGTGTGAACAGACCTTTACCTGCCAAGTCCCACAGATGGGCTTGAGAAGACAAGCTTTATTATTTGTTTTTTTAAAAACAAAACAAAACCTCTGATGTTTTCACCTGTTCACAAGGAGCATAAGAACTGTCTGGCCAATTCGTTGAGGTGGCTGGAGTGTGTGTGTGGAGCAAATTGTGGCAGAATCTGGCAAGGGATGAAAGTTGGCCTGTCCAAAGAGCCATGAATATGCTCCCTTTGGTTTTGTTGCAGGGGGAGGGGAGAGGTTGGTGTGCCAAGAGGACATTCAACTGGGGTCTCTTTCTTGGTCAAGGCTCAAAGGACGGCACTGGGAGGGCGGCAGCTGTAGCTCATGGCGCTGAGCCAATGTGTTTGGCGAGAAAAAGTCAGTTTGGGAAAAGGGTGAAGGGAGAAACATTCTGCGTTATGAACCAAGTACAAGGGATGTACCTGCCAAGCCTCTAAGGTGTGAAACAACTATATATGTCATAGGTGAGGGTTCCCTTCTGAGCAACCTTTGGAGGGCCACATGCCAAGAGTGGGAGGGGACCCGAGGAAAAGTGGGTGGGGCATCAGATGTAAATTTTACCTCTGTGCTGTAGGCTAATTTCTAACCCCACACTTGCGTACCTCTCTATCCAGGCAAGCAGAAGTTATGGACCTATTGCAGGGGTCAGCAAACCTTTTCAGCAGGGGGCTGGTCCACTGTCCCTCAGACCTTGTGGGAGGCCGGACTATACTTTTTTGGGGGGGGGGAATGAATGCATCCCTATGCCCCACAGATAACCCAGAGATGCATTTTAAATAAAAGAACACATTCTACTCGTGTTAAAACACCAGGCAGGCCCCACAAATAACCCAGAGATGCATTTTAAATAAAAGGACACATTCTACGCATGTAAAAACACACTGATTCCTGGACTGTCCGTGGGCCGAATTTAGAAGGTGATTGGGCCGGATCTGGCCCCCAGGCCTTAGTTTGCCTACCTATGACCTATTGGATGAAGAGGAGTGGTGGGGGCACCAGCTGGGGAACCCCATGGGAACCCCCAAGGGAAGAAGGCTCAGAGATGGGGCGTGGTGATGGGATGACGATGAGTGGTCAGAGGGAGAAGAGGGAACAGACTGGGAGGAGGAGGCGTCGGAAGCTGAAGAGGCAACAGCGTTTAGTGAGCAGGAAGAGGCTGTGGCAGAGAACAGCCCAGAATCAGAGGCTGGAGAGGAGGGAGGCCAAGAGGCAGAGCTGAAGAATCCAGGGAGTCTCCCCCTCCTGCTGTAACCAGCTCCCCTCCTTCCTGGTCTCCCAGAACATGCAGAGAAATAAAAAGAGCAGAGCAGAGATTGGTGGTGTGCAGACACAGTCTACAACTGTTTGGGGAAAGCCCTGCTGAGGAGGGGTCTTAGGCAGTTGTGGGAAGGTGGGCACCTTCAGATCTTGCAACTGGCTCATTGGGGCATGACCTACTGGGAAGAGTTGCTGGGATTACTGGCCTATACTGTTTTGGTTCAAAGTGTTGGTGCTGACCTTTAAAGCCCTAAATGGCCTCAGCCCAGTATATTGGAAGGAGCATCTCCAGCCCCCATTGTTCAGCCGGGACACTGAGGTCCTTCTGGCAGTTCCCTCCCTGTGAGAAGTGAGGTTCCAGGGAACCAGGCAGAGGGCCTTCTTAGTAGTGGTGCCCGCTCTGTGGAACGTCCTCCCGTCAGATGTCAAGGAAATAAGTGACTCTCTGACTTTTAGAAGACATCTGGAGGCAACCCTGCTTAGGGAAGTTTTTAATGTTTGATGTTTTAATCTGTGGGGAGCCACCGAGTGGTTGGGGAAACCCGGATGGGTGGGGTATAAATAATAAATTCTTCTTCTTATTATTTTTTTGCTTTGAATAAAGAGTTAACTTCACTGGTGTTTGTTATTGCTGACGTACGCTTGACTCCAGCTCCTGACACAAGAGACATGACCAGAGTTCAAGGACACAGTCCAGCCAGGCAAAACCCTCCAACCTGGTAGGTCAAATATTTGTTGGAACACAAATGTCTTTGGCCACATGGCTGAAGAGGGGCCCAAAGGGACATATGAGGCAGGGAGTCCCACAACCTAGATGTAACCACCAAAGAACATCTCTTGCATACCAACAGCAGTTTCTTGATCACCTTTGGGCCACGAAGAAGAGACTCCCAGCAGATCTTCAGGTGTGGGCAGACAGGTTTTGGAGGAGGTTGTCCCTTGGTGGCCAGCTCATAGTGTGGGTGCCAAGCAGAGCCTGTGGTGTACGTGGCCCGGAGAGAATTCCAGTGGCCAGAAAGTTGGGTGGCCAGGTCAGGAGCATCCCAGACCCTGACATTTCATTGTCATTGGGGTGGGCCCTGGAGACAGAGGTTAATTGGGAGAGGGGAGCAGAGGGCAGCAGACCCTGCAAAGTGTCTATGCTATAATGTACAGTTGTAGTTCAGCAATATCAAGAGGGCCAAAGGTTCTCCACCCCTTCTGGAGACAGTTCTGAGCGAGATGGGCTATAAGGCACCTTCCTATGTTCCCATAACAATCTCGTTTGGGGCTTGGTTGGGAGTTGAAGCATCGCTTGGGTGAAAAAGTGAGCCCCCATGAGTGGACAGAGTACCTGAAAGAGTGCTCTCCCCATTATCACCCATCTTGGAGCCCACAATTTGCAGGTGGTGCCTTGTTGATGGCGCTGCAATTGGGGACCACCCGGTTCATTCTGACCCATGACAGGGCTTTTTCAGTGGTAGCTCCCTGTTTGTGGAATGCCCTCCCGAGTGAGGTGCATCTGTCTCCATCATTATTAACTCTCAGGAGGAATTTGAAAACATTCCTTTGGGCTGCGGAAGTAAGTTTATCATTGGAATTTTCTGGATCTAGTTTTAGTTGTTCTTTTGAAAAAGTGGGATGTGGCCATCCTCCAAAGTTAGCAGTTTTGTTCCACCAGGTCAAATACACACACACACTTTCCCTTTTTGAACTCGCCCGTTCAATACCTTGCACAGGTAAATGACGCCATGATTCAGTAAAGAGTCATTCACATCCCCTCTGCTTGCCAAACAGATTACATTTAGATTAGCCGGATAATCTGCATCGGAAACCTCTTTGGCACTTATTTCCAAATGTAAACAAACCCTGCCGCTCTTTCTCTGTATATTAATATTTGTCATAGATTATACGGAGATTAATTGAAGTTGATATCTAAACCAACGGTTTTTATCTCCAGGATTTAGGAACAGAAGGATTCCTGAAGGCATTTTATATTGCGGAAGGCATTATCCATACAAAGAACAAATTGTTCCTTAGAGCTTCAAATCCTTTGCTCACTTATCTAGCAGTAAGTCCAATTGAACTTAAATGGAAATCACATCTGAGTAGATGTATATGGGGTTACATATTAAGTGTGCAAAAAAGCTTATGGATGCCTGCACAATCCGCAAATTTACTGTTTTTTACCATATGAAAAGTTTGTTTGTTTACCTATCTATTGTTAGAAATAGTTTTAAGATTCCCCTTCAGTCTCATGATACCAGGTAGTTTACAACAAATGCAAATAAAACTCATAATGCATAATGCAATGCAATAAAACAATCATCATCAGAACATGAATTAGAAGCAGATAAGAAATGTAAGCAGAGCAGTTCAACCAAGTTTCTAATAATCATAATATTAATTTATTATTTATACCCTTCCCATTTGTCTGGGTTTCCCCAGCCACACTGGGCAGCTCCCAACAGAATATTAGTATTATTAATAATAAAGGGATAAAACATCAAACATTAAAAACTTACCTAAACAGTTTTAAATGCCCAGCAAATAAATCTGGCATGGAAATGACTTTAAAAGCAATGTCAGTCTTACACCTGCCAGGAAGGCATTACTAAGGCAGGGAGCCACCACAAAGAAGACTCTACTTGTTTTCTCTGTTTCTCAGACAATGAGGAACCAACTTATGCTACTTCTTATCATTGCAAATGAAAAGTTCTTTAAAAAGCACTTCACAAGCTATAGTCCTGTTTGGTATGTCCCCACCCCACCCCACCCGCGATTCCCATTTCACAGACAAGAAATAACTGAGGCTAGCCGTCAAATTGCCAGAAGCAAGACACCGATTTAAAAACAAAAAAGCATCAGAAGATGGGTAGTTCAAAATAAGATGGCTGCCTCATGCGATTAAGGACACTGCACCACAGTTGTTTACAGGCAGCCTTCTGAAACTCTTTGCCTTTAGACAAGTCACTGTCTCTCAGTCCATAGGTGCCAACTCCCTTGGGCCCTGGGTGCCTGAGCACACACAAAATTTCCCATGAAGGGTCTGGGCACCCACAAATTTCGATGCCAGGGCCCCGGGGGCACCCACAGTTGTGGGCCCAAGTTGGCATTCCTGTCTCAGCCTCCACTTGCTTCTGGTCTGTGAAATGGGAATGAGGGGGACAGACCTCGCAGGGTTGTAGTGAGGCCATTTGCAACTTGTCATTTCCAAAGATAAGAGGTAGCAGTAAGCATCTCTTCAAACAGTTTCCTGCTGGGATTTGTGTCCAGTCACCTATTCTTTTCAAAAGCAAAGCAGGACCTGAGCTTGGAAGACCAGCAGTGGAAGCAGCATTTCTAGCCCAGTCCTGAGTATCTTCTCCTTGGTTGACAAAAATGTTAGGTTTTCCTAATATTAATGTGGTCAGTGGTGCTACTCAGAGAGGTGTGTGTGTTTGTAATCTTAGCCTGCATGGCGGCACGCCTGTGAGGTATCGACAATTCAGCACACCTGTGGTATGTTAGCAGTTTGCCTAACTAGCAGGGGGAGTTTACCTGCTGCAATGAATACAGCGATGTGATAGGATAATTGATTATTTTGAATACTGTATTTAAGTTGACCAAATGCTCTGTATCATATCTTGCTATTTTGCTCTCTTGTTTTGTACTCTCTGTTTGACTTGCTAATTGACTAGTGTAGTGTTAAAGAATTTGGTTAATGACTGGGGGAGTGTGTAGTGGTGAGAAGGGGTGTTTTGCAGCTGTTTGATTATTACTTAAAATAAAGCTAAGCAAAGATATTATGGGCAACTTTTTATTCCATCGTCCCAGTCTTGTGCAAACTTGGTTGGCAAAGAAAAGTCCAACAAAAGAGGACAGGAGCAACCTTACTTAGAGAAGCTCCACAGCAGAACGATAGGAATTTAGCCAACAATGGTGTGAATCTCTACCATAGAAACAGGAGCTTCTACAGCTCCACCAATAGACAAGGAGTAAGATGGCCGCCACATGCAAGGCTCACTGGTTGGGGAGGCAGCATTGGCAGTCCCCTCAGACATTCCCCTTGGTTAATTTGCCTTGCGCCTCATAAAGTAGTTTTCTGCCCTCAGGTGTAGTGGAAGATACTATCCCATGTTCAAGTAAGATTCAACTACGAGTCTGGTTGGCTTCTGTGTGTGGAGTGGAGAGGGCGCCATCTTCTCCTTTGCCTCAGGCAGCACAACGTCTTGAGTCGGCCATGATGGGATGTACCCAAATATTCTCCTCAGTGGCAGAATCTGTAGCTTCCTTGCTTGGTTGCAGAGGGCCCCGATTGAACCAGGGTGTGAGCTGGAGGGGTACGACTCATTTGTATGTTTTATTTCCACATTATTTACATAATGTGTGTGGAAACGGTAGATGCCAGGCCATGGCTAACAGATGGATTGCATTTCTTATGGAACGCCATCTGCATCATTTCTAGGGTGGCACGAAAAGAAGCAATTGTTAGGAGGCGTTTGGGGACAATGTTGGCTAATTGATGCCTCAGCTGATACAACTCTCAAGGCTGGGCGAGGAACTAAAAGTGCGAAGAAGGGCAGAAAATGCTTATCCTTTTTATTTTGTTTATTTTATTCATTCAAAATATTTCAACACCATTTTCAATTCAGGATTTCCAGAGTCACAATGGAATGTTGCAGAACCTTTTGTGTCAAAAGCAATTCCTAGGAACTGCATTTTCCATCACCAACATCTCCACAGTTAGATGAAATGTGATTTCAGCATTGCTTTTAACCTTGCATGATCCTTTTAACCTTTACAGCCCTCAACAAGTTGCAGGACATTCTTCTGAAGCAGGGACCCCCCTGATTCAGAGCCCAAAGGCCCCCCGCTTCAGAAGTGCGCTCCTCAGTTCATGGTGTGCTGTAAAATGTGATGTGCCAGAGAGGGTGGGCCTTGCCAGCGTACCTCCATTCTCCTTTGTGTCGTCACATGAGGGAAATCAATGGCCACGTATGGCTCAATGGAGGTTTCAATCCTGTACTCACTTAACTGGGAGCAAGTCCCATCGAACACAAAGGAGTTTACTTTCGAGTAGGGTTGTGAAAGATTACACAGTAAACATGCTGTCTGTTGACTACAGAATTCAGGCTTCACATGGCAGTTGGTAATTTAACAGATAATATTAACTAACTAGGTTATTTACAACACCCTGTTCCAGCTCTTAATGCAGGCCTGCAGCAGGTTTTCATAGCTCAAGGGAACTATACTCTGAATACAGGCCTGCAGAAGGTTTCATAGCTCAAGGGAAGGGTGAAGTCCAGAAGCTAGGCATGCTTAAGAAAGAGTGAACAGTTAATTCACTGTCCCTGAATACATCATGTTAGGCAGCGTAATGAAGGTGAACATGGATGAAACGGGGGAGATTGGGAGCATAATACTAAACCAACTAAGATGGAATTTTCCCGACAGAGGGGCAATGAAGAAGAGTTTGGATTTGATATCCCGCCTTTCACTCCCTTTAAGGAGTCTCAAAGCGGCTAACATTCTCCTTTCCCTTCCTCCCCCACAACAAACACTCTGTGAGGTGAGTGGGGCTGAGAGACTTCAGAGAAGTGTGACTAGCCCAAGGTCACCCAGCAGCTGCATGTGGAGGAGCGGGGAAGCGAACCCGGTTCACCAGATTACGAGACTACCGCTCTTAACCACTACACTGAACTGGCTTTCAATGAGAAAAATTCAGCAAATAATGAAAGTGTTAAGAAAGTTGTTGTTCAGTGGTGTGCCTCACACAGCTACAGTTCTCAGAGCAGCTTAATCACAGAATTGTAGCGTTGGAAGGGACCCTGAGGATCATCTAGTCCAACTCCCACAATGCAGGAATATGCAACTGTCCCATACAGGGATTGAACCCGCAACCTTGCTGTTATAATCACCGTGCTTTAACTAACTGAGCTGATCACTGCCTCTTCTCTGGGAATTGTGGCTCTGCGAGGGAAACAGAGCTAAATAATCTCCAAGGCCTGTAACAAGGCTCTGCTTCCCAAGATTCTTAGGGGGAAGACATGACTGTTTATAAAGTGGTACGATACTGCTTTAACTGTATAGTGCAGACGGGGCTTGAGGAAGCTGGAGGAGGAGTGATTCCCCCTGGACTGTATGTAAGGAAGAAGGCAAATCAAGGTTGATGGGGCAAGCATCCCATTTGCCCTAATGGCCCAGAATCCCCTGGTTTTGGTGTTACTGCAACATGTCGGCACACGCTTGCTGCTACAGAGACTGCTGCTGGCTCTTCCAACAGACACCGAGTTGCTGGGATCAAACAAATACTTTCGGTATGACTTAGGCACATCGCCACGAGCCTTGTTTGATCCAAGCACTCCGTTCACGATGAGGAACAGCAACAAGTCCATTCTAGCGAAAGCTCTGGAGGTGTCAACTGCCAAGAGGACTCAGGCTACAAGGACACCTGAGAGAACATCGTTCTCCATTGCTGGTGAAGGAGCATTCCTCCATCCCACTCCAACAAGAAGGGAGGGAGGATATTTATGTATTTATTTCAAGAAATTGTACCCAGATCTTTATCCAAAAAGGCTCACAAGAGCGGCTTACATACAGTCAATTAAAACAAGGCAGTCTCTGCCAGCAGGCTTGCCATCTTAAAAATAAAATAAAAAGAATTCCCAGCATCCTTACAGTTCCCGGATTCCTGGGAGGGTGTGAAATGTGCTTTTAAATGTATGATGTACACTGAGCCAAATAATAATAATAATAGTAATAAATAGTAATAAAGCCATTGCCTCGGTTTTTTTTGGGGGGGGGGGCAAAGGTGACGAAATGTGAAGGAAGCTGATAAGCAACCTTTGCAGCCATCCAGAGGCGGCCCGCCTCCAGCTGCACCATGTGTGTTGCAACCTTCCCCCAGCTGCTTGTCTTCCATCTGGCCTGTCGCAGCTGAGCAATGAGGCTCTTTCTGCTTTCCGCTGACCCAGAAGTGCCGGCAACCTTCCTCCCCATTAGGGGGAACGGGCAGACATAAAGAGATAATTGGAGGATTCAGGTTGACTGTAAAAAGGGACTGAGGGTGATAAATCTTTAGGGCCTGTGGCGTTAAATTCCTCACGCTGTCCCTCATGACTCTTTACTGCGATCTTTTCTCTGGCAAGGCCAGGCATCCGTTGTTCAAGGCGCAAAGACTCAGAGGGAGAGAGAGAGAATTATTCATCTGTTCACCTAAGACAGGAGAGTTGGCAGCTGGGAGCCTGGAGCTGTTACCCGCTGTAGCCTCTTACCCAAACGTACCCCCTCTCTGCTAACAACCCCGTCAGCTCAGCCAGGGTGGTGTACTGGTTAAAAAAGGTAAAGGGACCCCTGACCATTAGGTCCAGTTGTGGCCGACTCTGGGGTTGCGACGCTCATCTCGCTTTATTGGTCGAGGGAGCCGGCGTACAGCTTCCAGGTCATGTGGCCAGCATGACTAAGCCGCTTCTGGCAAACCAGAGCAGCGCACGGAAACACCGTTTACCTTCCCGCCGGAGTGGTACCTATTTATCTACTTGCACTTGACATGCTTTCAAACTGCTAGGTTGGTAGGAGCAAGGACCGAACAACGGGAGCTCACTCCGTCACGGGGATTTGAACTGCTGACTTTCTGATCGGCAAGCCCTAGGCTCTGTGGTTTAACCCACAGCGCCACCCGCGTCCCTTGGTGTAGTGGTTAGTGTTCTGCAAATATTCAAGCAACTCCCTAGCATGCAACTTCCGGAACCCACCGCCACAAGATGGGATTTATAGTTTGAAAGAGGGGATTAGAACAAATTCATGGGGAATAGGTCTATACATACTCATCATGGTCCTTTTGCACCACACATTTAAAACCGTAACATACCACTTTAAATAGCGGCAGTTTTGCCCTAAAGGATTTTGGGAACTGTAGTTTGACAAGGGCGCTGAGAGTTGTTAAGAGACACACACCCCTCCATTGTTCCCCTCAGAAAGCTACAATTCCCAGCGTGGTTTAACAATCCATCCATCTTCCTAGGGAACATTCCCGCATCAATACATTTTATTTTAAAAATGTGTGGCTGGTGTTGCTTAAAAACTATAAAAACAAAGCACATGGTGTTCAGGGGAGAGGAGGGAAAAGGCAGATCAGTTCTTGAAGCCCAGATCAAAGTGGTGAGTTGTAAGGTGGCAATTCTACCCGGGGCAAGCTGGGTTGCTTTTCCCTTGCTTGAATTGTGGTGGGTTGCTCCTATTTTGGGGGGTTGGTGGGTTGGTCCAGACAGAGTGTCCTTTCCCCATGCCTGCTTCCGCATTTTGCAGCTGAGTGTTCTTTCTGACACACAGGGGCAGAGGGAGGAGGAACTTCCTGAAGCTGCTCTTCTATTGGCCAATGGATGGATGGGCCCAGGCTGGTCTGATTAATAATAATAATAATAATAATTAATAATAATTAATAATAATAATTTATTTATACCCCGCTCATCTGGCTGGGTTTCTCCAGCCACTCTGGGCGGCTTCAAACAGAATATTAAAATACAATAACCTATTAAACATTAAAAGCTTCCCTAAACAGGGCTGCCTTCAGATGTCTTCTAAAAGTCTGGTAGTTGTTTTTCTCTTTGACATCTGGTGGGAGGGCGTTCCACAGGGCGGGCACCACTACCGAGAAGGCCCTCTGCCTGGTTCCCTGTAACTTGGCTTCTCACAGCGAGGGAACGGCCAGAAGGCCCTCAGCACTGGACCTCAGTGTCCAGGCAGAATGATGGGGGTGGAGATGCTCCTTCAGGTATACTGGACCGAGGCCATTTAGGGCTTTTGCACAGGTGGCAGATTGATGTTGAACCAACCAATAGTAAGGGAGAAAAGGAAGAGGCCAGGAGACAGGCTGCCAGTGCTTGCTAGGAAACTTTGCACAATTGCATTAATGCAAACTTCTCTCTTGTGTAGCCAGAGAAAATGTACTGGGCGGTTACTACAGCACGAAGCTGTAGCAGCACTAATCACTTTCTAGGCACAGAAGGTGGGACATGAAGGGGGGCGGGAGTCAGCAATTATGGCCTGTGCTGGGTGCATAGAACTGGAACAAGGATTTCCTACTGACTCCTGCAATTTTGTTTGCTCTCTTATCACAGCGTTCCTCAAATTTCTGATAGCTTGAAAGCAAGTTGAGCTAGGAGTCAGGACTCACACTCACTTTTATAATGCGTCATTCTTTTCCACGCTCTCCCAGCAGCTCCTGACAAGAGGCTGGTCTTGGAGCATCAGCAGAGAAGCAACAGGCATCCTCCTCTGAGAGAGAGTCAATCTGCTATTCATCAGGAGAATGGTGAATGATCTGATACAGAGGAATTGCCTACCCCACAGCCGAGGCTGATGAGAAGGGAGGCAAAATCTAGAACAGTAGCTCATGCAGAGGGGCAACAGGTACCCTCCTCCACCATTGATGGTGTTTCTGGCTCACTGGAGCCCTTAAATGAATTTATTTCTCATGGCATAGCTCGGGATCGCCTGCTCTACCAGCTTGCTATTCCTCATAATAGATCCCTTCATGGTCTTTACTCCAACGCTGCCTGGAGCTGGCATTAAACTACTTTTTATCCCTTCTTTCTGGCCTTTTCAATTACTTTGTGTTTGCTTGATCTGCTACCAGAATATACCCTGCGGTTCCCCTGTTTTAGCCTCTGCTAAACCCTTCAGTCCGCGTCCTCTCTGGTGACAAAAAGTATGTGGAATTGGCTAAAACGGGGAAATTCCTGTTCTCACAATACTTGGAAAGAATGAAAAATCTTTTCTGCTTCTTCTACTCCTCCTCTTTTTTCTTCAGAAAGTGAAAAGAAATAACAGAAGAGCACATCCAGTACTTTACGAATGTTTGCGGTGGCTTTGCCCAGAGGGTTCCCTAAAGGGACAGGATGAGGAATGGTCGCAGTCTCTCTTTGACCTGGCGGCGGCTTTTTGAAACATGTCCACAACCCAACCCCACGGTCCAGTGAGAGAAAACACATGCATTGGAAGGAAAATTGAGAACCCAGTACACATCATCCATTTAAAGCGCAGTTAATTCATATGTCCCCCCCCACCCCCCCAAAAAAAAGAATCATGGGAACTGTAGTTTGTTAAGTGTGTTGGGAATTGTAGTTCTGTGGGCGGTAAACAACAGTTGCTAGGAATCTTGCACAGAAGCCATGTGCTTAGAAATGGCTGGTTCCAGTCAAAACAGACAATACAGGGCTAGAAGTGAGTGAAAGGCAGCTTCTTCTCTTTCCAGCTGAATGGCTGAATTATGCACAGACAAAATATTCCCCGTGGAAGCTGGCCAGGGCGGCGGCGGCTGCACAGCAAAGCAAATTTTCTCACCTTGGGGGTGTGCTCAACCACAGGCCCTGCTGAACTTCCTCATCCACAGCATCAATCTGGGAAGACCACCTGCTGCTCCATGTAGACATTTTGGTCTTTCGCTGCCAAAGCAAGTGTGGTGGCAGCAGGGTTTTCTCTCCATCTCTCTCTCTCTCTTTGTCATCTACAAGTGTGCACTCCCAAAAGGACCCAAAAGAGTCTGAAGCAGAGACCAGAGGAAGATCCTGCGCTGCCGAATCCAGGGTGCCCCAAACGCCGGAATTTATGCCATTATAAAGTGGCCTCTTAGGGAAAGTATTACTGTATTGTATTGTAGTCAATGTTATCCCTACTCAAAGTAAACATTGAAATTAATGGCCATGGGCATGTTAGGTCCAGTAATTTCAATGGGTCTACTCTGAGTATAATGGGAGTTTGTTGTTGCTTAGTTGTGTCCGACTCTTCGTGACCCCATGGACCAGAGCACGCCAGGCACTCCTGTCTTCCACTGCCTCCTGCAGTTTGGTCAAACTCATGCTGGTAGCTTCGAGAACACTGTCCAACCACCTCGTCCTCTGCCGTCCCCTTCTCCTTCTGCCCTCCATCTTTCCCAACATCAGGGTCTTTCCCAGGGAGTCTTCTCTTCTCATGAGGTGGCCAAAGTATTGGAGCCTCAGCTTCAGGATCTGTCCTTCCAGTGAGCACTCAGGGCTGATTTCCTTCAGAATGGAGAGGTTTGATCTTCTTGCAGTCCAGGGGACTCTCAAGAGTCTCCTCCAGCACCACAATTCAAAAGCATCAATACTTTGGCGATCTAACTAATGGGAGTTAGAGACAACCATAATCAATAACACTATGAACCTCACTTGGTTGAGCTCGGGCCAGTCTCTGCCTCTCACAAGGTTGTTGAGAGGATAAAAAAGGGGGGGGGGGGAGAATAACCACCTAGAGCTCCTTGCAGGAAAGTGTACATTGTTATGAGTTTGTGGGTACCAGACCCCTATAATCCTTTTAAGTGTTAAAAGTTAAATAAGCCAGGCTAGCTTCCTGGGTGATGGGCCATTAAGATAACAAAGGAAAGGGGATTCTGTGCCAGATAAAAATGGGTGGGGCCCCTCTTAGATACTTGGAAGGACAAAGCCAGAGTTTGAGAGCAGGAGTTTGCTGTGATGTGACCTGGAGAAAAAACCTCCATGATGGAAAGGCAGAGAGAGAGAGAGAGAGAGACTGAGCACCATGGGTGATTTATGCCTGAATCCAGGGCTATGGCTATTGGAGAAACCAGCCACTTCTGGGATGTTAATGCTGGGAGCCCCTCCACTGTAGGCTCAGGTGGTATATACAGTGGTACCTCGGTTTAAGAACAGTCTGGTTTAAGAAAGATTTGGTTTACAAACTCTGCAAAACCGGAAATAGTGTCTTGGTTTGAGAACTTTATCTTGGTCTAAGAACGGAATCCAAACGGTGGAAGGGCACCGGCGGTGGGAGGCCTCATTAGGGAAAGCGCACCTTGGTTTATGAACGGTTTTGGTTTAAGAATGGACTTCCAGAACAGATTAAGTTCATAAACCAAGGTACCACTGTATGTGAAAATAAACCATATATCCTAAAGACACCACATTCTCCACTGTGCCTCATTCCCAAAAGGAAAATCGAACCCTAGCTGAACACCTGGAACTCCTGGAATCTTGCACCTCTCAGAGTTTAGGGGTGGCATGCAACAATATAAATGCAACAAATAAATAAGCCTATTACTGTTATTATTTTGCATTAGCATCTCAAGGTACAAAACTCTCTGCAGACCATAATTTTGAAGTAAATGTGATTTACAGCCAATTCTTTCCCCCTTTTTCTTTTGCGTTGCAAAAGAGAAAAGCATTATAAAACATGACACCACAAAGCGAAATGTTATCTGGGTGACACTTCAACAGAACTGCGTGTGCTTTGTGACTGCCGCCCCCATCCATTCTGTACCATGGAAACCCAAAATCTACACTCTGAATTAAGGTATACAAATACGAACCCTTGCCAACTTTGCATAATTTATTCTGCTAGCTACAGGGAGGGACAAGGTGCATGTAAAACCTTGCATCCTGGAAATTAGGAATTCTTTCCTGAGCATCTCTCTGGCTCCTCGGATTTCATCAGACGTTTGAGGTTCTCTCTGTAGTCATGAGGGCTAGAAACCTCCCCGCCCCCCAATACTTCTTTAAATTGAAAACTGGGATTAAAAAAGTAAAGTTGGTTTTAGCTGCGTCCACTCTTTCTTTTACATGTTATTTTAATAGAAACCACCACTTTTCCCCTGCAACTACCACCTTCTTGTTTTGTTTCCAGCAAAATTCATTTATAGATAAGCCCCTGCCAATGAACTAGTGTGGGGGAAGAATCATTGTTCCATGAGATTCCTATTATGAAAATGGTCAAGGTCTTGTTTGAAGGAGTGCCTGTTGTTGTTATTGCTATGACAACCCTAATCATAATTTTTTTGGGAGGGGGGACGGGACCATTTAACCCTGGAGAACTATCGCAGTTGGTCAGACATCTTAAACATTAATCATTTTTTTTGCTGGCTGGGTGATGTCATCTGTTTCCTTTTGGTGGGAGAGAAAGGTGATAACTGCCCGTCTGTCTGGCAATGTTCCATCAAAGCGTTCCTCTTCCGCCAGCAAGAGTTATCGAACTTAATTGATACAGACGGCAAAACTTCATATGGGAACGCAGGAAGCAGCCTTGGTACTAGGTCAAATAAGTTATACTCAGAGTAGACCTGCTGAAATCAATTAGCTGAACTCAGTCATGTTCATCAGTTTCAGTGCTCAGACTCAATGGAGCCTCTTGTTGTTCTACCTGGAGATGCCAGCCAGGGATTGAAATTGGGACCCTCTGCACACAAACCAGATACTCTGCCACTGACCCAGCCCCCCCCCCCCCCCAGAATACCATATTTCCTAAAAATGCTTCTCATTATGTGCCAGAGGCCAAAGCTTCAGTGCCCTGATGCTCTTCTTTGCACCTCTCTCTCTCTCCCGTAACTAGTTAAAAAGCCCATTTCCTCAATTTATGCAGGGTGCAGATTTTGCTCTTAGGATCACAGAATTGTAAAGTTGGAAGAGACCCTGAGGGTCATCTAGTCCAACCCCCTGCAATGCAGCTGTCCCATATGGGGATCGAACCTGTGACCTTGGGGTCGTCAAGACCATGCTCTAACCAACTGAGCTAAGCTGCATTCTTATTTTATTTTTTTAGCAAGGTACAGCCCTCCCCATATGCTTTCTGCTCATTTACTACTTTTTATATTGTGATTTTATGCTCTGTGATCTACAGGTATAGGGCGGCATACAAATTTAATTAATAAAGTGATAAATAAATAAATAAATAAATAAATAAATTGATGATGATGATGATGATGATGATGATATCACAGTTTTGCCAGGTAGCTCAAGGCCAGCAGTTGTGGTATATTCAGAGGGCCACACACTGAGGCACTGACCAGCCCAGACGTTGGCCACATTCACTCCATATATTTAGAATTCTACTACAGTGGTACCTCGGGTTAAGTACTTAATTCGTTCTGGAGGTCTGTTCTTAACCTGAAACTGTTCTTAACCTGAAGCACCACTTTAGCTAATGGGGCCTCCCGCTGCCGCCACGCTGCCGGAGCACGATTTCTGTTCTCATCCTGAAGCAAAGTTCTTAACCCGAGGTAATATTTCTGGGTTAGCGGAGTCTGTAACCAGAAGCGTCTGTAATCTGAAGCGTATGTAACCCAAGGTACCACTGTATAGGGAAGGAATTTTTTTTTTTAAAGTTTAATGTTTTATTATGTTTTTATATATGTTGGAAGCTGCCCAGAGTGGCTGGAGCAACCCAGTAAGCCGTGTGGGGGTGTAAATAATAAACTTATCGTTATGGGATGGGACGCCCCTATTTCCATCGGAGAAATGTCGGAGGGTGTGGAATGCGTTGGGTGAATGCGGCCCTGCTGAGCTTCATCCCAGCTTCAGGTCGTGGCCCGGAAACTCAAGGATTTCGCTGTCAAAATTGCAAGAGGCAACAGCTCTTTGCAAGGCCTTCTCCCATCCCAAACGTAAAATCCCTCTTGGAAACACTTGGAGGCTGGCGACTTGTCCTTTTAAGACCCTAGGCTTCAGCATCCTCCTTGCTTCTTCCCCAAGACCACCCTGTAAGGCTGGATGACATCATGGGGCACTTGAAAAGACCACTTGTGTTTTGGTGGGAATTTGCAAAGTGGCCCATTAAAAGCACACTTTTTTTTTTAAGGGGGGAGGGAGGGAGTGCAAGGGAGAACATGTCTAAGCACTGCAAGCTTTCAAACTGGCGAGCCCCATTTGAGAACTCCCCCACCCCCCCTTCTCCTAACATACTGGTGTAAAGCTGCTGTAGATGAAAGCTCTGGGTTGTGCATTTTACAGTCAATTGTCTCGCCCAAAGGCTAGTTATCACTCCCCGGTTGTGTTATTGCAGTTAATCCAGTTAAATGCCTTTGGGATTGTCAGACCCGCAGCTGAATTCCTTGCTCCTTCTATTAACATGCTTTGTTTAGAAAGAGAAAAGGCCTGTTGTTTAAAAAACCCACTGGGAGCTCAGCGAGACGGCGGCGTGGGTGGGGAGGGTACATAGCTGCGGTGCTTAATTTCTACAGTAAAAGAGAGGTGCCGGGACTTATGTCCGCCTGGCCCGAGATGCTCTTTGGCCTCCCCAGGATTACCGTTCTGTATGTATTCATGCAGTGCTTAAAGGCTTGAAGTCACTTCCACGTAGGTTAAACCACAGAGCCTAGGACTTGCCGATCAGAAGGTCGGCGGTTCGAATCCCCGCCACGGGGTGAGCTCCCGTTGCTCGGTCCCTGCTCCTGCCAACCTAGCAGTTCGAAAGCACATCAAAAGTGCAAGTAGATAAATAGGTACCCCTCCGGTGGGAAGGTAAACGGCGTTTCCGTGCACTGCTCTGGTTCGCCAGAAGCGGCTTAGTCATGCTGGCCACATGACCTGGAAGCTGTATGCTGGCTCCCTCGGCCAATAAAGTGAGATGGTCAGGGGTCCCTTTACCTTTATAGTACAGTGGTACATCGGGTTACATATGCTTCAGGTTACAGACGCTTCAAGTTACAGACTCCGCTAACCCAGAAATAGTATCTCAGGTTAAGAACTTCAGGATGAGAACAGAAATTGTGCGGCGGTGGCAGGAGGCCCCATTAGCTAAAGTGGTGCTTCAGGTTAAGAACAGTTTCAGGTTAAGAACAGACCTCCGGAATGAATTAAGTACGTAACCAGAGTTACCACTGCATATTGCAGTTGGGCAGTGAGGACTGAGAAAGGAGCTTGCTAAGGACACACGCTAAGTTCGGTTCTGAGGTGAGATGTACAATGTCATCCCATGCGCACTTTCCATTGAACTTAGTGGGAATTACTTCCAAATGAACATGTGTAATGCACTGTACTTTTAACCAGAGATGCTCCCAGTGCAGTTCTTTTAACCATTTTGGTGTAGCTGCTCCTTAGAAACCACCCTCCCCTCGCAAACCGGTTTTCATTAAACACTCCCCAACAAGTCTCTAGTCCTCAAGCCTATGGAGAAACTGGCAGAAACGTGTGTGATAAATGTGGGATGTAATCCACTGGGAGCACTCAAATAGAACATTCCTTGTTTTCCTAGAGTGGACATGCAACAGGATGTTTGGTCCAGCCAATGAAACACTTCCTGTTTCCTCCTTGGCTGGAGCATCCTTCCTTTTGCATGTGACTACTGTCCAGGTAACAAAAGGACAAGGCACACAGCATTCCCCACCTCTCTTTGACTTCCTCCGTTGTTGGAGCAGCTTTTAGACACTGGGATTATCTGCCTATGGGATAGCTCCACATGTATATACTTTGTAACTACGGTAAGTCTGCCTTCAGGGATCCAACTGTGAACTGAATGTGAGTAAACTACTTTTATATACTTTACACAAGATTGTGGCATGGTTATTCTTTTAAGAGGGATATAAGGGAACGTACCAGGAACCTACTAGTGAGAGGCTTACACAAGCAACCAGCTACCCACTGTGCATTTAAAAGGGGAATGTGAAACTCTGCTAAGTAAAGGAACTTGCTAGCGCAGGTTAGGAAGGATATTAATAAATAATATATCCTCTCCTGCATCCCTGGATTTTCCCACAATAAATAGCAAAATCTCAGGAGATCAGGAAGGGAGTGGGAAGCAGAGAGCAGGACTATCACTGATTCAGACTTTCTTGCTGTCCATGAACTTAGCAGATGCAGCAGGAGAAAGGATGTTCAATCAAGCAAATGTATGAGACGCTGCCTGGCTTGCGTTGCATAATTGATGCCGACTGCAGAATCCAGCTTTTCTCAGCTGCTCTGCAGGGTCATGTTGTGCAGAGATCTTACCCCACCCCGACACCCGAGATTGACACATGCCAAACGTATACGTTACCGTCAAGCTATTTATATCGCCCTATGCAGTCTTTGCTCTGGACCTAAAGACTTTGCCTGTGCATTCACATTTGACATTTCGTGATCTGAAATCCAGGCGAATACCACATACTGAAAAATGCACGGACTTTTGGGGAATCCAGAGTCGGGGTGGGGGATGTGTGTGTTGCCTCGATGGAAAAGCAGAGCAAAATACCAGATGACAACAGCATACCATTAAAGATCAGGGTTGCAAATCTGCACTGATTAATCTGTTAGGTCAGGCTTGTATTTTAAGGTTTTCAGTGCTGGGCTGGTTGCCATAGGAGACCAAGAATGCTATGCTGGCAACTAAGTGTAATAATAATAATAATAATAATAATAATAATAATAATAATAATAATAATAATAATAATTAATAATAATAATACACCCATCCACTCTGGGCGTCTTCCAGCAAAATATAAAAACACAATAAAACCTCAAACATTAAAAACTGACCTTCAAATGTCTTCTAAAAGTCAAATACTTGTTTATCTCCTTGACATCTGATGGGAGGGCGTTCCACAGGGCGGGCGCCACTACCGAGAAGGCCCTCTGCCTGGTTCCCTGTAGCTTCACGTCCCGCAGTGAGGGAACTGCCAGAAGGACCTCGGGGCCGGATCTTAGTGTCCACGCTGAATGATGGGGATGGAGACACATGATGAAATGCAGGAGAAGCTTCCCATCCTTCTCACACTGTGGTGCAAAAGTGTGCACTTTATTTATTTTTTGCCCTTCTTCCTTGCCTTGTCCTCACTCTGGATGCTTTGAGTACTTGAGTAAATGTAGTAATTTCTAATGTGGCTATTGCGGTAATATGGTTTCTCTGGTGGTGCGGGCTCTCCGATATAGTTCCTTACTGGGGGCACAAGGTACCCTCGGGACAACACTGCCCTTCATTTGCTAGAGGGCTGTGGCTGAGTGGAAGAGCATCCGCTTTGCATGCAGAAGGTCCCAGGTTCAATCCCCAGCGTCTCCACACAGTGTGGGTGCTGGAGAGAACTGCTGCTGGTCCGTTTAGACCATGGGTAGGCAAACTAAGGCCCAGGGGCCGGATCCGGCCCAATCGCCATCTAAATCTGGCCCGCGGCTGGTCCGGGAATCAGCGTGTTTTTACATGAGTAGAATGTGTCCTTTTTATTGAAAATGCATTTCTGGGTTATTTGTGGGGCATAGGAATTTGTTCATCCCCCCCCAAAAAAAATAGTCCGACCCCCCACAAGATCTGAGGGACAGTGGACCTGCCCCCTGCTGAAAAAGTCTGCTGACCCCTGGTGAAGCTAGATGGACCAGTGCTTTGACTCAGGCAGGGTAAGGCAGCTTTCCGTGTCCCCCACGCAGGAGGTAATCTTCTAAGATGGTGCCTTCTGCTCCAACATGTACAGTGGTACCTCGGGTTACATACGCTTCAGGTTACAGACTCCGCTAACCCAGAAATAGTACCTCGGGTTAAGAACTTTGCTTCAGGATGCGAACAGAAATCAGGCAGCGGGAGCGGGAGGTCCCATTAGCTAAAGTGGTGCTTCAGGTTAAGAACAGTTTCAGGTTAAGAACGGACCTCCGGAACAAATTAAGTACTTAACCCGAGGTACCACTGTATTTGGAACATTTTTTCTCCAAGCAGGCACCCCCTTCCAAAACACTTCATCATATATTATGCAGATTTACAGCTCAATCCTATACATGTTTAATTGGAACACAGGGCGATGCCCAAGCAACTCATTCCATCATTGCAAGGATTTCTGCTTGCGCAATGGAACTCCCCTCTCTTCTTCCCCTGTGTGCCCCCTAAATATTTTCCCCAACCCTCCAGAGAATAGGGGAGGGTGCAAGGTGTGTACAAGCGAGAATTCCCCCATGAAAGTGGAAATCTTTGTAGTGATGGACTATGCTAGTTGGATACCAACCCAAGACCCACTATATTCAGCAAAGAAATCATTTAGTCAGATTTAAACTGATTAAAAATCATTGGATTTTATTAATCAGCCAATTTTTTTTTAAAAAAACAGGTAATATAGCGTTACTAACAATAAAATACATGTACCAATTTTCTTTTTTTTATAACCTTTATTGGTTTTTCAGTTACATACTCCACATACACATATTGTATTGCATTTTACATTTATTCTTGCTCCTAAGAGCTGGCTTTCCTCCTTCCTTCTTCTGGCTTTTTTATATTGCATATAATTTTTTCGCATTGTCTCCATCCATTTTGTATATTGTTCTTCTTCTTCCATATTTGTCCATAGAATATCTATAAACAAATAAATCCTTCTATATATACAATTCTTGTTGTCTGTCTATATTCATTTACAGCTACTTTCAGTTACATTAGTCACATTATACTTTTTACTTCTTATTGTTTTTATTATCCAATGAATTTCTTTATATTTCACATTATGAGGTTTGTTTCAGTTCTGCTGGTTTCACTATTTCACCTTATCTTTCCTATGTACGACATAAATTTTTCCCATTCTTTTTGAAATGTTTCATCGCCCTGTTGTCGAATTTCCCCCGTTAATTTAGCTATTTCAGCGTATTCCATTACCTTCTGTCGCCATTCTTCCACTGTTGGCAATTGCTGTTGTTTCCAAACCTGGGCTAATAATAACCTCGCCAATGTTGTTACATATAAGAACAATTTCTGATCTGTACCAATTTTCATTTCGCAACATGATATATTTATTCATCAGTAGCGCCGAAGTGTGAGTTAGCGCTTGTGCATGAGACGGAGGAATCGGAAATGTATATCTCATCCCTGGAAGGAAGCAGAGCATGGCAAGCACCTCTTGCTTCTAGAGAAAGTGAGTAAACGTTAATCTTTAACAGGGTTGCATGGAAGTCAATTGGACAGCTGCACCAGTTCGGTTGCGTAAACTCCAACTGGGTTCTTGGCTTCCAGAAGGCCAAGGAGGGGCTGAATCAATAGGAGATGGGTTTAATGTGTAACTCAAAGGCTGTGATGTTGACTTTGAACTTCTCCTGGCCCTGCCTCAAATATACCCAGGAAGACAGAAACCCAGGCAGCTCTAGCAGTGCCAAGCAAAGTCTCCCTGTCTGCGAAACTCCACCCAACTTCCATGGCCGCAACTTGAGTCAAGAAATGTCAAACAATTTAATCACCTGACTTTATCTCAGCTGTGTAAATGTAATGCTTCTGAATAGGGAAGCGACGTTTCCTTTGTTTCTAGAAGGTGCACACATGTCTTGAGGCAGGCACTAACTTGAAAGAAGCATTTGCCCTGTGCATGAGAGACAGGGTGGAAACTGAGGCGACCCTGGAAAAAGAGAAAATACATCATCCCCAAAAGAGAGGCCAAGAGGCCAGAGATTTGTACAAAATTTGCCAAGTGTGTATGCATAGAGTAGGGCACATGGTAAAGGCAAACACCTCTTTTAGACCAGTGGTGTCCAAACTTTTTTCAAGGAGGGCCAGATTTGATAAAGCGAAGGGCTGTGGGGGCCGACCAAAGTTGTTGACTTTTTTTTAAAAGGATTGAAGCATAGCTGTCAACTTTTCCCTTTTTTTAAGTGAAATTCCCTTATTCCAAATAGGATTCCTTGCAAGAAAAGGGAAAAGTTGGCAGCTATGGATTGAAAAAGTTGTTTTTTAATGATTTTACCTCAGAGTTGTTGAGCTTGTTTTAGGGAAATAAACTGCCACAGGAGTTGGATTAAACTGACTGGCGGGCAGGATTGCACCCCCAAAAGATATTTTGGATATGCCGGTTTTCCATTCTCCCGACATTTCCTGACCTGATAATTTCTGCCTTTGAATGGGATCTTTCACACAACTTTAAGAGCTGTCATTTCCATCTGATTCTTTTTTTTAAATAAAAAACCCTATTTGCAATCCTGTTAACTTAGAAAATCGCAGGAATGTTGCACTGTGTTTTCATGGGAGAAATTTGGGGCGGTATCCTGGCACACAGTACTTTCCCACTGTTTAAAAAGCCACTGTTGCATAATGCAACAGGTGTTGTTGCTGCTGCTGCTGCAGTGCAAAAGGGAATGTTTGAAATTGGGGCAGAAGCGCGAGGATTATAACCAGGAAAACCAACGCAATAAACCCCAGGTCTGAATGCAGCCATAAAATGGCACTTGCTGTCTCCTGTGTGCATAAACACCTGTGTTAAAAATGCAAAGCAGGAATCTATTTTGGTGCTAAGTGGTATATAAAATATTATTATTATTATTATTATTAGGAGAGGGGAATCATCTGCTTGCTTAATCCAAGCATTGACTGTAAACTTTCTATCCAATTACTCTGAGGAGTAATTCAATAGTAGTCATTAAGTCTCATCCATAGGATGGAAATGGTTGCTTTCTTTTGGCTTTTCACCTGTTGTTGGACTGTTGGTTGGTTGGGGACCATTTGACTGTTTTATGGAAGGGAGGTTGGACTGGATGGAGTGATCAGGAAGCTACAAGGAGAACGAGATGGTTATAAGAGCACCACGGTGCCTGAATTCCTGATTTGCATGTGAGGCTCTTCTTTTTTAAGATATATATTTTCATGGTGTTGTATTCTGATGTTGTATCTTCATGCATTTTTAAAATATGATTCGCTTTAGTTTTTTCCTTTATTTTATGTACATTGTTTAGAGAGGTGGATTGTTTAATTACGTTACATAAAATGAGGTTTTTTTATATTATGATTGCTTTATTCATTTGTTGCATTTATATACCACTTTTTCCTCCAGGGAGGCTAGGCCAAGATGATGACTTGCTGAAGGTCACCAAGCGGGGATTTGAATACTGGTTTTCCAAGTCCTACCTAATCTGACACGCTGGCTCTCAGCAGTAGCTGCATTGGATGTGGAATCTGTATTTTTACATCTTTTTTATTGAGATATGTAAACCACACACACACACACACACACACACACACACACACACAAAAAACATCTCCAAGTTAATAATAATAATAAATTATTTATACCCCGCCCTTCCCAGTTTAAAAACCGGGCTCAGGGCGGCTAACAGCAAATATAAAACATTGATTCGAATGCGACTTAAAAACAGCATAAAACAGCATAAAATACACTATAAAATGCAGCATCAATATCAATAGAATTCAAAAATTCAGAGGTCATGTGGGGGGGGGGAGGGTTTCTTCATAGAAGAGGAAAGGGGAAAAAGGAATAGAGGATCAGGCTAGTTCAGATTGAAGGCCAGGCGGAATAGCTCTCTTACAGGCCCCACAGAAGGAGATCAATAGATACAACTAAGCCAAGTCTATGCATGACTTGACCCATACTTTTCTCCCCCATTTATTAACTGATATTTTATTGGGGGGAAATCAAATATAAAGCAGTAAAGTGACATAAAAGTAAGAAAAAGGGGGAAAGGACAAAACGCAGAACTGTGTAAAGCCAGGGAGGGGGGGAAGGAAACATTATATGAATATATACAAAAAATACCCTAACCCATACATTCTTTCGTAAATTTGATATCATTATCCTAATACTAATAGGAATATTAATAGTCTACTACGTTTTGTATAAATTCATTCCCAATATTGTCGTATTTATCCGAGCAGAGTCTATGTTTGTAAGCAGTCCACTCGTAGGTTGCAAGTGTTATCGTATTATCAAAACAATGGGCTTGGCCCATACTTTGCCACTGGGGAGCAGGACAGAACAGGCCTTAACCCCAAACCGTGTCCTTAATACCAAGAAGGGTTTATAAAAAAGTGGTTATGTACACAACCATACAATTAAAGCACCCACTCCTAGTAACTTGGGAACTGTAGCTTATCCCGCACAGAGCCAAAGTTCCCAGCACCCTTTGCAAACTACAGTTCCCGGGATTCTGACAACGGGGTGGGAAGAATGAGCTTTCAATGGATGGGGTGTACATTGCAACCAGGACAATTCTGTGAATCGGATGACTTTTTGGTCCCCGAGGCAAAAACTCCAGCTGCCAGCCCAAGGGGGAGAGCCGCCATCTTTTCCTTCCCCTCAGGCAGCAAAATGGGCCCAAAGGGAGCCATTTGTAAGACTGTCAGTGAAACAAGAGGAGCTATCCACACTTCCTGGATTTCGCGAAGAAGACAGGATTGTTTCTGTAGGTCACTTCGAGTTGTAGTCCAGCAACACCTCGACGGCACCAAGCTGGCGAACGCTGCAGGTAAGCAAAACAAGTCACCCCATCCGAGGCATAGCTGGATAGCTCTGTCGGTAAAGCATGAGATTCTTAATCTCAGGGCCGTGGGTTTGAGCTGCATGTTGGGCAAAAGATCCCTGCATTGCAGGGGGGTTGGACTGGATGACCCTCAGGGTCCCTTTATACAGTTCTCTGATTCCTAGCTAGGCCTGGGGACACCAGGGCTCAAATCCTCACCCAAGCTGGCCGGGTGAACTTGGGCCAGTCGCAGACCCTCAGCCCGACCTACCTCACAGGGTTGTTGTGAGGATAAAAACAGAGTGGGGGTTTGCCACATTGAGCGCCTTGGGAGAAAGGCAGACTATGAATGTGTCTTAATAATGATGAGACCAACGTGGAAATAGGATCTTTAAAGGCTGAACTCCTCCTCTCCGTTTATCTGGCAGTAAGTCCCATTGAGCTCAGTGGGATAGACACGTGTAAGGTCTGTGCTGTTTTGCAGTCAAGGCTAAAATGAGGAGAGCAACCCTTTCCTCGCCTTTGCAGCTAAAAGCAACTCAAGTACGTTTGAGTATATAATTATATGTAAGTGTGTGTGTGTTTATATATATATATATCACACACACACACACACACACACACACACACACACACACACACACACACACATAATTATATACTCAAACGTATCTCTCTCTCTCTCTCTGTATCTATTTCTATGCATGCTCCCATACAATCCTCGCCCCTGAACCCGGCTGCTGGGAGGGAGACGGCGTGCTTTTGCTTAATCATGGCGATTCCCTTTCGCCTTATAAATAAAGTACAAGGTGGATTCCTTAAGGTTACAACGGGGGATCTGCGCAGAAGCCTCGTCGGCTGTTGATCCCTCCTTCCCCCTCTCTCCTTCCCTCCCTCCTCCCTCCCCAGTGCCGCAGAGAGTGCCGGGGCGAGGTGACAAGGCGGCGCTGGAGGCGGCGGCGGCAAGAGGAGAAACAGGGACCCCCCCCCTCCCAGACCATTGATATAAAGCAATGCCGGAGAGTTGCGGGGCGCTTGCCAGAAGATCGCCCTCTTCCCGCCCAGCCCTCGGGCTCCGATCTCCAATCCCTTTGCTTCTTCCACCTCCGCCTCTTTTATTTTTATATATATTTGGGGGTGGGGGGCGCGAGGTGGCGCGGACGCCGGCGCGGCGTGGTGCAGCTCGGCGCTGGCAGTGCGGTACGCCGGGCGCCCTAGACTCCCCTCTCGGCTCGGAAGCGGCAGACCTACACGAGTCTAGGGCCGCCTGCCGGGAGCCGACCACGGTGTAGGGCGGAGGGTTGTGGGGGGGAGGAGGAGCTGGTGCCTGGGCAGGGACACAGGGAGGGGACCCCGCACCGCGCCGCCTGGGGAACATTTTGGAGACTCCAAAAAGGGACGCCGGAGTCCGTGCGCCCTCATGTCTCCGCCTGATCAACCTTCTGGATTTTTTGCATTTTAAATTAAAAACCACAGTGACTTTTTGTTGTTGTTGCAAATAATCTGTGCCCAAAGTGGCTCCGTTTCCTCTAGCAAATCTTCCGGTCCTTTTAATATTTTGGTCTCTCCCCCCCCCTCCTCTCCCCCTGAAAAAGCAAACGAGCAAGAAGATTCCTGTTTCCCTCGCGGAAGAAGGGTGCACACTTGCAGAAAGGACGTTGATCCTTTATTATTTCTTTCCCCCCACCCCTCCTCCCGCTCCAACAGAAGTACAGTAGTATATACATGCGAATCTAATATTATCAAAGGGGCGTGGATGCGCCTTGCAGAGAAGGGTGCATTTGCAAAAGATCAGCTAGCGATCTTTCGCCTCTCTCCTTTTCCCATCTCGCTGCGGGGTGGGTGGGTATTGAGAAAGCAGGTTGGGGTGAGCGGTGGGGGGGGGGTGGAGAGAGAGGAAGAGCGATTGAGAAGGAGGGACTGGTAACTCTCCGCATGTCTGGAAGGGGGCGAGCTGTCTCCAGACACAGGTGATGGGCGTTTCGGCGGCCTGCTAGGGTTTCACTTCGCTGCGATCTAAGCAAATATGCAGAAGTACCGGCTGGTTTAGTCCTGCGAAAGCCAAGGGAGGCAACGCGCAGGAGAAGCGAGCGAGCGAGAGGAGCGAGAGCGATCAGCTGCAAAGCCCCCTTTTCCTCCACCACCACCCGCGTTTTTTGTTTTTTATCTTTTGGAGAGCGAAGCGGGGTGGGGTGGTGGGGAGAAACCAAGAACCGCCACCCCCTTGTAAGCTTCTTCTTCCTTCCTTCTCCCCGTGGCGCCTCTACCCGAGGAGAGAAACCCCGCGCGCAAAAGGAGACCCCGATCGATCCTCTGTGAAATCAATAAATCCAAAGAGAGCCGCCCCCCCATCCTCCCCGCCGCCACCCCGATCAGCGCCCAAGCCGGAGAGAACTCCACACCGGTGTGGCGATCCCTCTGAGGGATGGTTGTTATTTTCCCAGCCCAGGGAGGCGGGCTGGTGCTCCTCCTTCGCAGCCCCGTTGAATTGTATTCCTGGCTACAGTGCATGAGACCGCGATGAGGACCTGGGCAGGATTTTGGCTCATAGGCTTGTGCTACCTGGCCCTCGTGCTGGCGGAGGTAGGTGCTTCGCCGTTGGAAATCGGGTTGGTTTTTTTTGGGGGGGGGTGGGGGAGATCCGGGCGGCGGCAGTAGCAGGCTTAACATCCCTGTCTTTATTTTTCTTATGCCTCAACTATTTTTGTAGTTTTGCATGACAAGTGTAATTCTTCCTTCTTCTCCTTCTTAATGTTTTGGATGAGAGGCTGATCTCTCCAATCTCCCCCCCCCCCCGCAAGCCCAAGTCGGAAGACCTACTATGTTTGCAATACCATGGATGGCTTTAGCTTCGCCCTGGATGAAGGAGGGAGGGGAAAAGGAGAGAGAGAGAGAGACTCGCTTCTAAAATCTTGCAAAAGATCAAGTAGTGAGGGAGTGGTGGTAGTGGAGAGCCGCTCGTCACGTTAAGATGCATGGCTGCGATCCGAATTAAGATCGTGCAGCGCGCTGGTTTCCCCGGGGCTGGCATGGAGGCGGGGGGTTGCACTGCTTGCTGTGTGTGCCCTTACACGCGTGTAAAACGTGCGAGCGTTCGAACGCGCGTTGCAAGTCCCCTGGAACGGTTTGCAAAGGGCGCCCTGGGTTGGCGCGAGTGCCGCCTGGCGAGCGGGGTGGGGAGGCGAGTTGGGAAGAGGGATTTTAATAGCGCGGTTTCCTGTTAATGAGAAGCTAGCATGAATCTGCTAAAATAGAATAATAATGAAGCAATTAGGCTAGTGGGATTCTAATTGATGTACTAGAGCCTTGCTTTGGCATTCTAGAGGGAGCGGCGCGTTACCTCCATCCACCTTAGGAATTCACTTTATAAGGTCAGAAGAGATAAAATCATAGCGTGTTTACTTGGAAGAGTATCCCACTGAGTTCAGTGGGTCCACCTGCCCTGACCAAAGTAGGTGCACTGTTTAGGATTCCGGCTTTATTGGGGGGGGGGGGGAAGGACGAGTTCCCTCTAAGCCTGCTTATTGCTCTTTATGGGCATATTTTGGATTTTCACGGGCATAGTTTTGGATTTGATAAAATCTCTCCCTCTCCTTCTCTTCCAATTTTGAGGATTATTACAGGTGGCCATTTCTGGGGGAAAGAGATGTGGGAATTAAATGACTTATAAGGAAGGACATCTCTTTTAAAAGGTACACTGGATTGACCTTGCTTGTAAACACTGTGATGTGTAAAATTATAGCTCCCAAAGCAGCTTTTTTTGCAGTCTTCCGACGTGGGAAACCTGTAGGATTGTATTAGTTCTGGATCTGTAATCTCCCCCTCCCTCTGTCTCCCCCTTCCTTCGCATTCCCAACTAGACTGATTTTTTTTTTTTAAAGTGAGGGGGAGTTAAGTACTAAGTTGACACCAATGCCAACCTAAAACTTTATTACTGTGCTAACTTTCCTGCTGCTGAAAAGAAATGCATGGATAAATATCTCTTACGCTGCAAACCAAGTGTGTGTAATTAAGAAAGAGAGGCAATTTTCAAGTACATACGTAGGAGGAGGAGGAAAGTCCTTCCTGGTCTGATCCAATGCATGTTTGCAAAGCCCTGTCTGAGTTCAAGAGGACTTACTCCCCAGGGAGAGCTCATAGGATTGCCTTCTTGGAAAGGCTCCCAGGAGTTGGCTGGGTTACAGAGCTGTGCTGCCTTTAAACTTGATCTATCTCATGCTGTGGTTTTTTTTTTTTTAACGATGGTGCCCAGGGACACCCTTCTCCCCGCCCCAACAGCCCAATCCTAAACAGGGTTACTCAGGAATCAGTTCTGTTCATTTTGCACGGGACTTACTCCCAAGTAAGTGTGTGTGAAATGGCAGCTGAGCAGCCTATACCTGTATACAGTTACTAATTGCTGCAGAATTCAATAGGATTTACTTCCAATGAAGTGTGCTTGGGATGTGATTCAAAAACCAACCAACCAGTGTTCCCCCCTTTTTTTTGCCTTTCAAACTTGCTGGACTTCCTCCGAAATCAAGGAAGCGAAATTCCCTGGGTGAGAAACACAGTCTTTCTGACCCCCTCCTCACAATCAGTTTCCAACCTCCTGGCGAGCGCAGGCAAATTGTAGGCACCTGCCAGATAGCAGCAGAGTTTCATCTCAAGGATTTGTGTTGCTTGGTGCAATGCTGGATGCGGTTTCAAAATGATGATGATGATGATTTAAATTGCCCTTTAGCAGTTGGAGGAAGGCGGGGGGGGGGGAGTAGATTAGATAGCAGGCGAAGAGGCTTCAGTGGCCACAAGATGCAACCCTACAGGCTGTACTCAGAAAGTGCTTTTGGAGTGAGAAGAGAGAGCGATCAGCCTGTGTCTGTCTGTCTGTTTTATTTTTTCAAGGAAGCTGAGATCCCTCAAGAAGTGATTGAAAGGCTGGCTCACAGCGAGATCCACAGCATCCGTGACCTGCAGCGCCTCCTGGAGATTGACTCCGTAGGTAAATTATTTCCATGCTTTCCCCCCTTACTTTCTGCTTTTTTGAGTCGATAAACGAATTGCCAGTTAAATCCATGCCATCTTACGAAACGGTCAAAGAGAGAAAGAGAGAGATACTGCTTTGGGGAGTGATGCGTTTTCCTTAAAAATCTCTGTGGGGAGTCACCGGCGGCTCTGCACATGGGACCGATGCTTTCCAAACGTCTTCTGTCCACTCTTAAATTCGCTCCTGCTTTGGGCAGGCAGATGGAACCCAAAGGTCAGCTTTCAGGGATGCAGGCTGAGTCAGGCATTTTTCCCAAGCCGCGGGAACATTTCGGCCTCAGGACAGAGAGTCACTGCTTCCAGCCCGGCCCAGCGTTGTATTTTGAGTTCTTGCACGTCTGTGTGTATAGGGGGTGCATCTGAAAAAACATGGCAACCTTGCTGGATTGAAGGAAGGAGTGGTCTGGCTTGGTTTATTGTCTTTTTCTGGGTGCTTCTACAAGCAGGGTTTGAAGCAATCGCCTTCCCCAGAAGGTTGCCCCCCCAGGCAACCTGAATTCTGCAGTACAGAGCCCTTGGAGCTTGGCCCCTCTGTTTTGCCATTATGGCTATCAGCACTTGCGTGTCTGACCAGATCAGTTGTGCTCATGCTTTTGAATTGTTGGTTGTGTGGCTGTGATTGTGTTTGACATCCAGTGACGGAACTCCTGCTTTCGGTGGTCCACATGAGCAGGGAACTTCTGCTGCTGCTGCTGCTGCTTTTATTTTTTGACATTTGTGCGAAATTCTACTATGATTTTTCATTTATATGGCACAAAATGTGGAAAATGTAATTTATATTCTTCATTGGGTTCACGTGTGCGGTAATCTTAGTTTGTGTTTTGCGTGGTTTTGTTTTGTTTTGTTAATACTCCATTTTTGCAGCAAGGAACTGAGGAAGACAGCTAAGGCCGAACTAAGTTGGACTTTGAACTCACAGGGTTGCACTCAATGTTTGTCCCACTCAGAGTAGACCTGTTAAAATTAATCAACACAGTTCTCGTTGGCCCACTGATTTCAGTGGTGCACCTCAGAGTAGGACTTAGTTGGATGCACACATTCTGCCCATCTATAAAATCAAAATGTTCCCCTACTTTTGATTGGACAGATTTAGTGCTGGATCACCCATGCTTTTACCATCTCGTGATTTTCCTCCATTCAGCTGGCAATCCTTTCCTGGGAGTAAGACCCATTGTACTTGGGGAGGCTTACCTGTGTGTAGGCATGCAGAATATTACCTGAGGGCTGTTGGATTAAAAATATTGTGTTTGGATTGAGTCAATAGGGAAATTTTGTCTGCAGTGTTAGCTGATGTTGCAGTCATCAAGTCATCAAGTGTGTCTGGGAGAACCATGGAATTTCAGGTGCCACAGGCAAACTTCAATAGGGGATCCTGTGCACGTGGTGGTTCTTTCCTAATGTAAAAATGGGATATTTATTTGTGTGTAGAGTTCCCAACTGGCCTTCTCTTGCAAGATATTATACTTGTGTGTCAGAACTCTACGCTTTGCATGCTCAGCAATGCAGCTTCAATATAGCCTCATAATTTAAACCTCCCCACAACCCAACAGTGTTGTAGGTGGCTGTGACTTTTATAGGTTCAGGATAATTTCTCTAGCCAGGAAGAACTCCCATCACATTGCCTCTAATTCATGCCACTGCGTTGTTATCTTCAAGATCTATTGCCTTGGGTTCATTTGTAAAAACATATTCCAAGTCGTGTTTATGAATGAAGTCATGTCTCTACAAGATGGTGGTGACTGCTTTCTTCTCCTTCTCCAGTGAAAGGAAAAATAAACTCCTTTCTTTTGACTTTAAACAGAAAGCCTGCTCCATTGAGCTTCCAAACAATCAGCATTCACATTTTTTATTTTTTATTAAATAGCCCAAGGTTATTTTCTGCATCATTAGATCTACAAATGCTTCGAAGGGCAAACGTGCAATTTGCTAATATTTCTGTACTGCAACAGACACATCCTGCTATTAAATCTGATCTCTCACAGTTGTCACTGTCGGGTCCAAGCAGATTTCACGATCATGTACTATGCCGGGAGTGATTGCTTTGTTTATTTTGCAAAAAAATATGAAAGGGGAGGGGGGGAAAACGCATATTTATTTATTTATTCTTTTAAAGGCAAGGGAAGTCTCTACCAATCTTGTATCCTGAGTCAGGAATCTGGCATGTTGCTGCTTGTGTTGTTAATAGTGGAGCTGCTCCATTTAAACAAAGACTGCATAGTTGCTATGCTTTTTTTTTCTTCCAAAAAAATAAAATTGCAGGGGCCCTTTGAAAGTTCCTCCTGAGTTACTTTCACAGATACATTCCTCCCCCACACCTCAGGAGGAGCGCTCTAATTTCAGTGGGCCTACTCTAGGGGACATAGCATCAAGTTTGCAGGATCCACTGGGAACAGTTTTCCTTGGCAAGTCTTACTTCCATAGAGCTGCAGAAGTTGCAACCAAAATGACTGTGTCTTTCCCTGCAAGGGCAGCTCAGAGCATTTGGGGGAGTGGGGCGGGGAGAAGACCTCTTAACAGCACAGTCCTGTTGTAATATCTGCTCTGAGGTTAGCCCTGCTGGGTTCAATGGGAGTTGGTCCCAGGTAAGTGTGAAGCCCAGCGAAGAGTATGATAGAGCAGAAGTGGCCCACCTGTGGTCCTCAGGATGTTGTTGGATTGCAGCGCCCATCAGCCAAAGTCAGCATGGCCAGTTGTCAAGGATGATGGGAGATGTAGTCCCGGCAACATAAAGGCGGCTTCCTTCCTTGCTGTGTTCCTTCCCTGCTCCACGCCGGTTGTGAAATAGAAAACTTAATGAATCTGAATGTTAGAAAGTTTGGGTAAAACAAAGCAAGTCTTCACCCAACGTCTAATGAATGTATCAAAACCACCATCTTCAGGTTTTTAACAGGAGATCAGACAAATTTGGGGGGAAAGAGGTCTGTGACTGGCTGCTAGCCATGATAACTGCATAGCAGATGTAGGGAACTTTGGGGTTTCTCGATGTTGCTGAACTACAAATCCCATCAACCTTGGCAAGCGTGGTTGTTGGCCGAGGATGATGGGAGTTGTAGTTCCACGGCACTTGGAAGGGCTAAAAGTCCCCCAGACCTGCTATATATAGGGTTGTATTCCAGTGTTAGTCATACTCAAGAGTAGACCCATTGAAATGAATGGGCCCAAGCAAGTTAAGGTCATTAATTTTAATGGATTTGCTTGGAGCATGGTTAACGGATCAAATCTAAGGAAGGCTAATAGCTACATAGAACCTCCATGTTCAAGGGCAGTATACCACCAGGAGGTGAGAGATGGGCAACAGTCTTCATTGCCTTCATAGCCTCCTCTGGATTTCCTAGACTTGTCTGGTTAGGAAGCAGGATTAGGTGGGCCTTTAGAATCCTATGCCAAGACCCTCAGAGATCTGTCTAGCCCACCAAGCTGCTTATTAGAATTGTCATAAGAATGCAAGAAGAGTCTTGCTGGCTTAGTCCAGAGGTCATCTTATCCAGTGATCCTGTTCTTAAAGTGACCAGTCAGATGCTGATGGGCAGTCTACAAGCAAGGCATGAACACTTTTCCCACTCAGGTTCCCGATGATTCTATGGTTTTGAGAGACATATTCTACCCAGTAGTGAAGGTAGTTAAATCTGCTTTTAATACCAGGAGCTGAGACCTGGAGCAGGTGAAGCTGCCGCTAAGCTAATATGCAAAGTTCCCTCCCCACACCCCTAAGTAATGGCAGCTCCTTCCTTCAGTTAGGATTAAGGAGCAGGTGTAACATAGTACCTGAAGGAACTGAGCTGAGAGCAACTCTGCTTTAACACCACAGTGTTATGTATGTTGGTGTGGAAGTAAGTCTCATAATGGAAAGTGTGCTTAGATTGCACATCTCACCTTGCCCTTGAACTCACTGAGTGTCCTTAGCAGGGTCTCCTCAAGCGCATAAGAAGAACCCAGCTGGAACAGGACCAAAGGGCCGTTCAGTCCAGTACCCAGTTCTCCCAGCGATCAGTCAGAGGCAAGCCCAAAAGCAGGGCATGAGCACAATGTCCTTGCCCTTTCCTGCTCATGTTCCCCAGCATCTGATATTAGGGACTTACTGTCCCTGATACTGAAGGTATTGTCTGAAGGAACATGAAGCCACCACCTTGCTGAAGCTAAGCAGGTCTGGGTCTGGTCAATGTCTGGATGGGTGACCACCTAGGAACTACATGTATGCTGCTTTGGGTTCCTTGTATGTAGGATGTAAGAACAAAATACTGAGCCTCTTGGGCTTGTTGATAAGAAGGTCAGCAGTTCGAATCCCCGCAATGGGGTGAGCTCCCATTGCTCCGTCCCAACTCCTGCCAACCTAGAAGTTCGAAAGCACACCAGTACGAGTAGATAAATAGGTACCACTGCGGCGGGAAGGTGAACGGCGTTTCCATGCGCTCTGATTTCCGTCACGGTGTTCCGTTGCACCAGAAGTGGTTTAGTCATGCTGGCCACATGACCCGGAAAGCTGTCTGTGGACAAACGCCGGTTCCCTCTGCCTGAAAGCGCCGCAACCCCATTGTCACCTTTGACTGGACTTCACCGTCCAGGGGTCCTTTAACTTTTACCTTTGTGGTTAGAGGCCAGGCTTCAAATCTCCACTCAGTCATGAAGCAAACTGAGTGATCTCCACTCGCTTCACCCATATTTTCACCTGCCCCCATCATGTCCCCAATAGCTCCATTGGTTAGAGCATGGTGCTGATAAGACCAAGGTTGCAGGTTCAAGACAGCGGCATGTTTCTGCATTGCAGGGGGTTGGACTGGATGACCCTCAGGGTCCCTTCCAGCTCTGTGATTACATAATTCTCTGCCCTCTCCTATTTGCCTCTTTTATTTTGTTGTTAACCAAGAAGCCCCAAATGTTGCAAACTTTCCTCATGGAGGGCTGGCCTCAGCCGCTTGACCACTGCGTCTGACAAAATATTTTCGGAAGTCTACAAGCAGGGTGTGAAGGTAACAGCCCTCAATTTTTGCCCCAAAAGAACATAAAGAGAACTTGCTGGATCCGTCCAGTGGCCCATCGAGTCCAGCATCCTGTTCTCACATTGGCCAACCAGATGTCTGCTTGAAACCCACAAGCAGATCCTGAGGACAAGAGCAGTCTCCCCTCCTGTAGTTTTCGGCAACAGCATTTGGGAGCATTGCTGCCTGCAGCTGGAAGCAGAACATAGCCTTTGTGACTAGTAGACATTGATATTCTTCTCCATGAATTTGCCCAATCCTATTTTAAGCCATCCAAGTTGGTGGCCATCACTGTTTCCCATGGGAGCGAGTTCCATAGTTAACCTTGCTCTGTGCGAAGGAAGTATTTTCTTTCACCTGTTTCCATACGTACTCTATAGGGACGCGGGTGGCACTGTGGGTTAAACCACAGAGCCTAGGACTTGCCGATCAGAAGGTCGGCGGTTTGAATCCCCGCGACGGGGTGAGCTCCTGTTGCTCGGTCCCTGTTCCTGCCCACCTAGCAGTTCGAAAGCACGTCAAAGTGCAAGTAGATAAATAGGTACTGCTCAGACGGGAAGGTAAACAGCGTTTCCGTGTGCTGCTCCGGTTCACCAGAAGCGGTTTAGTCATGCTGGCCACATGACCCGGAAGCTGTACGCCGGCTCCCTCGGCCAATAAAGTGAGATGAGCTCCGCAACCCCAGAGTCAGTCACGACTGGACCTAATGGTCAGGGGTTCCTTTACCTTTACCTTTTTATACGTACTCAAGTCGAGTTGTTCACGTCTTTGTTGAGCCTTCCTGATCTGACAGCGCTGTGATATCATCATGCTTGTGGGCCTCATCCTGACAGTGCTATCCTGTGGCACCATCCTACTGTCAGGATTGGTAGGAATTGGCGTTGAAAATATTGTGTGGGCTGCTTTGAAGGAATTCTTGTGTAGGTTCAGCATGTTTATGGAAGGCATAAGGCATTCCTTGGACTGGCATGTTATTTTGGAACAAAGGATGCTTTGCCAGCGGACAGCTTTGATTCATAATTTGTGAAAAGCCAGGAGTATTTCATTGTGCAGCTGTAGATCAGCATGAGAAGGCCCCGGTGTCTTCTTGAGTTGCCAAGATCTGTTGTGACATTTCTGTAGTTTTTGCTTGCGATCTGAGGAGCAAGCTCAGAAGCTTGGGAATTTCCAGAGAGTTTAGGTTTTTTACATCTTGCTTTTAAAACTGCATATCACAAATTATCCATGCAGACACAAAAAATTAAAAAACCCCACCTAAATGGCAAAGAACCTAGTCTGTCAATTACGTTGTGTTCTGTTGGGTTTGGGCTTCTGAACCTAGTGGTAGTCTCAGATTCTATAGACCTTGATGTGCCAGCCAGGTTGGGATGAATGCCCATCCCCACCACAAATTTCTTCATTAAATTTCCAGCACGACTAGACTCTTGTCAACTGAATGGTCCCTTTCATTTACTGGAGGTACTCATGCGAGGAAACACTGGTTTCTTAAGGAAGGATTTAATATTGTGTTTTCATTGTTGCTACCTGCCCCTGGGACCATTGCATGAAGGATGGGTAATAAATGGTGGTGGTCCTGGATGGGGTAACTGTGCCCCTGAAACTCACAGCTGTACAAAATGCAGGTCAATTCTGTGTCCAGGGCAGCTGACTACCAGCTCCATCTGGTAGGTAGGCTGAGACCCTACCTTCCTGCGGACTGTCTCGCCAGAGTGGTGCATGCTCTAGTTACCGCCTGCTTGGACTACTGCAATGTGCTCTACGTGGGGCTACCTTTGAAGGTGACCTGGATACTGCAACTAATCCAGAATGCGGCAGCTAGATTGGTGACTGGGAGTGGCTGCTGAGACCACATAACACCAGTCCTGAAAGACCTACATTGCCTCCCAGTACGTTTCCAAACACAATTCAAAGTGTTAGTGCTGACCTTTAAAGCCCTAAACGGTCTTGGCCCAGTATACCTGAAGGAGCGTCTCCACCCACATCATTCAGCCCAGACACTGAGGTCCAGCTCCGAGGGCCTTCTGGTGGTTCCCTCACTGTGAGAAGTGAAGCTACAGGGAACCAGGCAGAGGGCCTTCTCAGTAGTGGCACCCACCCTGTGGAACGCCCTCCCACCAGATGTCAAGGAAATAAACAACTATCTGACTTTCAGAAGACATCTGAAAGTTGTCTTTCAGGGAAGTTTTTAATTTTATTCTGTTTTTGTTCCTCTGTTGGGAGCCGCCCAGAGTGGCTGGGGAAACCCAGCCAGATGGGCGGGGTATAAATAATAAAATTATTATCATTATCATTATTATTATTGATTTGTTGGTGCCCTCTCTTTCCATGACTGTCCCAAGGAGTCTCCTGTTCTTCAAAGGGTCTCGCTTTATGTAATTCAGGAAGGAGAATTGTGATTAAAAACAGCCCCTTTCTCTTTTGCATTTTGCTGGGTGAAAGAGTTTTCTCTTGCTTTGCAACAGATTCTGATGCTGCATTTTAGAGGATGAACGGCTGATAATGCCTTCTCATAAAATTAGAAACCACACCCCCAGATCATCTGCCATCATGTTAAGAATAATCAGCATTCAGCAACACAGCGCTTTAATCAATCTTTCTGACTTTTTTTTATTGCAAAAAGGCCAGATTGTTCTTTTACGGTCTGGTCTTGTAAAACAATGGAAACTCTCGTTGGAGTTTTAACAGGAAGATTTGGGTTTGGGGCAGACCCGGGTGGTGAGTTAGCTACTGTCTGATCCAGCAGAGCATTATGTGGGTAGTGTTCTGTTTGCTTAGAATAATTATTGTATACCATTTTTTCAGGGTTCTATTCCTCACTGTAGCTTCTGGTTAACCACTGTGTGAAACAGGATGCTGGATTTCTTGGTCATTTAGTCTGATTCAGCAGAGTTTTTTCTTACCATCTGAAATCCCATCATGTCTAGGGAATTAAGAGTTCAAATTCAACAAGTGTTCCTCCCAGCTTCCGAGCACATCGCTGCCTAATGCTGGATTGCTCTTCACCACCTCCTTTCTGTGACATCAGAGCAGCTAAGCCAATGACAGCTGCCCAGGCTCACTGTGACATAAGAGCTGATTAGCCAATCACATCATCAAGAGAGGCAGGGCGATAAGAGAACTAAGAGGTCAAGGAGGAATTTGGCAGAGTGAAGAGGTGAGAAGTGGAGGTGCGGAGGGGGCAGCTGGAGAAAGTAAATATATCTCCTTACAGTAAGCTGTCGCATATGGTGACTGCAACCTGGGCATTCACAATAGCAATGGACAGAGGAAGAGAAGGCAAGAAAGTTGTGCAGAAAGTAGCATTACAGAATCACTTCTTGATGCGTTATAGCTTTCCAGAGTGCTGATTAATAAGAACAACTTGTTGCACAGGATTCATCTGCATTTCAGGAGCAGGCAAACTCTTCAGCTCTGATGGCCACTATGAATCCTTGCCAACTCTCATTACTCATTCAAACTATACTGCCTTTCGTGTGTGACCATTGCAAGGCTGCATACAGAAATTACATTACAGCTTCCTTGCAGGATAGCAAGTAGAATCAAATAAGTAGCAAGAAATTAATGTAATGGCTCTACCAGTGTGGTGTAGTGGTTAAGAGCGGTGGACTCGTAATCTGGTGAACCGGGTTCGCGTCCCCGCTCCTCCACATGCAGCTGCTGGGTGACCTTGGGCTAGTCACACTTCTCTGAAGTCTCTCAGCCCCACTCACCTCACAGAGTGTTTGTTGTGGGGGAGGAAGGGAAAGGAGAATGTTAGCCCCTTTGAGACTCCTTCGGGTAGTGAGAAAGGGGGATATCAAATCCAAACTCTTCTTCTTCTACACATCTGGGACTCTTGTTGCCAGGCAGCAACCAGTGGACCTCCTTCATTGATCAATGTGGTGCACAAAGTGATGTACAGATTATGAACTTGTTTATGTCCATTGTTTGGGCCAATTCTTCAAAGAAATTATTGAGAATGACTTCAAAAGAAGAATATGAAAATGCCATGAGTTGGACCGTCTTTCTTGCCGCCTCCTTGTTTTTTCACTAGCTCCTTTTGCATTTCCTGCATTGCAGAGAGTTGGACAAGATGGTTTGTCAGGGTCCCTTCCCTCAGATATTTCTCTGTTGTCACCTGAGGGCCACCAGCCATGTGTGAAGGGATATTTGCAAGATAAAGGCAGAGCTATTGCACAACAAATGTTCCATGGGTACTTGCAGCCATGTGTGGTGGTTCTGTATGGTCTACTTTTCATGTGGACTGTTAGTAACAAACACACCTCTCGCCCACCAAAACGAAGATCGCATGCTGTTACTATGAGCTATTTTAATCTTCAAAAACAGTGTGCCTACTGTTCAGAGGATAGCGGACAGTATTCCCAAGCTTCCCTCAGCCAGGCACAATCCTGATCTGACCCTGAAGCTACAGCAGCACCCTCCCCTTTGGTAGAGCAGTTGCTGTTGTTTCTGCTAACGTTCTTTATTTATTTAATTAAAAGAAAGGGAAGAAAAAAGATTCAACAAGGTGACTTATGGAGGCAGTCCAGAATTCCATCCTCCTGGCTGTTTGCCGCCACAGGAGATGTAAAAACACAATTAATTGGTTTGCTTGGCATTCTCAGTAGTTCACTCTTTTCTGGAAAAAGAAACAGTTGTTTTAAAAATAATGGCAACTTGATTGTGCTCCGATGGTGGAGGCTTAACCCTCTCCAACAAAAACAGAAACGCAACAATATTGGCTGCTTTCCTAGGGGGCACTCTGTACATGGCCTGTGGAAATAATAATAGGTTTTTGGAAACAAAGTTTGCAATTCTAATTTGGAACCTGGCTTTCTTGGAGCCCAGCTGCATGATTCTTGCTCTCACAAGAGATTTTCATGCGTGTTGATAGAGGGAGCCCCCCCCCCCCGAGAAGTTTGAAGCATTTTCTGTTCTGCCCTCTGACTTAAGCTTGTTCATTCTTCATTGCCATTCTTGGGCATCTTGCTCACCCACAAAAATCAAAGAGTGTGCCTAGTATTTTGGAAATCCAATCCATTGCAATCCTTTGCTGATTTAAACCTGAGTAGAGGGGTAGCAGAGCAGGTAATTTCTCAAAGAGGTAATGTGTAAGAATGGTATGATAGCATCTTCTTGTGAGCCACCTGGAAACTGTCAGTTTTTAGAGCAAACCTCTGTATTTTTACTCCCTGCCTCCAGGCATAGTCAGGAATGCTTACATTCTATCATGGTATTCTTTCTGGTTAAGTCATTGACTGAATATCACTAGATAGATGCAGCGTACTTTTGCTATTGTGATATTATTATTATTATTAGATTATAGATTCAATATAATGGATCACTGAGTTAGGGTCGAGTTGGGTGCATTTCTTTAAAAATCTACAATGCCAACTCAGAGTGACGTTCGGATAAAACAGACTGCTCTTACCCAAGGCTTTGTTGAGGGTATTTGTGGGAAATCCACTGGGCTCTGTTTGGCTGAATTCTTTGAAGGCAAAAGTCAAGAATTTCATAACATGAGCATGGCATCAAAGGACCCTCGAGGGTTTGTTTTTGTACACAAGCCCTTCACCTTGCAAGCCTTCCAATTGTTTGTTTTGTGTAGGTACAGCAGCTATTGTCTCTTGTCTGCTGAATTTCTGCCTAAATAATGAAGCTTCCTTGGCAGCTGGGTTGCTTCCAGATGTTAGCAGTACCCCTTAGCAGCGGTTCTCAACCTGTGGGTCCCCAGATGTTGTTGGACTACAACTCCCATCATCCCTGAGCTCTGGCCTTGCTAGCTAGGGATGATGGGAGTTGCAGTCCCACAACATCTGGGGACCCACAGGTTGAGAAAGGCTCCTTACAGTATTGCTGTTCGGCTTCAAGCAGCATGGCAACTGTTTGCAGAGCTCTGGAATCCAAATGACACTGTATGAGAGCCCCCTTTTCCCAGGCACAATTTTCTTTTTCGGACCAAGGTTCCTGTTATGAACCATGCTCAGCTTCGAGGGGGATTCTGGCATCAAGGGGGATTCAGTCCAAAGCAAGCGGCGATATGTCTGGCTAATGGATTTACTAAAGGGATACACAAGCTGCATTCGTCCCACATCTTTATAGCATCATGATACTGCTTTTAATACACACGACATGGCTTCCACCAAAGGAGCTCTAGTTTGTTAAGTGTTAAGTTTGTTAGGAGACTCCGATTCTACAGAACTACAATTCCCAGAGTTCCTGTGAAGAGGGATTGTTTGGAAACTGTACTTTGGGCAGGGAATAGGCGTCTGCTAACCACCCTCAGCTCCCTAAAACAACAGCATGCTTTTGTTGACCAAGAAAATGATGAGTTGAACTAGTGATGAACTAGTTGGATTGTTTCTGACCATTGGCCTTTGTGTTTGGGGCTATGCCCACTGCCCCTGTTGTAAGCCTAGAGGCCTAGTTATAAAGGCTAGGCCTAAATACAGGCCTCAAGTATTGTTATTACTCTTAGTAATAAATTTATTGCCTGCCTTTCACCAGCAGGGTGGTTTACAACAGTTTAAAGTCGAGTACAGTGGTACCTCAGGTTAAGTACTTAATTCGTTCCTGAGGTCCGTTCTTAACCTGAAACTGTTCTTAACCTGAGGTACCACTTTAGCTAATGGGGCCTCCTGCTGCTGCCGCACAATTTCTGTTCTCATCCTGAGGCAAAGTTCTTAACCCGAGGTAATATTTCTGGGTTAGCAGAGTCTGTAACCTGAAGCGTATGTAACCCGAGGTACCACTGTATTCAAAAAGTTAAAACGGATTACAGGCATAGGAGTAGGCTGGGTTCTCAAAACACACATGTCATATGTCAAAGAACCAGGATAAAGAGGTGTGTTTACAGTATTCGCCAAAATTTGTATGGTGAAGATGCCAGATGCAGAATCAAGAGAATTAGGTGCATGTGAGGGGCTCGGATCAAGGCTGTGGGTATCACTTGGCAATATTTTGCCACGTGTTAAGACCCTAGCTGCCTGGCAGGCCTACCACTAATGCCTGCCCTGCAGCCCCTCCTAAACTTTTTTTTTTTAAAATCAATGACAGGAGACTAGGTCTAGCTGCCATTATAATTCCCCACAGCAGCACTTCGTTATGGCATCTTCCTAATGGGAGTTTCTCTGAACCACTTTTGTATCTGAGGAGTGAAGATACAGTTTCGTTGCCCGTGAAAATACACACACTCGTGACATATTGAGTGTAAACGTTTATTTAGTGTCTGTTTTGAACGCTGCACTTAAAACGTTTTTTGGATTAGTCATCAGCCTTCGCGGAAGTGGATGACCTGGTTAGCTTTGGAGAATATGAAGGAGCTGTCTTGTAGTGAGATGTAGGAATCTGGGGTACCGTATTTTTCGCTCTATAACACGCACCCGACCATAACACGCACATAGTTTTTAGAGGAGGAAAATCCGTAGGCATGCCACCCGTAGGCATTCCCTCCATAACACGCACAGACATTTCCCCTTACTTTCTAGGAGGAAAAAAGTGAGTGTTATGGTGCAAAAAATACAGTATATCGAAAGCCGTTGATCTGCCCAGCTCAGTAAAATTGGCAGTAGCATACCCTCCAACAGTTCTCCAATGAAAATAGGGACGCCCCATTCAATAATAATAATAATAATAGTAATAATAGTAATAATAATAATAATAATAATAATAATAGTAATAATAGTAATAGTAATAATAATAGTAATAATAATAATACCCCACCCATCTGACTTGATTGCCCCAGTCACTCTGAGCAGTTTCATAATAAAACATTAAATATTTTTTTACAACTACCCTGTACAGGGCTGTCTTCAGATGTCTTCTAAAGGTTGTATAGTTACTTATCTCCTTGGCTCAGGGGTCACACAAGCTTGCCAGGATTTTGGGCAGCTGCCTTTCCCAGCCCTACCTAGAGATGCTGGGGCTCAAACCTGAGATTTCCCACCCTCTCTTGCCCTCCCTGAGCCAAACCACTGGTCTGTGTGGTCCAGTACAGTTCACTCTGAAGCTGCGAAAGTGCATGATGATGCTTTTGGCTTGTTCTGTAAAAAAAAGTTGCAGGCAGAGATTTTCCCCCTTAGATTTCCTGTTTATAGGAGATCCTGCAGGAGGTTATAATACAAAACTTAGTGAATAGAATCTGTCCTTGTAGCTGCTAGTGAAAGATTTTGGGGATCAATGGAAGAATAACCTGTTCTGCCGTTGCTCCCCGTTTGTGGAACTGTGGTTTAGCTGTGTTGTGTCTGGACCTGGCAGATGATGAAAGCCATAAGTGGGGGAACTGTGGCCCTCCGTAGATTATTTGACTCTCAAACTCCTATTAGCCCTAGATAGCAAGGCCGGCAGTCAAGGACGATGGGAATTGTAGTCCGACAGTGTTTGTAGAGCCACAGGTTCCCCCATCCTTGCATTTGTTAGATGGCCCCTGTCCTCCTTGCTATCTGGCCACCCTAGAGAGAGAAGAAGAAGGTTGGTACAAAACAATGAGCCCTGTTTTTCCTGGTTGGAGTTAACAGTGGGTCTTTTGTCTGCCTTTTGTGGCCCTTAGCCCTGTGCATTGTCATAATTCGAATGCCTCATGTTGACTTGTCATACAGCCAGTCTGTCTCATTTTCCTGTGTCAAATTGCCGCAGAGAGAAATAGAGAGGTAATGATGGCGCACTTCGCAAATTGACCTGTTTATTCAACGGGAGGCCTGCTCCCTGGGCCCTTTCCATTAGACTGAGGAGCAATTTCTCATTGGCACTGTATCCGAGAAAGCCTCTTCATCTATTTATGTATTAGCGAGTCAATGACATGATGGAGGAGCAACAAAAACAACAACAACCCCAGCCTGGCAGAAGAAGAAAGCAAAACGAAAAACAAATTTAGCTACATTAATGGACAGAGTAGGACAAATTGCTTGAGATGTGAGATCTTTCATAACAAAAATGTCAGTAAAGCAAAGCCTAAGAGATGAAAAAGAAAACTTGTTTTGTTAGCTAGCTGCTGGGGAAAATCCATTAAAAAAAGAAAAGAAAGGCAATTGATTATTTATATATTATATCTGTGAGCCACCTCATAAAATAAATTCTCTAGGCGTTTTACAATATATATATTGTAAAACAATATATATATATAGAGTGTGTGTGTGTGTGTGTGTGTGTGTGTGTATAGTGTGTGTGTGTGTGTCTGTGTGTGTGTGTGTGTGTGTGTGTGTGTGTGTGAAGCCACAATAAGATTAACAGGCTACCAAAATAAAACTCCAAATACAAAACCTTCACACTGAAAATATTATTTGCAGCCCAGAACTAAAACAGTCATAAAGTACAAGCTTTAAAACCACAGTAACTTAAAACCAGATCTTAAAAGGCCATGGAGAACTTAAAAGTCTCAACCTGGTGCCCAAATGGCAGCAGTTTGGGTACCAGGCGGGCTTCTCTAAGAAAAGCATCCCATAGCCAGGGGGTCCCACTTCTCTGCTTCCTCCCAAGATGTTCCAGGAGGTCCACTGTAGGAAGATTCTGGCACAGTATTGTCTACACTGATTTGGCAGCATCTCTGCTATATGTGTTCTACTCTCAAGTAAGTTCAATAGGATTTACCTCCCTGATAAATGTGTTTAGTATTGCAGCTGTTAAAAAATGGTTGATTTACTTTAGAAAAAATAGTAAAGAAAGGAAAGTCACGTGCTTAATCAGGTAGCAGCGGATTAGAAAAGACTCATAATTTTTTAAAATGTAAACATTTATAAAAAAATGGCAGATGGGAAGCATCATATCGGAAGATGTATTTACTTTTAAGACAGAATTTCTCCTTTAAGGCGTTTGCTACTCATCTGCAGAGGGCTAGCCTTCAAGTACGTTCTGAGGCACTGCACATTTAAGTGAAATCGCGTATATTGGGAACATCATTGAAAAAAGCCTTCAAACACCTCAATAACTCCCTCAAAACTTCCTCACTCAAACTCCAACTCTCTACAAGTCTCAAAGGTTGGTGCAAGGGCTCCTGGGATTGCACTTGCAAAGGCTCGTGAAATTGCTGGATGCTGTTTCTGTGCCATTTTTGCCGTTTTCAAGTTCTTTTAGGGCTGTTTTTGCCCCTTCTCATGCCACTTCCGGGTTTGCGGCGACATGTCTGTGCGCAGTTGCACATGCCCAGAATGTGTGCAAATGAGGAGTTGCCCGTATTTGATACACGCTTCTAAGAACCCGAATTCCCATTTGCAAGAATTTGGAAGTATTTCTCTTATTCTAAACCCAGTTCCTACTATATTAAGGTTCCCTGCTTGGATTTGCCTGACTGAAATCTGACTCGCTAGACATCTTTCCTGCTTATTCGTCCCAAAACTGAAACTCTCCACCCCACCCCCCTGTCCCTTTCAAAGCCTTGATAAGAACAGTGTATGCAGGGGCTATTTGTTGGTTGTTTGGGTGCAATGATGCGGGGATGACGTAGCTTAGATGCTGCAAGGGGTATTCTGCATCAAAAGGAATGCTGTGTGAGTAACATAAAAAAAAAAAGGATTCAGAAGCTGACACAACTCTACTGGGAAGCGTGAACCCTCCCCACAAGTCAGACCTGTGGGGTGGGGGAAGGTATATGTGTGTGTGAGAAATTTTGTTTTAATGTGGGAATGAAGAGGTTCAGCAGCCCAGCATATAAGTAGACACGTCGCTAATCCAAAAACATGTTTATTTAATGCAGGTGGAGAGTCAAGTGATCATAGGAACATAGAAAGTTGCTTTATAATGATACAGACCCTTGGTCCCTCTAGCTCTCAGCCAGTGTTCAGAACTCCCATTTCATTAGGGCAAGCAGTTTCTGAGCTCTGGGCGCAATACTGCGCTGAAGATTTCCGATGAAAACTGCAGAGTAGAAGGAAGGAGGACCTTTTATCTGCTTCCTCACTTCCAGCTACTCTTTGAAGACTGGAAAGGAGACCCTCTTCAGAATATTGGGGGGAGGGGGTGGGCAGACCTTGTAGGGTAGACCTTGTGAAAAAGGAACATAATATTTTATCTGCAGTTCATTCATTTTCGGCTTTGTCTTCTTGTTATTAAAAAAGCGCACCTAGACATTCCGTTGTTGCGCCCATAACCTAGGTTTAAGGTGCCATTTAGCTCCTAGCTTTCATATCTCAGTTTCTAACACTGCTCTCAGCATTATCTTGATGGGCAGTGGCTCTCCAGGAATTTAGACAGATCTCTCAGTCATACCTAGAGGAGCCTGGGAATGAATGCAGGCCTTCTGGGTACAAGATATGCTACCCTTCTCCAAATGTGGGGAACACTTAAACCTCACATTAAAGATTTCTTGGCCTGACTTCTCCCTGCTTTGTTGCCAGCTTCCTATGTGTGGTTTTTTTTCAAGTGGGGGGGGGGTTAATGTGATTTCCCCCCCTTCTGAAGTGTCACAGCAATCTCAGAAAGGAGGAAGCAGCACCATGTTGTTTTGAAAGGGAGGAAGAAAGAGATGCAGTGGTACCTTGGTTCTCAAATGCCCTGGTTCTCAAACAACTTGGAACCCAAACACTGCAAACCTGGAAGTAAGTGTTCCGGTTTGCGAACATTTTTCAGAAGCCGATCGTGCTCTGTTTTGAGTGTTACACTTCTGTTTTTAGTGTTATGCTGAGGTCTGTCTGATTTTGCTATTTATTTTGCGTTTTTGTTTTTGCTGCTCTTTTTTTGTGTGACTGTGTGGGACCCAATTCAGCTACTGATTGGTTGATTGCTTTAATTTTATGGATCAATGGTCTCGTTAGATAGTAAAATTCATGTTAACTTGCTGTTTTAGGGGTTGTTTTTAAAAGTCTGGAACAACCATTTTGCATTACTCTCTATGGGAAAGCACGCCTTGGTTTTGGAACGCTTTGGTTTTGGAACAGACTTCGGGAACGGATTAAGTTTGAGAACCAAGGTGCCACTGTACTTGCTCAGATCCCCCTGTTACAACGGAGATGGGGCGAAGAACCTCTGACCCAGGGGACAAACGTGCCACTCCGAAGTCTGGGACTCTCACTAAATTATCCACCCTCAATGGCCCTGCTCCAGGGTCACCCCTGGTTGTTATTGTTTTGCTTTCCCTGACTGCAATGATAGAATTGTAGAGTTGGGAATGACCCCGAGGATCATTTTGTCCAAACCCCTGCAATGCAGGAATGTGCAACTGTCCCATGCAGGGATAAAACCTGCAACCTTGTTATCAGCACCGCATTCTAACCAACTGAGTTATCCAATTTTTGCATGGTTGGAATGTTACCTACTATAAAGGGGTCATTCCACATCAAATCAACCCAAAAAACAAGGGGTTCGCCACCCACTGTCTTGGATTTTGATGAAACTTGGTGTACACCCTTCCCCTATGGTTGAAAGAAACCTCCTTAAATTTTCCCCTTCTATCTCAAACAGTTTAAATTTTATAGCACTTCAAAGTTTGTGAACTCTGTGTTTCTGTCCCTCTTGAGATCTTCAGCCTTGTGTACATTTTATCCCCCCCCCCCATAACCAATGATCAGATCTCTTTGAAATTTTACACAGAGCTCAATAACATGATGAGGATTTTAGGGGGGGAAATACACCAGCACTCAAAAAATGAAAAACTTACAGGTGATACTGAAGCTATGGTTCTGGAGAAGGAAAAGGTCTCCCACCCCTGTGATAAGAGGCGGGTCAGTTTTGCCTCTTGTGTGTTTGCTTCCTTTGAGGCAGTTGCTAGTAACCCCAGGGAATCATATGTCGAGGAGGCTAGTTGTTTGTCCAGAGACCACATTCGATTGGTGCCATGTTTAGAAACCATGGCTGTGTGCTGAGAACGGACAAAAGTCAGCACTTTTTCAATTGCACCCGAATTAAGTTGTGGAACCGGCTTGCAAGTGATGGAACGGTGGCGTTAAAAAGGGATTATTCGGCTTTTTAATTCATGGAGGATGTTCATGGATCGGTCTGTCAAGGGTTGTTAATCATGACATTTGAATGGAACTTCCCCATACAGAGGCAGCATATCTTTCAGTTCCGGGTGCTGGGCATAAACAGTAGAGGTGCCGTATTTTTGTGAGTGTCTGGGGACAATTGGGCAGCTGCTTTGGAGACTAGAATGCAGTTGGGAATGAACCCTTGTCTGATTTAGCAAGGCAGTTCTTACGTTCTTAATACTAGGGATCGTGACCTGTGTTTAGACGTAACAGTAAGCCGTGGTTCAAGCAGGTAAACAAACTACAGTGGTACCTCGGGTTAAGTACTTAATTCGTTCCGGAGGTACGTTCTTAACCTGAAGCTGTTCTTAATCTGATGCACCACTTTAGCTAATGGGGCCTCCTGCTGCCGCTGCGCCGCCGGAGCCTGATTTCTGTTCTCATCCTGAAGCAAAGTTCTTAACCTGAAGCACTATTTCTGGGTTAGCGGAGTCTGTAACCTGAAGCATATGTAACCTGAGGTACCACTGTAGTTCAATGTGTCATCCAAACGAGAATGACATGAGATTGATAGTTTGTTCTCCTGACATGCCAGGATTGCTACCCAGACTTAAATCAAGATTTGTTACTGGAGTTTGGATTCTGACTTTCTGGATTTGGATGCCATGCTTAGTGATGTGAAGGCCTAGGAAAAAAACTCCACCCCACCTCACTTCAATTTTTCTTGGGTTTTTTCCCCTATGAGGGAATGACTGCCAAACCACTCTGGGAATTGTAGCTCTGAGAGGGTCTCTTAACAACTCTCAGCACCCTTGACAAACCACAGTTGCCAGGATTCCTTGGGCGAAGCCTTGGCTGTTGAAAGTTGCAGGATACTGCTTTAAATGTGTGGTGCCGGTGGGGCCAGAGTTGAACTCTTAAAAGCTCATCTTGTCAACCTTCTGACGGTGTAGGACATCCTGTACTATAGCATCCTGGAGAGGTAGCAACTCAGCCTCAGGTTAAATCCTCTAATGTGGGAGATTCCACCAGCTTCCAGCTGAGTCTTTCCTACTGTTGAACAGCTCTTGCTGTTGAGAAGGTCTTCCTAATATTAGATCAAAGTCCTCCTTGTTGTAGTTTGAACTTATTTGTTTGGGTCCCACAGAAAGCAAATCTGCTGAATCTGTGAGAGCCCTTCAAATGCCATATTTGTTTGAACTGTAAAAGGGCAAAAATGAAAATCTTTTACTGTAGTGTTTATTCCGGAATGTAAAGTTGGTTGCAAACTGGGTGGCACAACACAGCTCTCATGTTTGCAGATCTGACTCCGGAACGGTTATTCATGATTTTATGGTTGTAATCTCAGGAGCACAGTATAAACCTTTATTGATTTTAGCCAGGCTCACTCCAGGCTTCAGCTGCTGAAAGGAATAAAACGACTGTCAAAGGCGCTTGCTGCCTGCATCCATGCGTTTCTGCTCATATAGATGACATCTCTGTTTTCATTTTTCTTACGAACAGCATCAACAAAAGATTCAGAGCATATTGGAGTTTTGGTGGAATTTCATTTGCTACGGCAAAGTTGGAGACACCCTGGTCTACTGCCGAGTCAAATGTTTCTTTTATCAAAGCGGCAGTAGTTGGGATCTTTCTCTAGTGCAATGGGCAGGTGTCTCTGTGACCCCCCCCCGGTGTTGTACTTCATTAGCTGCAGCCAACATGGCCGGTGGTCAGGGTGATGATGGGAGTTGTTGTGCAACAACATCTGCAGGGCATAGCTTCTTGCTGTGGAGTAGCAACAGTGCCTTGCCCATGGGCTTCCTTGGAGGCATCTGACTGGTCATTGTGGGGGAACAGGATGCTGAACTAGGTGGACCTCTGGTCTTCGGTATTAAGTCTGCGATGGCCCATTTTGTTCATGTCATCAGTTGATGTTGGAGTGATAAAGTACTATATACATTTCTTAGAGTATAAGCCCATTGAAGATAGTGTGACTTACATTGGAGTAACCCAAATTCTGTGGTCTAAACCACTGAGCCTCTTGGGCTTGCCGATCAGAAGGTCGGCGGTTCGAATCCCCACGAACGTGTGAGCTCCTGTTGCTCTGTCCCAGCTCCTGCTGACCTAGCAGTTCAAAAGCATGCCAGTGCAAGTAGATAAATAGGTACTACTGCGGTGGGAAGATAAACAGTGTTTCCATGCGCTCTTGTTTTCGTTACGGTGTTCCATTGCACCAGAAGCGGTTTAGTCCTGCTGGCCGCATGACCCGGAAAACTGTCTGTGGACAAACGCCAGCTCCCTCAGCCTGAAAGCCAGATGAGCGCCACAACACTATAGACGCCTTTGACTGGACTTAACCGTCCAGGGGTCCTTTACCTTTTACCTTTATTACACCACAAGTCTATGTTAATATCTCCCGAGTGTTATCTTAAAGAGTACACCCATTGACATAAATGGGACTTTAAGTAAGACCAGATTTGAATCCAATTCTGCCCCGTTCTTTGTTTACTATCCAACCTGAATAAGCGTTTCCCTCACTCCAAAAACCTTAATTCAGATGTTCAAAAACTGCAAATAAGAAATAAAGCAAAATACAGATAACAAACAAAGCAGGTGTTAGTAGTGGTACCTTCCAATTTTAGATACGTACATCATGGTTTTAACCCAGCAAAGTCTTGTCATAATGAACTGTGGGTTGATGGTGCTGCTGTTGGAACAGCCTGCCTTATTAGCATAAGATGTAAAGCAAAACCAATCCAGTCCAAAGCCTCCATCTCATAAAATATCTGGGCGATGTACCACAATATGTATGCATTTAAACATAAAGCACCATTAAAAACAGCACAAGATCGTCATTAAGATTGCTGGCTCGTTAGCAAAAATGTTCTTCGAAGGGATTCTTGGAAAGTGAGGGTGCCTGCTGCATCTCTGCAGGAAAAGCATTTGACACCATGGAGTTAGTGACGCTAGATGCCTGACTTCCGGTGGAGGTTGGCTGGACCTCTTGTATCATGGGGGACAACTAGTAGGACTCAATCTGCAAAATCTTGGGGATTGAGCTAGGATTTTAGGATTGGGATATTGTATGTAGGAAACATTTAGAACCTATGGATGATACACATTTTGACCTTTATTTGTTCCAGTTTAAAATACGGAGGTTGTTAAAATACAATGAGATTCAAGAATCAGGTTGTTCATGTGGGGTTTTTGTTTTTTTTAACAGATTGTTTTAAAGTTTATTTTTAAAACCCTAAGTAACAAAGGTTCATATGCTGAGCTAGGATCTTATGTGAGAAAAATCAATGCATCTTTCTTTGGAGAATGATTGAGTATGCTGAGGCAAAGAAAGTAGCCACAAGTCCGGAGGAGAGAAAAAACCCCATGTTGCAGTGGATCATTAAAGGCTATTTAAGATCAAAACCACTTTCTAGTCCCATTTACTTCAAAGGAGACTCCAGAACTGTAATTTAAAAACCACTGGGCTAGATTCCCAACTGAACATTAGTCGCTGGATCAGGCCCAAAGGCCCATCTTGCTCTGAGTTCTGGGGTTTGGGGAGAAAGTAAGAGTGAAGGCCAAGTGAAACTCAAAAATTTAATTCTGCATATGAAACACATGCAGATGATATAATTAACAGTGTGTGGATAACTATTAATTAGGGCTGTGAGCGTTAATCACTAGACAAGTTCATGGACGCTCTAGTTAGTTAACTGATAGGACCCAACTGTAATTGGTGGGGCTGAAGATAAGGCCATTTGATTCTTTTTGAGGCTGGCTTGATACGGATTGTAAGTTCATTGGGGCAGCGCCTGGGTTTTTGGTTTTGTTTTGGCTGTTCTTCTCCATTGTGCCATGCCTATTGAAGTTGCTATGTAGTAATACCACAGCTGGAATACTGCGTCCTGTTCTGGGCACCACAATTTAAGAAGGAGATTGGCAAGCAGGAACGTGTGCAGAGGAGGGTGACCAAGATGATCAAGAGTCTGGAAACCAAACGGTTGAGGGAATTGGGGATGTTTAGCCTGAAGAAGAGAGGATGGAGAGGATATGAGATAGCTATCTTCAAATATCTCAAGGGCTGTCACATGGAAGAGGGAACAAGCTTGTTTTCACCTGCTCTAGAGAATAGGACCTGAACCAATGGATTCAAGTTAAAAGACAGGAGATTGTGACTAAACATCAGGGACAACTTTCTCCCAGTAAGAGCTGATTGACCGTGGAACGGTCTCCCTCAGAAGGTGGTAGACTCTCCTTCTTTTGAGGTTTTTAAAGCAGAGGTTGGATGAACATCTGTCATGTACAATCTAGTTGAGATTCTTGCATTGCATCGAGTTGGACTAGATGATCTACAATTTTATGATTCTGTGAAATGTTAAAAATGACCCTCTGAGGTGTTTATTATTAAGCTGTATGTTTAAGTCATGTTTCCTTTAGCCTCTCAAAAAAGGCAATTATTTATGTTGACTTAGTTTAAAACCAGTAACCCTTTTTTATAAATCTAACTGTTGTTTTAAGTTGCTCCTGTAAGATGTTGTAACTTCAAATCCACATGGTGCTAGCTTTTGAAGTGTTAACTTTTAGTGTTTTGATATTGCTTGCAACCACCACCACCAATTCAAGGGTTTTTTTTGCTCCTCTCCTGGTCAAGTACACAGCAAACCACAGGTATGATGGCACATATTTTTTCCCCTCCCATCTTTCAAATCCTACGTTGGAGTCCAGTTGAGAGTCCAGCTCCCTCAGCCCCAGTTAGCAATGATAAGAGATGCTGTCCAAAAGATCTGCATTTTTTTTAATATAAAAAAATGTGTTCATCAAGTTTTATACAGTCTAAATCTTACAATAGAGTGACAATAACAACAAAACAAATACAGGTCTCTTGCTACAGAAATGAGGAAAAGAAACAAAGATGGCATCACATTAGTTTATTGAATTGCTCCAGAAATCTACCTGTATGGCTACAGGTGAGGAATTTATACAGTGGTGCCTTGCAAGACAAAAAGAATCCGTTCTGTGATTCTCTTCGTCTAGCAGTTTTTTCGTCTTGCGAAGCAAGTCCATTGATGTATTAGCGGATTAGCACTTTTAGCAGCTTATCGGATCAGCTGATAAGCGGCTTAGCGGCTTTGAAAAAGGGGGGGGGAAGGAAAAAACCCCTGCAGGAACTCGCAAGACATTTTCGTCTTGCGAAGCAAGCCCATAGGAGATTCGTTTTGCGAAGCACCTCCAAAACGGAAAACTCTTTCGTCTAGTGAGTTTTCCGTCTTGCGAGGCATTCGTCTTGCGGGGCACCACTGTAAATGTGAGAAATGGAGACCATGGTAAACACATCAGGTTTATGGGAGCTACATGAGGTCAGTGCTACCACGCTGCTTTTTTTTTAATGTTTAAATGCAGATGAGCAGTCAACTAAAAAGCAAACATTCAATTAGGTAAAGTCTTAAAATAATAAGACTTGCTCAGAAAAGGCGTATAAGTCATGGCTTACTGAGGACTTGGAGGGGCAGTTAATTTTGCCTGCATGTTGACAGCAAAACCACAACTTGTTTTGAAACGAGCACGACAACACAATGATGCCTTCCACCCCAGGAGAGTCACGTGGTTCGTTTTAAAGGTACTGCAGGCACCTGGCTTGCGTCTATTCATCTTACTGTACACCTGAGGCATGAAATGATTTCATGACCGCAGGCTCTGGTTGGGTGTGATTCCTCGAGAAAGTAAAAGGAAAGGGGTTGGTTTGTTTACCGAGCTGTTGGGTGTGAGCTCTGCTGTTAACATAAGTCAGACGCCAAACAGGGCATGACCTAATACAAAGGCCTTGTGAAATCTGCATGCGGATGGGTTAAAAGTGAGAAGGGCTGGAGGTGCAAAGTTTTAGGACAGCAAAAAGGTGCAGAAACAGGGAGATCATTACATGCTCTCTTAACCAGCAGAGTGTAATTGATTTTGTTTTCCTTTTTTCTCTTCATTTTCTTGACGGCCACCCACTTGGCAATTTTTAATGCGTGTTACCCATTCTCCTTTAATCTGTTTGCAGAAGCTCTGAAAGAAAAATAGGCCGTGGGAATGTAGTGTAGCTGCAGCCAATTCTCCTACCTGTTCATCACGAATAAAAATAAGGCAAGCAAATGTCCATCTACCTACTCAGAGGGGCAGGACAGGAAGACGTGGGTTTTTGTCTACCGGGAGATGGATGGAGGCTAAACACTGGAAGGAACTTGGTGGTTGTAAGAGCAGTTCAACAATGAAAGAAGCTGCAGTAGGAGGTGTGGTGCAAGTCTACCTCTCTTTTAAAAGAGCTGCATTGGTTGTTCCAGGCCCATTTCAAGGCCCAGTTCAAATGCTCACATTAGTGTTTAAAGCCCCAAGTGACTTAGACCCCAGATATTGGAAATAACGCCTCCTTCCCTACAGACCCTCTTGGGTGCTAAGATCAGCAGATCTTGGTATTTCCACTGCCCTCAGAAATTTGTGTGTTGGCGGCCCAGAAGAGGCCATTCTCTGGCATCCTCTCAGTTATGAAATTCCCTCAGTACAGAGGTGGGTCTGGCACCTTCAAAGTACAGTTTTCGGCGAATGTTGTTTATCTTGGCCTCTGATAGCTGAATTGTATATTTTTAGGACCCACCCTACTTTTGTGACCCGTTCCTTTTAATCTGTTTTCAGTGCTGAGTTTTACATTGTTGTCACCTGCCCTGGGGCCTGAGGGTGGCCAGTAAATTGAATGACTAATAATGGTAATACCCTTTGGGCATCACGGTTGCCCTGCTTTAACTGAAACCTGAACTTCAAGTGTCATGAGGTGGTAGAATCCTGAGGTATTCACACTGAATACATTTTTTAAAAAATGCTACTTCACATTATCCAAAAAACAAAACCACCCTTCAAGAAGCCAGCTAAGGAGAGATTTTCAATTTTAGTCTCAAATATCAACTGGTGTTCCAAATAATATGATTCTGAAGTACCACAGCACATTCTGCTACCTGGTTCCCATCAAATTCTGCTGCACATAGAGATCCAGCTTGAACATAACACCCTAGAGCATTTTGCATGCTGGCCTACAGCTGTGGTTCGCAGGTAAAGATCATGGGTCTTTCACGGAAGCTTATCTCCCCTGTTGAGTCAGAGGTCATAGTTCTGTGGTAGATAAACTGTTTTTCATTTCATGAGTCTCAATCCCCAGCCTCTCCAAACTGGGGAAGACCTGCTGGCTGAAATTTTGGAGAGCTCCTGCCTGTTAGTGTAGAGTAGACAGTAGTGAGATGGGCCTAAGGCTCTTACCCGGTGTAAGGCACTGTCCTAGCCTATGTGTGTTACTAACGGGTGGATTTATATTTCAGAAGTGGGGGATCTGCCCCCTTTATCTGCATTAGTCCCAGCAGTCCTGGGACAGGCTTAGGTGCAGTCTGAAACCTGTTTTGTTGTTGTCGTTTAGTCGTGTCCGACTCTTCATGACCCCATGGACCAGAGCACGCCAGGCACTCCTGTCTTCCACTGCCTCCCGCAGTTTGGTCAAACTCATGTTGGTAGCTTCGAGAACACTGTCCAACCATCTCGTCCTCTGTCGTCCCCTTCTCTTTGTGCCCTCCATCTTTCCCAACATCAGGGTCTTTTCCAGGGAGTCTTCTCTTCTCATGAGGTGGCCAAAGTATTGGAGCCTCAGCTTCAGGATCTGTCCTTCCAGTGAGCACTCAGGGCTGATTTCCTTCAGAATGGATAGGTTTGATCTTCTTGCAGTCCATGGGACTCTCAAGAGTCTCCTCCGAAACCTGCTTAGCAGCACCTAATAGAAAGAAATCTGTCTCCCCACCCTGTTCCTATCTTAATGTAAGACTGTGACTCTGTGGCTGCAGCCCCCATCCTGTCTTTTCCTCCCCTTCCGTTCAGCTTTGTTCAACATCCAGCCTGATGAAAAGTTCTGGAGAAATTTCAAGCCCGCTACCTGTTGTGGCATTTGGGTTGCTCCTAAAAGGTGTTGGCTGCCCGTAGATTTTTGGATGCACCCTTCACACACGTGCCCACCCCCATCCTTGACCCAGCATGGCTTCTTTTGTCTTTTTGCTTGAGTTATTGTGTCTCTTTTTGTAGAGCTGGAAGGGGACCCTTTTAATATTGCTTTTCATGCAGAAAACTCCCAATTCTGCTGTCTCCAGATGGGGAAAAGCTCAGGTAGCAGGTTTGGGAAAAGACCGTGGAGAACTGCTGTCAGCCAGAGAATAAACTAAACCTCAACCAACTGTATCAGGAAGCAATTCTGCCCTCTGCAATTCTAATTACGTGCAAGTAATTTGGCACTGTGAGTTAAACCACAGAGCCTAGGACTTGCTGATCAGAAGGTCGGTGGTTTGAATCCCTGCGACGGGGTGAGCTCCCGTTGCTCGGTCCCTGCTCCTGCCAACCTAGCACTTTGAAAGCACGTCAAAGTGCAAGTAGATAAATAGCTACCGCTCCGGTGGGAAGGTAAACGGCATTTCCGTGCGCTGTTCTTGTTCGTCAGAAGCGGCTTAGTCATGCTGGCCACATGACCCGGAAGCTGTACGCCGGCTCCCTTGGCCAATAAAGAAAGATGAGCGCCGCAACCCCAGAGTCGGCCACGACTGGACCTAATGGTCAGGGGTCCCTTTACCTTTATCTTTAATTTGTTGAGAGCTGGCGGGGTATAGTGGTTAGCTTGTTAGATTAGGACCTGGGAGACTAGGGCTCAAGTCCTCCCTTGGCCATGAAACTCACTGAGTGACCTTGGGCCCGGTCACTGCCTCTCAGCCTAACCTCCCTCACAGGGTTGCTGTTGAGATTAAATTAGGAAGGAGGGAAAACGATGCATGCCACATTGAGTTCCTTGGAGAAAAAGGTGGGGGAATGAATGAACAGAGAGATAATAAGAACAGGCCTCCTGGGTCAGACCAACGGTCCCATCTAGTCTTAGCAGCCTGTTCTCACAGTCACCATAGGTAACTGCCTTACGCTGAGTCACAACACTGGTCTATCTTCCTCAGTATCGACTACACTGGCCGGCAGAGGCTCTTAAGAAGATTAGCAGATCCCACAGGATCAGGTTGATGGGGGTTTTTTGTTTGAATGCTTGTTTTAATGTCCGTCTGTGTTTATTTGTTTAAAATAATGGCAGGCTGCGTTGAGGTGCCATGGCAAAAAAAAAGCAACCATATAAGTAAATTATGCAGCTAGTAGCTTCATGGTTGAGCAGGGATTTGAACACAAGCTTATTCCAGCCCTAATCTTTCTCTCTAACCACATACCAGCTTTCTCAATTGTTCAGTAGTCCATCCAGATTCACACCCTTTGATCCTTTTAAATTATGCTTCAGTGCAACTGTGCTTTAATCCATACTATTTTTAGCTGCATTTTAATGATTTTTAGAAGGCTTTTTTTTTGCTGTTGATGCTGTTTTATGCGGATATTTGTATCAGCCTTATTTGTATTTCATTATTCTGTTTCATAATAGATTTCTCTTCCCTTTTTTTTTGTGAACTTCCAAGAGGATACGTGTGGTTAATGGCCAGCATATAAAATGACAATAGTATTTTTTTTGTTCTCTCCATTGCCTCCTGCTTCACTTCTCAATATATATATATACACACACACACACACACACACACACACACACACACACATACACACACTGCATCATGCATGCTTCTTATTCTGGCTGCTTTATTGCTCCAGATATAAATGATCCCGTTATCATGTTATAAACATCACATGATGAGTCAGCCTTCCACCCACTTGAGGGTGATCAGGTGTTGAAAATGTTCAACATGATGAATCAGCTCCCCAAAATCACAAGATACGTTTGAGAAATCACAAGGGTTTGGTTTCCCCCACAAGATACGTACATTCAGGCTTCTTGTTAGTTTCTCGTTTACTTATGAACTGCTACCAAGTTGTCTCAACTTTGCCTATGAAACTTCTTTGCATCAAGATAATCGGATTTGAGCCCACAGCCAGTCTCAGCCAGTTGCATTCCCTGAGCATCGTCATGTTGAAATTCCCCATTTTGCTGCAAATGGCATTTTTGCAAACCACAACATTGATAATAAGAGCTCTTAATGCGCTGGCATCTTGCTAATTTCACTCCCATCTCTTTCCCCGCATTTTAGCTTTCGGTTGCCTGGCCAGTCTCCTCAACTGCTTCATTGTCTTCCGATAAGCAAAATGCCAAGTTTTCTATCTTTGCTTTTTCTCATGGCCCTTGAACCATGTGGTTGGATTATTTAAGGAACAGGACATGTCTGGATGCAGTCCCAGAGTCTGCAGTTGTTTCAGATGCCACTCTGAAAGGTTAAGGCTCCTCTGTAAAAGATTGGTTCTGCAACATAGAGGCTGAAAAGGAAAACCCAACGAGTTGCTTCTTGTTCTCAAATTATTTGAGGGGTTTTTTATTTTAAAAAAGTCAGAAGAGTTTATAGTATATAGAGGCAGCATTGTTACTGCACAGAGGGGGAGCTGCAATCATCAAATTTATGCTAGGTGCTGTGCAATGATAATTAAACATCACAAGGCACTGCCCTCCAGGCTTTCATTCTGAAAATCTGCCAGAATTAAAGTCCACCTTCTTATATATTTCTCACATTTATATCCTATTTTTTTCTTCTTCCAAGGAGCTGAAGGCCATGTAAATAGTTCTTCATCCTCCCAAGAATTCTCTGAGGTGGATTAGGCTGAGAAATCATAGTGGGACCATGGTACTCCAATGAGCTTTATGAGGATTTGAAACTGGGTCTTACCTGTTCATGCTGTAACTATTATACCATACTGGCTTTCTAGTGTGTCCCCACCTCCTGTTCGACAACTGAGGTCCTGTCTTCTCCACTCCACCCACGATTGTATGCAGTTTTGCCCCCCTCCCAAAAAGTGCTTTTCAGAGCTGTGATCTTGCGCAGCGCCCCAAAATACGAATTTTTTTGCGCTGTGCGTGAAAAAGTAATTGTGAGGGGGGAACTGCGGTGTGAAGAGATCACAGTAACCAAAATGGCCTCTGTGCTCTTGTGATAAAAAAATGGGAAGATGGAGCCCTGGATTTGGGCTTCAGGGTGTTTGAGGGCATAGGATGCTTGCGTAAATAGGAGTTTTCTTCAGCAGCTGGTGGAATGCCAATGCTGATAGAGATGCTGTTGTTTCAGCGGAGAGGGCATTCCACAACACTGGGGCCACTGATGAGAAAGCCCTGCTTCTGTGTTAACCACAAGCAGATAATAATAAGGCTGTGGCAAAACCACCTGGGTTGCATTAGCCAATCATATTGCACCTTAGCAGGCAGTGTAGAGCAGGGGTAGGCAACCTAAGGCCGGGGGCCGGATGCGGCCCAAACGCCTTCTCAATCCAGCCTGCGGACAGTCCGGGAATCAGGGTGTTTTTACATGAGTAGAATGTGTCCTTTTATCTAAAATGCGTCTCTGGGTTATTTGTGGGGCATAGAAATTTGTGCATACCCCCCCCCCCCCAATATAGTCTGGCCTACATGGTCTAAGGCAGTGTTTCCCAACCGGTGTTCCCCGGCACACGAGTGTGCCGTGAGACACCGGCTGGTGTGCCGCGAGATGCCTGGAGGGAGGCGGGCGAGTCGGGCGGCGAGAGGCGGGGCGGGGGCGGCGAGGAGAGGCCGCGCCTCCTGCTGCTGCCTGGCGCTCCTCCTCGCAGCCGGCAGCGCTGCCTGGGCGCCTCCGCGCGACTCTGTCTCGCTGGGTTTGGTCTCCCAGCAGAGACGGGTCACACGCGCCCCTCCCTCCCTCCCTCAGCCTGCGCGGAGGCGGATTGAGCGCAGCTGAGAGGAGCTGCCGAGGGAAAAAACGTTCACTTTTGTGCGTCCCTCCCGGCGTGACGCTGCGCGCTGACGTCACGGGGCGGGGCTTTAATGGTGGTGTGCCGCGAGATTTTTTTTTAGTACACAGGTGTGCCGTTGCCCAAAAACGTTTGGGAAACACTGGTCTAAGGGGCAGTGGACTGGCCCACGGCTGGAAAAGGTTGCTGACCCCTGGAGTAGAGGAAGACTGTTTTTCAGGTACCCTACTCCAGAGTTACTTAAGGCTTTGTATGCAAGTAGCAGAATCTTAAAACTGGGATTGATGGCTAAGAGGCAGCCAGTGTTGATTCCAAATTGATTGCAAATATCCTCTTCTGTGCTTAACTGAATTGTGCTAAAAGTATCTGCTGTCCTCCAGTCCTTCATTGTATTCTTCTGAGCCTAGAAGGCTTAACAATTTGCTCAACATTGGAGGCTGAAATGTGGAACAACCTGAATGGTTCTACAGAACCATTTTTATTAAGCACAGCCTGTCAAAGACCAGCATTGCAGTATCAAACACTGAGGCGTGCCTTGATTTCAGTTCAGTGATCTGGACCAGTGGAAAGATGCATGGCTACTGAGAATTTTATCTGTTTGAACTGGGTTCAATAAGCTTTGGCTGGGATCCAAATTGCCCAATATGATTGCTGAATATACTTCTGTGCATCTTGGAACTAATGAACACCACTCATGAGGGTGGTAGGACAAATGTGGGTGCGATCTCATTCATGGGAGTGGAGAAAGTAATCATCTTGTGAGGATCAAATATATAGCCCACTTTCAAGGCTATATTGCAAGGAAACACACCAGTGGATTTTGGTGATTGTGTTTCATGCATCATAAAAATGTTGTTAGGTTTCAAACCTCAGAGCCCATTTAATTGTATATAAAAAGTCCTGGATGTGTAGAGAGAGTGAGTTGGCCACAAATATTGAAGCTCCTGAAACAAGAAGGGCGGCCCCACTCATTCCTAAAAGGGTGTTGCTGCCTCTGAAATCTGCCTCAAGTGACCCCGGATGTGTGTTGATAAGAGTTTGTTTGTTCAACACTCACCTTGATAACTGTACATTGGATAAATGCACACTTCCGCACTGCTATTAACTGTTTGTTTTGGAGAGGGCCCATAACTCAGAGGTAGAACCACATGTGGGCATGTAGAAGGTCCATAGTTTAAAATCTCATTGGCTGGAAAAGCAGGAACTTTCAAATGCATACACACCATATCCTTAACAAACTACATTGCCCAGAATTCTTGAGGGAGGATGTGCTTTAAAGGTATAGTGTCCCATCTTCATATATTTATGCACTTCCCTCAGTTCCAGGAGTAGCATTGTGGGGTTAAGTTGTCTTTCGGATGAGAGGAAACCCTCAGGACTTAAAGTCGCTTTGGGGAAAGATGTAGGGCAGATGAAAGGAAGCATTTCTTTGCCAAACACGTAGTTAAACTATGGAATTTGCTCCCACCAGTCACTGCCTTGGATGACTTTAAAAGTGGGTAAGTCGGGGACGCTGGTGGCGCTGTGGGTAAAACCTCAGCGCCTAGGAATTGCTGATCGCATGGTCGGCGGTTCGAATCCCCGCAGCGGGGTGAGCTCCCGTCGTTCGGTCCCAGCTCCTGCCCACCTAGCAGTTCGAAAGCACAATTAAGTGCAAGTAGATAAATAGGTACCGCTTTCTAGTGCTGCTCTGGTGCCGGTTCGCCGGAGCAGCTTCGTCACGCTGGCCACGTAACCCGGAAGTGTCTGCGGACAGCGCTGGCTCCCGGCCTCTAGAGTGTGATGAGCGCACAACCCTAGAGTCTGTCAAGACTGGCCCGTACGGGCAGGGGTACCTTTACCTTTACTTTTAAGTCATGAAGGCACGCCAGTGCAAGTAGATAAATAGGTACGTCTGTGGCGGGGAAGGTAAACGGCATTTCCGTGGGCTCTGGTTTCCGTCACGGTGTCCTGTTGTGCCAGAAGTGGTTTAGTCATGCTGGGCACATGACCCGGAAAGCTGTCTGTGGACAAACGCCGGCTCCCTCGGCCTGCAAGCAAGATGAGCGCCACAATCCCATAGTCACCCGTGACTGGACTTAACCGTCCAGGGATCCTTTACCTTTTTTACCTTTACCAATGGCCATTAGTCATTATGGTTACTAAACACGATGGCTTGTGTATTATTTCCCCAGGGTATCAGTTGCTGGGGGTCTACAATAGGAAAGTGCTGTTGCAGTCATGTTTTGCTTCACGGGCTTCCCATGGGCATCTGGTTAGCCTCTGTGAGAACAGAATGTCAGGGTAGATGTAGATGAGCCTTCCCTATAAGAAAGACAGTCTTACCCATCTAATCTACATTAAAGAGACAAGAAAAAGATTCACACTCTTGTGTTTAAGGCAGTATTTCTGACTTGCCCTTCCAAAAGGAAGACCAGAGTGTTTTGTGCCGCTCACAGAACAATAAAAAATATGAATCTCATGTAAAACAGTGTAACATGCTGTAATCGTGCCACTAAGTTCCATAAAACCCAGCTTTTATGGAGAGTTGTATGCAAATACCTGTCTAAACAAGTACATTTTTAAACAAGTAAATTTGCAGGCTGGCATCTCTTGGGAGGGATTGCCACGAACACCCTGTTCTTCTGTGAAGTTTACCTTATGCCGCTGATGGAAACAGGAACAAGGCCTAATCCGTAGGTTTTCATGGTCTCTGTGTGCTTTCATATGGAAGCTGGCATTTCCTACATTATAGACAGGTTGCATAAGAGCCTTGCAAATAAGCCTGCAAAAGTTAGTTGCCCATAAAAATGTTTACTAGCCAGCCTGTCTTAGCATATCTTTGGCACATCAGTGACCTAGTAGTCCAAAACATCTCCTTCATAGGCTTTTAAGCAGAGGTTGAATGGTCATCTTTTACTTTAGCTGATGCTTTAGCGGAGATTCCTGAATTGCAGGGCATTGGTTGTTGCCTTAAACCTAAATTTATTGTGACATAAATAAATGGGGTATCCTCAGGAGTGTAAAGTATTCTGATCAGTTGACTGGTATCAATGATCATGAGTGTGCGTATGGGTGGTAGAGTAAATTGTGCAGGCAAAAGGCCACACAATAACAGATAATAATAATTTTTATTTATACCCCGCCCTCCCCAGCCAAGGCCGGGCTCAGGGCGGCTAACAAGCAATAATAAAAACCAGTTGAATGAATACAACTTAAAAACAAGATTAAAATACAACATTAAAATATTAAAATGCAGCCTCATCACAGGAGAAGAAAGGAAGAAGAAAGGGGGGAGGGAATCAAACTGGCTCTTTTTCAGAGGGCCTTTTCGGTAGTGGCGCCCACCATGTAGAATGTCAAGGAAATAAACAACTATCTGACTTTTAGAAGACATCTGAAGGCAACCCTGTTTAGGGAAGTTTTTAATGTTTGACTGTGTTTTTAATATTCTGTTGGGAGCTGCCCAGAATGGCTGGGGAAACCCAGCCAGATGGGTGGGGTCTAAATAATAAATTATTCTTATTCTTGTTCATATGATTGCGACTGTGTGGAGAGGGAGAAGAAGTTGTGCTTCCTGGCCTCACCTTCTTTGTCCGTATATTCGGGGAAGTGTCTATATAAATTAGACCCTGTTGCATGTTCATAGGCTTACTCCATGATTTTCACTTTTCCCCCTGGGGGTGGGGTGGCGGCTGTGAGAGCACATGAGAGCACTGACAGAGCCAGAAGAGGCATCCTATCTACTAGGTAATTGCATAGAGGTGCACAGAATATCCCCAAACAGCTACAATCTCATACCCCCCCCCCAACCTCCATGCAAAAACATGGGCAGGGGATAGAATGTTCTCTCTGTTGTGTATTTCTCTGTTAAACCGGCTCTTGGCGCCCGCTCGTTCAGTTCCTGCGTGGAGCTAAACCAACGTGGTGCACCGCTTTAGCTCTACGCAGGGACTGACTTCCGGGACGCAGCCACAGCTTCCTATTGGCTGCAGGAAGCTTCGGAAGCCAGCGGAGAAAGATTGGCGGGCGTGTGCATGCTCACGCGCACAGGTGATTCAGCTCACCGGCGGAAAAGTATGCTGACCCCTGGTTTAGAGCATCTTCACAATTAGCTATTAGGTAGAAGCAAACATACTCCCACCTTCCAGTGCTTTGTCGCATGTGCAAAGCCGCTGGGGTATTTGACAACCATAACAACAACAAATTATTTATACCCCACCCTTCCCGGTTCAAAAACTGGACTCAGGGCGGCTAACAACAAATTTAAAACACTTTAAAACACTTAATTATAAAAGCAACGTAAAATGTGGTACCTCGGGTTACATACGCTTCAGGTTACAGACTCCGCTAACCCTGAAATAGTACCTCAGGTTAAGTACTTTGCTTCAGGATGAGAACAGAAATTGTGCTCCGGTGGCGCGGCAGCAGCAGGAGGCCCCATTAGCTAAAGTGTTGCTTCAGGTTAAGAACAGTTTCAGGTTAAGAACAGACCTCCAGAACGAATTAAGTACTTAACCCAAGGTACCACTGTATAAAAACATGAATAACAATAAAATTCAGAAATCAATTAGATAATCCCCAGGGCTAGCTGGCTGAATTGGTCCTACTTGGGCCAGCGAGGAGACCAGGGGAGAATTAGCTGTGGGGTCTCAGAGTGGATCTTCATAAAAGGGGAGCAGGAGGGAAGAGAAGGGAAATAAAAGATCAAGCTGAAAGGCCAGGCAGAATAGCTCTGTCTTACAGGCCCGATGGAAGGAGGTTAAATCCTGCAGGGCCCTAGTCTCATGGGACAAGGAAAGCAAAGGAGTGATGCTCTGCTACGGTGAGCCAGTGCATAGGTTCCTGGAGAGCCCTTTGCAAATGCTTTGCTGCTCGCTGGTCTGCTAGGACTTAGGTTTGGCATTGCATGTTGTAGGAATCCAGGCTCGTGGTTTAGGTCTCTCCAGAATAACCGCAAGCTGAAAAACAGGAAATAGATAGGCACGGCAGCAAAGATGACCTGGGGAGGATCAAAGCAGCTGCAAGCACATTTCTGGAAGCTGGCGCATGTGCGCCAAGCCAAGGCTTGTCTTAGTGTGACATATGGCCCAGGCCTTTCCATCCGTTGCTAGTGGAATGCTCGCCCCAGGGAGGCCTGCCTGGTGTCTTCCTTATAAACCTTTAGATGGCAGGTGAAAAGGTTCCTCTTCAACCAGGCCTTTGGCTGATTAATATCTTATTTTATTCGAAATGTGGTTGTGAGAAGGAGGGTTATTGCTTTGTTTTTATTCTGCATTTTGTGTTTTTATATTGTATTTTTATGCCACGTACCTCCCTGAGATCTGTGGGTGAAGGATGGTATGCAAATTTAATAAATAATAATAAAAATTATTATTATTAATAATAAGTGCTTCTTTCCAGTGTAGCACCTTTTCAGTGGTAGCCGGTTAAGATATGACTGTTTCATAGGGTACTTGAGCCCGCACAAAATTGCTTGCCCTGTGGTCTTGTTTATGTTTTCATGTTGTCATTTTTGACTTTTATGTTTTAATTTTTATTGTTTTTAATGAAACTTGGCATACTACAGGTGAGTATGAATCCTTCTCGTAGCAAAACAGATACAGTGCCCAATATTCAGCCATTCTAGAAAGAAAAAAAAGATGATTCTGATTGGAGCTTGAGAGTTTATTCATTATGGAAATACCGTAATCTCTGGCCTCCAGGCCTGAATTGCATCCTGAAGTTTTGTGGTTAGAGCAGTTAATTTTGCTTCCCTTAGTTTGGAATTTGACTCCCAAGTACTTTGCAAATAATCTGTTTCTTGCCTGTAGACATAAAATAGGTTTCCTGATATTTCTTGGAAAGGTATGTGTTAGATTATTTTTTTTTTTTTACATAATGGCGTTTATTGCCGCTAAGCCACTTCCCGAACGGTAGAGCTGGAAGGGAGAGGTATAAATGATGTATATAAAACAAATAATTTCAAGGATGATTTCCTAGGAAAGTGGTTCTTGTTTCTGGCATAGAATGGCTCTTTTAAAGTGGATGTGTGTAAGAGACTTAATGAAGGCTTAATCTAATGTTGGTTAATGTATTGCTCCTTTGTAATTGGAAAAATATATATTCAAATGAAGTAGGTTCTTTTAAATAAATAAATAATAACCAAATAAATAATAACAAAACAGGGCTGACTGTTTCGTTGTGTCATTTTTAGGATATGATGATCCGTCAGAGACAAACTTGATACCGCACAGCATTCACTCTGTCAAACACGGGCAAGAAAATCGTCCCAGACCTATTCGCAGGAAAAGAAGTGTTGGTAAGGAATGGGAAAACCAAACCTATATTTTTTTAAAAATATGCCACGAGGCTGGGATGGAAGGACTGGTCCTGAAAAATGAGTCTTTTTTTAAGGGCAGAATGAAAAATGACCTTATAAACCAGGCATAGGGAAACTCGGCCCTCCAGATGTTTTGAGACTACAATTCCCATCATCCCTGACCACTGGTCCTGTTAGCTAGGGATGATGGGAGTTGTAGTCCCAAAACATCTGGAGGGCCGAGTTTGCCCCTGCCTGTTATAAACCCAAGGAGGACACCCCCCCATACACTTTTTAATTATTATTTTCTGCTCTTTTGCACAAGTCAGTCAACTTCTAGTGGGGTAGCTCATCCAGAAAATTATTTCTTTTGCTGCAGGATGCTCATGTGGAAATGTGAGTTTGGAAATGCAGTGCAGTGTCTGTTCCTTTCAGTTGTTTTCAGGTGAGGTGCCGGCAACAGACTGGTGCAACCCTGAGATCACGTTGGGAAGAGTTAATTAAATAATGGAAAGCCTAAGGTCTAAGCTAATGCCCAACGCAGCCTTCAACTTAACAAAATGTATCATACACAGCCTTTAACTTAACAAAATGTATCATACAAACTGCGGAGCTGGGAGGAAGTCGCTGCAATTTATTTTAAAATATTACATCAATCTTCACCCTAATAAACAGTGCTCTTCATAGTAATGTTCTGGCAGAAGCAAGGGTGTTGGAATTAAATGGGTACTAATTGACCTTAAACAGCGGTGTTTTATGAACGTGCATTGTTACAACCTGCTTGCTCTGAAGATACCCTCTGCCAGATCAAATATAATATCTGAACTATCTGAACAGAAGGCTGCTTTTAAAACAGAGCAGAATTGCTGTCGTCTGGAGCCTGTTTTGCTATCAGGTAGACCTAGATTGCTACCTTGGACTGCCCACTGAAAGCTGCACTGCTTTTGATTTTTATTTTTGCATTTATTGTTCCTTAGTCATTGTGGACTGTGTGCTGCTTGCTTATTTATTTATTTGAAATACCCCCCCCCCTTTAAGCCAAAACGCAGAGCTTCATCTCAGCTAGGCTGGTGTGTTATTTCAGGTGTGATCAGAAGGCAGAAATACGGTGACAATCATTTATATCTCACACAGGACAAGAAGAATAGACTCCCTACAGTCCCATGGTGGACTTTGGAGAGATCTCCTTGGTTAGAGGATATTCTTGCATGCTATCTGTACAGTGTGCCAGTATATCCTTTCGTTCATGATGTCCTGAATGCCCTTATGGGTGAAGAATGCAAGGACATCCCAATATGCTTGCAACGGTTCTTGTTTATTATATACTGCAAGAGCAGAGAGAGGGTTTTCCCCTAGCATTGCCACACGCAGACCGGGGGTCCGGCACACAGCTAGCAGGCTTGTTTCAAAGCAGAGGCCATCGCTTATCTGGGTACACCATTTCCCCCTCTGCAGAGGAAGCCATTCCTGCCGTCTGCAAAACACGAACCGTTATATACGAGATACCTCGGAGTCAGATCGACCCGACGTCTGCTAACTTTCTGATATGGCCGCCGTGCGTGGAGGTGAAGCGTTGCACGGGCTGTTGCAACACCAGCAGTGTGAAATGCCAGCCGTCACGGATACACCACAGAAGCGTCAAGGTGAGGAGAAATGGAACACAGGTGCAGCAGGGGGGGTGTGTGTTTTGAGGGAAGAGGTGGTTCAGCATTTTGTTCGGATCCTGTCGTTTTCATTTTTCTCGCCTTGGCAGACAAGGGAGGTTATTCGGTGGTTTCTGTTTTGATTTTGGTTATGTATTCTGTGATTTTATCCCGTGAACCCGCTCCCCCGAGACCTGCCTGTATAGGGCAGTATAGAAATTGAATAATATTTTTTTTAAATCATCATCATCATCCCTCAGTGTGAATTCCTATTGGTTCTCACTTGGTTACACCTTTGCTCAGCCTTTCTTATCCTGGGTACAGTTGTACCTTGGTTCTTGAACGTACAGTGGTACCTCGGGTTAAGTACTTAATTCGTTCCGGAGGTCTGTATTAACCTGAAACTGTTCTTAACCTGAAGCACCATTTTAGCTTAATAATAATAATAATAATAATAATAATAATAATAATAATAATAATAATAATAATTTATTCTTTATACCCCGCCCATCTGGTTGGGTTTCCCCAGCCACTCTGGGCGGCTTCCAAAAGAATATTAAAATACTGTGATACATCAAACATTAAAAGCTTCCCTAAACAGGGCTGCCTTCAGATGTCTTCTAAAAGTCTGGTAGTTGTTGTTCTCTTTGACATCTGGTGGGAGGGTGTTCCACAGGGAAGGCGCCACTACCGAGAAGGCCCTCTGCCTGGTTCCCTGTAACTTGGCTTCTCGCAGTGAGGGAACCGCCAGAAGGCCCTCGGTGCTGGACCTCAGTGTCCGGGTAGAACAATGGGGGTGGAGACGCTCCTTCAGGTATACTGGAGGCCTCCCGCTTATGGGGCCTCCCGCTGCCGCCGCGCCACTAGAGCACAATTTCTGTTCTCATCCTGAAGCAAAGTTCTTAACCTGAAGCACTGTTTCTGGGTTAGCGGAGTCTGTAACCTGAAGCGTATGTAACCCGAGGTACCACTGTAATCCGTTCCGGAAGTCCCTTCAACTTCCGAAAATGTTGGAAAACCAAGGCATGGCTTCCAATTGGCTGCAGGAGCTTTCTGCACTCGAATGGGAAGCCATGTTGGACGTTCAGCTTCCAAAAAACATTTGCAAACTGAAACACTTACTTCCGGGTTTGTGGTGTTCGGGAGCCAAGATGTTTGAGTACCAAGGCGTTCGAGAACCAAGGTGCTACTGTACTTGCAGCTGATTTCAGACTGCAAGTCTCATCACCCTTTGTTGGTATGGCCAGTAGTGGTACTAAATGACTGGATGACACCTAAATTGGGGGAAGCTTCCTTTTAGTTAAACTTTATTTTTCTTCCTGGAAGTGCACTGCAAGCAGTGCTGATGGTAAACACTTTAAAGAATAGCTAAGTGAATTAGCTGTTGTGGTGATAAATGAGGGCTCTTGCACACTTCCACTAGAGATTTGCTCCGATTCAGTGTTAAAAGAGTGGGATTTCCAGGGTAAAGTGGTGGAGCAAATGGAAAACCACTTAGAAACATGCCTAGAAAGTACGGAACGAGCAGAAAACCACTCGAGCCCATGCTTCCTAAGTGGGGGACAAACAAAGTGTGGACGAGCTCTGAGTGTAGTGATGCAATGCTTTTGTTTCTCCCCCATTATAAGCAAGAGCAAACTGGCCCATTTAGCTGTTTACAACCTATGATGCTGCTTTATGCTGAGGGCTCATCCACATTTGAGTTGGGATAGCTCAGTCAGTAGAGCATCAGAATCTTAATCTGGATGGTCCTTGTGGTCCCTTCCAACAATTCTGTGGTTCGGTTTGTCCTGCCATTTCCCCCCAGGAAAATACACTGCTTACCGCTGAATCAGAGTAAACATCAATTGGTTTTTCTGTTCTGATGGACATTGGTTCCAATTCAGTGGCCAACAGTGGGTTTTCCTAGAGAAAGCAGTGGGAGAAACAAAAAAACCTTTCGGACCCAGTTTTCTAGACACAGGATAAGTGTCAGTGTAAACAAGCCCTTAGTCATCAGGCCCTTTGCCTTTCTGGCTTAGTGGTTCTCCAGGTTTTCAGACAAGGCTCTCCAAGCTCTTCCTGAGGACATTTTGCATTCAAACATTGTGTTCCACCCGAAGTTACTACCTTTTAGAGAAACCCTGAAAATTAAAACATCCATGCTCCCACTGCGAGTGTGGCCTGGAACACACTAAACAATCCTTCGCCTTTTTGCAAGGAAGTATGTAAAGAATGAAGTGGCACAGATTAGGGGTGGTGTTTTGTTTAAAAAATAAAATAATTTTTTCTTTTGTTTTATCCCCCTCTGGGGTCAGTTATGACCCCAAATGTGTAGGAATGCTAAATAGCATTAACAAGCAAACAGGCCTGATTATGCCTTTCTCACAAACTCCCACAGCCTTGTTCTTGATTTTAAATGATAAAATGACTCAGGGGACATTTTGAATGTAAAAATCCTTGTACAGTCATGTTTCCTTAATTAAATATTATGTAGGCTAAATTGGGCTTTTATTTGTGGAAATACAGTGCTTTTGATCTGCTGGTGGGAGGGAAATGTGTTTCATATATTCTCATCTCCTGGGATTTGAGATTCCTTATGGCTTGATTCCACATTTACTCATTAGGCGAAATCCATTTTTTCTGCTTGCCACAATCTATCAAACAGACATTTTGGAAAAAGGAGTGGTATTTGTTTGTTAGGTTGGGCTTGGTCCCCCTGTTAACTGTATGCTGGTTCAAATCAGCAGCACCCATTTGCCAATGCAACTGCAACACACACACACACACACACACACACACACACACACACACACATCCCTCCCAACTTCACAATTCTATGATTCCATGAAAAGTAAAATACATAAACAACAAATTCAGGAGACTCCTCCCAAGACCTGGGCAAATAGATAAAAGCTATGAAAAGAAAGTATTCATTCAAATATATTTTGAATACCGGTGTTGTTTTGTATAAAAGAGAATAGGAAGAGTTTTGTATCAACTTTATTAATCTAATCTGCACATTTTAAGTATCAGCACATGTATAGTTAGTGCACCTCATTGGGTCAGCAACAAGTCTAGGCTCTTTGGGTTTATGAATGAGGAAAACTAGTCATTGATGGGAGCTATTATGTATATGTTTTGTGCAGACGTATAGCTGAAGAAATGAATAATGCGAAATAGATAAGTCCCGGTAATCTGTATTATATATCAGAGAAGCAAATTTCGTACAGTAGTAAGTTCCTGTGAAAGAGCTTTATCAGTGGGGAAGGAAGTTTTTTAACACGGAAAGCTCCTGTAAAAATATCAAGATAAAATTTTGTTGGGGCAAATGTTATTGTAGTAATTGATAAGATATTGCCTGCCTGGGTTGTTTGTCTTTTTTTTTTGCTGTGCAAATAGGTAGGCTTTTCAGCTGGCACTGATAACTCCTTTATTTAAAATGGGTGCCAAGATTTCAATATGATAGAATGCACCTCCGCACAATAATGTTCCCTGTACATAGAAAGCCATTATGTCAGGAAGGAGACCAGGTTGCTGTGTTTTCTCATTAGAAGTGTGGACTGCCTTATACGGAGTCACACCACTGGTCCATCTACAGGAGCATCTGAACCTCTGGCTAGCAGCAGCAGCAGCTGTCCATGGTCCTGGGCACTTGCTCCCCGAGATCATTTTTTTTAGCTGGAGACATCTGTAATTGAACTTCCCTGGTTAATAGCTCATAAAATATAGCTATCTCACCTGCCCACACATACTTGGGTTTCCTTTCGTAATAGCCTGGAGATTGCTATCATCTGATTACTTTCTTTTATCTTCTGCTTGCTTTATTACATTTGTATAAGTTCTTTGGGCGATTTCCATTAAAAGAAACCCCCACCCAAATACAATTTGTGATAAAAACACCAAAACAAAGCAAATCTATCTATTAATACCATAACATTCAAATCAAAATGTATTTTAATTAATTGATTGTGATTATATGTAAACTGTGTTACTTTTACTGCTGTTAGCCGCTCTGAGCCTGTCTTCGGCTGGGGAGGGCGGGATATAAATAAAATATTATTATTAATATAATTGAAATTCCAGATGAAGCACGCAATCAGTTAAACATTCAAAAGTAACAATCCAAATTTGTTGTTGTTCATTCGTCATATAAATACTTCAGTGGTCCTCTTAATAACCCTGTCCTAAATCTTCATTTCACTCTGAAAGTCTAAGGTGAAAAGATATAGATAGGTAGCCATGTTGGTCTGCCATAGTCAAAATAAAAAAAATCCTTCCAGTAGCACCTTAAAGACCAACTAAGTTAGTTCTTGGTATGAGCTTTCGTGCATGCACACGAAAGCTCATACCAAGAACTAACTTAGTTGGTCTTTAAGGTGCTACTGGAAGGATTTTTTTTATTGTGAAAATATATGTATTTACTCACCTCTGCTGAAGAGGCCATATGCATCTCCTGCAGGACAAAATTCCATAGGCTGGGGGGGGGGGTTGTCCTATAACTTGTGTTGATAAGCAGCACTGGCAGTTAAGTAAGTGGAAGAACCTATAGAAGGGCTTCTGGAGAAGATTCGAAATACCTGGGCAGGTGTGTCTGGGAGAAAGCAACGCTACTTTGCAACTAAGGTAGCACAGCACCACATCGATCCAAATGCATCTTCCAACTCAGCAATTCTGCGATTCTCTCTCGCCCACTTGTGTTAATCTTAAATTGTGGTGTAGTGGTTAAGAGCGGTAGTCACGTAATCTGGGGAACCGGGTTCGTGTCTCTGCTCCTCCACAAGCAGCTGCTGGGTGACCTTGGGCCAGTCACACTTCTCTGAAGTCTCTCAGCCCCACTCACCTCACAGAGTGTTTGTTGTGGGGGAGGAAGGGAAAGGAGATTGTTAGCCGCTTTGAGACTCCTGAAGGGGAGTGAAAGGCGGGATATCAAATCCAAACTCTTCTTCTTCTTCTTCTTCTTCTTTGGGAAAGGGCGCAGTGCAGTTTTGATATTCAGATGTTGTTACCGCACGCAACCTTCATCAGGCTTCCCGGAACCAATTCTATTTTCAAGTGAGTCCTTAAATACATATATATAGCTCCTCAATACGCTTGGCAAACATTAATTTTAAAAGCAAAGGAGGATCGGAGACAAATCTAATTAACCTGCAGCCTCAAGAACAAACACAGCTGTTTAGCAAACATGAGCTGCCTGCTGCTGCAGTATTTATGGTGGATGGAGATTGCGTTGCTCCTTCTGATGCGGAGAGATGATTGGGGTCCTCAAAGGTAACTCTGCACTGCAGATAAGCCTGGAAGCGGTTTTGACTTGCCAGAGTTGACTGGTTAGCTCTGAGCATCATTTAACTTGGGCCTCCTTGAGGCATTTGGGGGCAGTTGCTCGGGGTGGGGGAGGCCGGAGGTTCTTGCTGAAGTTGCAGTTTGCCATGAAAATGTTTAGAGCAGGGGGCGCCAGCTAGGAGTCAGCGGGTGCCATGATGCTTGGGAAAGTTTCTTTCTTTTCTTAAAAAGTAAGTCTCTAGCTGTCCTAGAAAGAAAGTTATGGGGTGAATTGTGCCGGTGCCTTCAAAGCAATTTCTGTGAAAGGAGAGTGTATTGCAGCTACCTTGTATATTTTTCCAGGTACTGAGGAATGCTCCCTGTTGCTATTAGACAGCATCCATCTCTCTCTCTCTCTCTCTCTCTCTCTCTCTCTCTCTCTCTCTCTGTGTGTGTGTGTGTGTGTGTAAGCTAAACAAGCTGTAGCTTAGGGCCCCACTCTCTTGGGGGCTGCAAAAACATTTAAAGAAAAAAAAACTGGATGTACATTTCCAAAATGTAAGATAAAACCTACATACAGCAACAGTATTTTGTGTTGTGTTGGCTCCTATAATGTAATTAGATCCATAATTTACCACATAGCATATATTCAACACAAAAAACAGTGACAATTTGTTGTTGACAAAGGACAGCTGGACATATAAAGGGCCCCATTACCTCAAAAATTGAAATGTGCCCATTGGGCCAAAAAGGTTGGTGACCCCTGGGCTTGAGAACGGAAACGCAGGCATTTAGAACCAGATCACTCGAGTGCTATAGCCAAGAATTTCCTGGGTCCTGGGAAATCATGTGGTTCTGGGAAGCAATAGCAGCTTTGCTTCGAAGCATCTTCCCGGTTAGTCATAGGTGAGCATTTGTTACCTGACGCATGGGTCAGCATTAATACACAACTTGCTCTGGCTCATGATGGCAGAGCATGAATTTCCCCAACAGTAGAAAAAGGGAAACATGCAAAAAGCTGGTCCTAAAAGGTCTACATTGGCTCTTTGTATGTTTCCGAGCACAATTCAAAGTGCTGGTGCTGTCCTTTAAAACCCTAAATGGCTTCAGCCCTTTGTACCTGAAGGAGTGTCTGGAACCCACATCGTTCAGTCCGGACACTGATGTCCAGCTCTGGAAACACACCTTGGTAAAACCCTTTCAAAAACCATCAGCACTTACTAGACTTCCTCCAAACTCCAACCCTCCACAGACCTCAAAGGTTGGTGCAAAGGCTCGTGGGATTGCAATGGAAAAGGCTCATGGGATTGCTTGAAGCTGTTTTCACACTGTTTGCGGGCCACTTCAGGGTTTGATTTATTTTGTAGCAGTGCGCATGTGCGTGGTCGCCCATGACTCGAACACACCGCACGGGGAGTTGCCTGTAACATCTTTTAAAGCCCCCTTTTGTTTGTACAGTTCTTTGGATTTGAATCATCGCTGCTCTTGAGAAACTGGATAATTCTTATCTGCTGGTGTTAGCCGCTTAGATTAACAAGTGACATCACGTTGTGACCCATGCCCACTGTTTTTTAAACGTTGTGCTCCAGAGGTCTTGAGAAAATCCTCCCCCTTCAAAACGTTAATTAAAAACGAGGAGTCACTTTGGAGCAGTGTGTTCTTTGTAGAGGAGGGCTGCCTGACCCCCACCACACCACACCAGTAGTCTCCAAACAAGAAAATCCATATTTATTTCCTCCTGCGTCAGATGTACTCTCTTTCTCTCTTTGATATAATTAATTGTTTCTCAAGCTCTTGGGAATTCCCATGTTGCGGAGATGAATGGCTTGAGTGTATCATAATCCAGAAGATCCTCTTTGGGGGTCACACGGAAGGTGGCGAGGGCTGGAGGATGGGATCTGTTTTGCTTATTCCCAGAACGGAGTTGAGAGGCTCCCTTGTTCTGCTTCCATGATGTCAAGCTTATGTAAAAGGCCCCCTTTTGGGGTTGACACTGAAAAAGACCTCCATTTCTCACCCGTGCTTTATTGACAAGATGGTGAGATCATCGCGCCTTCCCTAATAAGCCCCCTCTGACTGCAAGTTTATCCAGTTAGTGGAGAGGTCACTGTGTAGGATGCAAGGACAGCAGAGGCCAAGAGACTGACGAGAGCATCGGGAAGTCAAATGCACTGCCTGTCTTGAGCCAGGGACATGGTGCCATGGTGCTAGCCTCTCCTCCCTAGGCTGGTTGCTGGAGAATGCTGCCAAATGAGCAGGATCAACTGCCCTAGAAAGCTGGATTGTATTGCTCCAGTATCATAATATTCATCTCAGATGGTACATGCATGGTGAATGGGCCAGGTCATGCAGCTGGAACTAGTGGAGGGGGAAGAATAGTTCTTTGCATTCCTTATTTAATGCCCCATTTGTGAATGCTTTAAAATAATAATAATAATAATAATAATAATAATAATAATAATTATTATTATTATTATTATTATTATTATTATTATTATTATTATTATTATTATTATTATTATTGCTGTCTTGGTGGCTCCATGTTGATGTCACGCCGTTCCGCTGGTGGTGATGTTCTGATTGGCCTTTTCTGTGTAGCAGTCAAAATCGCAGCTGTCCATTCCATACCTTGCTCTGTTCCAGTCCTTTCCCAATGTTAGCATCCAACAAAATTATTCTTTTAGGAGCAACTGTACCCTGCTTTTCACAAGACACCCACTGCCTACAGACTTACAGTCTTCAGAAGAAGAAAAAGGAAAGCATGGCACGCAAGGGAAGAGGGACAGGGAGGGAAGAGGAAGATGAAAATCAAGCTCAGGCGCTGCTTTCTAAACAGTTGCTTCTATAAAGACCAGCTGGCACACATTCAGGGGCAGATGGGGCCTGATGGAGCTGGGCTCCCAGCAAAGCTGGTAAAATGAGCCCTGCTTCCTGTCTCTCCCACTGAGGCAGTCTGATGCTCTCACAGCACAGCCGATAGAGTGAGTGGTAATAATTAAACATTTCTTTTTTAATCAACTATTCTTAAGGTTCATCACACCACATCAGGAAGCGCGATTAGCTTTAGCCAAATCGTATCTTGATTTCCTGGTTCCTTATATAGTCTGCCTGGTTGACTGCCTGTTCTGGAGCGTTACCTTTTCTGGAGTATTAATCTGGTTTCATGCCGTTGCATTTTTTAAAAAGAAATATTTTAAAGGATTTTAGCCTAATCCTAAAAAGTCAGTCATGTTGATTCCCACCTTGACTTCCCATATTTCAGAATAATTCCAATGTCATGGAATTCTACTCAACATTGATCCAGAGGAGAACTCCAGTGTATAGTTAGCAGAATAAAAACTTAAACATGTTGCAGGATTCCCCCAAAATGGACCAGAGGCAATTGTGTTTCATCCAGCAGAGCCTTACTGCTACTGAAGGCAAATGGTCACAAATCCCATACAGTCAGGACTGGCACTGTCCATAAGAAATCCAGTTGCAGCAGACTTAACTTAAACTTACAATAAGTAAGTTTGAGCATGTCTCTGAACACAAAAAAAGGATTTGGTTACACACCAGCAACATTCAGTTTGCTTCCTGGACTTCTGCCACACCAAAGAATCGCCAAACTGAAACATCTAAATCATGTACTATCAATCTGCACCTTTACTCACACATTCCAGCAATCTTCCCCTTCCCTCCTGTATTCGTACGGAGTCCAGTAGCCTTTAAATGTTAACTTCTACTGAATTAAGTGCATGGTGTAGCCGTTGCTGTGCCTTGTGTGAAGTGCAGTAGTATTGAACCCATCTTGGCATTAGGCTGCTGGTGACTAAACAAATGAATGCCTTCCATTTACCAAATTGCCCTTTTGTAATTTGATCTCCACATATCTTCTCTGTCCACCCGGACAGCCTTTCTCCCTTGTCATGTAGTTAAGAAGATGCTGTCTTCTGTTCGGCGTTTCCAGTAGGATGGATGAATGTTGTAAATCCACTTTGCCTTCCAAAAAGCCCCATCCATTAATTCCTTTCCCCCTGAAGCATAATCCAGCGATCACTTCTTGAGCCACTTTGTGCAAACATTCTTGGTCTCTCAGCTGTCACTTTTCTGTCCTGCTGGCTTTTGTGTTGTCTATTTAAACCCCAACAGAATGCCAGACCTGTATCCCAGCGCTCTAGCCTGACCCTTGCGGCCCTTTGGGGATATGGACCACTTCCATCAGCCGTCATTCCATCGCACTCTTGCTAATCCACTTGAGAGCTGCGGCAAATAAATGTCCTTTGAGAAACGTGACTCCCGTTCCAAAAGGCATTCCATCATGTGGGAGCTCTTCGAGAATTTTTTTCTTTTTTCTTTTTAATGACTAGTGAAAAGTTTATGCAGAAAGTTCTCCCCGCAATTAATTTTTACATTATTAAACAAGACCTGCCAATATATAACATGGATTCTTTTTGACGGATTTGAAATATTTTTAAAAATCTATCTAGAGATAAAGAGAAAAGTTTTTGTGCAGAAAATAATAATAGGGGATCAGCAGCATTTGAAATTTGCCAGGTGCATTTTGAACCTGGCTATTGGTCGCGGGTGGCGCTGTGGGTTAAACCACAGAGCCTAGGGCTTGCTGATCAGAAGGTTGGCGGTTTGAATCCCCACAACGGGGTGAGCTCCCATTGCTCGGTCCCTGCTCCTGCCAACCTAGCAGTTCGAAAGCACGTCAAAGTGCAAGTAGATAAATAGGTACCGCTCTGGCAGGAAGGTAAACGGCGTTTTCGTGTGCTGCTCTGGTTTGCCAGAAGTGGCTTAGTCATGCTGGCCACATGACCCGGAAGCTGTACGCCGGCTCCCTCAGCCATTAAAGCGAGATGAGCGCCACAACCCCAGAGGTGGTCACGACTGGACCTAATGGTCAGGGGTCCCTTTACCTTTTATTGGTCGCTTGTGACCAAAGGAATATGCCCAGGTGCCAGGATGGCGTCTGATGTCTCCACCATCTGGAGGTGTGTGCCTGGGGATCTGTGGATCTTGACTGTTTTTATGCATTAGCAACGAACCCTGTAGAAATGTATCCATGATTTTTTTTATCTCCGCAACCAGAACGAATTTCAGGAACCAAAAAGTCATATTGAAAAACACAACTTTCAAGCTGCTTGGCCCCCAAATGGCTACTGGGTGTTTTGTTTTGGTGACTGTAATGCCAGTTGAAGGAGCCATTTGGCCACCTAGCTTATATATCTGACTTATATATACTTATATATACACCTACATATCGCCTCATAAACATCTCAGCAAACCCAGTTTAGGATTTCCTACAAATCAGCACGCTCTCCAGACCTTATTTAGCCAAGCCCAATGCTACAAACAGCACACAGAGAAATCAAAGAGGCTGGTTTGACGGGCAATGCAAGGATGCAGAGAGAGATCTGCTAAGGGCTATTAGAATCTATCGGGGAAAACCTTCTGAAATCAACAAGGAAAACATGGGAAGGAGCAGAGCAGCATGCAAGAAAATTCTTGAGAACAAAAAGGCAAGCTTTGTGAGAAGCCAATGGCAAGAACTAGGATGGGCAGTGGCCGAGCAAAGAGAGGACAAGTTTTGGCTTTTGGTGTCTTGGAGCATGAAAGAATCGAGATCAACACTAGATGCCACCATATTGGCACAATGTTGGGTGGTTTACTATGCTGATTTTTTTTGGAGGACAGGGCAATCATTTGATGCCGAGGTGACCATCGATCAGCCACCTGAAGTGGAATACCTGAAAGCCGAGCATGTCTGTGTAGCTCAATGTCAGAGTATTTGCTTTGCATGCAGAAGTTCCCCGGGTTCAACCCCTGTCATCTCCAGGTGGGGCTGGGAGAGATACTGTGCATGAAATCCTGGAAAGCTGCTGCCAGCCAGTGTAGACAGTGCTGAGCTAGGTGGAACAATGGACTGACTACATGTAAGACAGCTGTGTTCCTGTGCCCCTTGTTTGTTTGCTTTTTAATAATAATTTTTATTAAAGGTTTTCTTAGTTTACAAAAGCACGTTCATTGTCTCTTTTTTCAGGTTGTGTTTTCTACAGATCAGTTACATTTGTTGTGAGACATTACTTGGGTCAAACATTTATAGAGTTGACTGTACCTGCTAATTGACTCAGTACTATCATTACGGAATCCCCAAACACTTTGTTATCATACGTGTATAGTATGCTCAGCTTGAGGAGTATGTGTGCTCTTGGTTTATAGTTTATCTGCGCTGGGGAATTTTTTTTTTGATTACAGTTTATTTCTGACACATGTAATTTTCCCCATTGCTGATTCATTCCAATGTCTGAAATAAGTGCAGCCAATATGAAAGTTGTTCCATTATTGCTGGCGTTCTTGTCTGTATCTTTGATTACAAAGGTCTTAATCTGTGTTTTGTTGTTGTGAATGCGACCGGCTTAGTCATCCTTTGATGCCGGGTGACTCAGATTTGCCATACGTTTTCCTTCAAACTTTGCACTTGGTTAGAATTTAGACCATGCCAGAGGAGGCTCGGAGCGTATTGCTTCAACCCATGGGTGACCTTTCGAGCAAAGCATTCTTACGAGTCGTAGCCTGCTGTAAATCTATCTTGGTGGAAAACTGTCAGCCTTGGAAAATGTTGCAAATGCGAACGTTTCAGACATGACGTCTGTGGACAAAAAAACGGTGGCCAGTGCTAACCCTAGAAAGATCTTCACCTCCCAAAGCATCTGTGATAACTTCTAATTATTTATCTTATTTATCTGTGATAAATTGTGTCATCTCACTGTATACAAGTTGTACAAGTGACAATAAAGTATTTCAACTTGCTTGAACCTCTAAGAAATAAATTTAGGGAGCTTTCCCCCCTGTCCTTCAGATGCCTTGACATGGTAATAATAATAATAATAATAATAATAATAATAATAATAATAATAATAATAATAATAATAATAATAATAATTTATTATTTATACCCCGCCCATCTGGCTGGGTTTCCCCAGCCACTCTGGGCGGCTTCCAACTGAATATTAAAAACAGTACAGCTTCAAACATGGTAACTCTTACGTACTAATGAAAAAAAATATTTTGGGTACTATGAATTAATTCCATAGAGATTTTGGATTAGTGGAAATATCATGCTTTGGTACAGGAAGTAGAAGGGCTCAGCAGGGCTCATGCCTTGCATGTAGAACAGGGATATGGGATTTATGGCTTTCCAGATGCTGTTGGGCTTCAACCACCAATTAGACTCAGCCACCATTACCAATAGTTGAAGAGCACCAAATGATTTCTGGTAGCCAGGCTGGAAAAGACTTCACCTGAGATCTTGGACATCTGGTGCGAGGCAATGCAGACAATACCGAGGGGTGGTGGCTAGATGGAAAACGGGGCTATAGGAAGCTGGACTCATCATGTGCTCTCAAAGCAATAACGCAATGTGCTTCTCAACTCGGATGAATAGCATGTTCTAGCTGTTGAGCATGTGTGCAGCTGTATACTTCGTCAGACCCTGTTCCCCTGGGTGCTCTGACAACTCTCTTCTTACAGGACAGTCCTGTTTTTTGTTCCTTGGAAGAGTTTTTTGCCGTGTCAGTTCAAAAAATATAAACAGAAAATCTAGAATATGCAGGACATAAATCACTTCCACAACCTGCTTATTTACCGTATTTTTCGCTCTATAACACGCACCCTACCATAACACGCACATAGTTTTTAGAGGCAGAAAACAAGGAAAAAAATATTCTAGACGAAACAGTGGATGTATGATTTTTGTGGTTCATGCTGTAGCCACAGACATGTGATCTGATGGTGAGTTTGAGGTAGCTCAATGCAAAAATCCTGAGGATCTATGTGGATCCATGCTTTGTAACCACATTTTTGCACCACTGCGGCCCCAGGCAACAGTGGGTGCGTGATTTTTTTTGGTGCAAGCTGTAGCCATGGACATGCTATGTGATCTGATGGTGAATTTGGGATGACCAGTGCAAAAATCCTGAGGATCCATGTGGATCCATGCTTTGTAAACACATTTTAAGTGGGGAGGGAAGGAAAAGCCCTCAAGGGCCAAGGAGCACGCGTGGGGTGGGTGGAGAAGGATGCTGTTAATAATGCAGAAGAGGGGTATAAGAGGAGAAGCAAGCAGGCTCTGCTTCTCTCCCTCCTCCCTGGCTCGCTGAAAAACTTTCCTGCTATTTAGCCAGCGGAGTGGGGAGGAGAGAGGGACAGAGAGCCTGCTTGCTTTAAAGGAGCCAACCGGACAGGAGCCGCTTACACTCGTGTAAGCGGCTTCTTTCCTCTCCCGCTTTGCACCTTTAAAGCAAGCAGGTAGTGATAAAGTGGGATATCAAATCCAAACTATTCTTCTGCTGCTGCTAAGTGGAGAGAATTTGAATCCAGAGGCGTAGAGGCAACATTTTTTAAATTAACCGCCTCTCTGCCAGTTATCAGAGGGTGGCAGGACTACAGGGAGACACACACTGGCCTCTGCCATCAGCCAGGGTGCCAAGACTGCACCCCAGAGCAAAATATCATGGGAAAGGGGAGACCAACTTGGCCATGAAGGAGCAGCTGTGCTAATGTTGGCTCTCCTCTCCCCCTACCCTCATTCCTTTTCATTGCCTCTGTTTAGTGATCCTGTGGGCTGTCTTGTCTTTTAATACCACAGTGCTTAAAAAATAAAAATAAATCAGGTGCTTTATCAGTGTTAAATATTAATAGTTGTGGTAGTAGCTGCAGTCGATGATGACAACGTAATAATAATAGCTGCCCGAGACAGAGATCTTTGAAACCGAAACAGGGGTTTGGGAGACTTTTGTTGACATTTTGCTGCTTTGTAATACGGGCTGGCAGAAATGATCAAAGGGGGTTTGCATACCGGCAGGGCTTTTGTTGGCAAAGGAAGAGGAACAAGCCAGAGGGGAAGGGCTCCCGAGCTCTAATAGCTAGAGGAGGAGCCCCTGCCTGCGTGAGAGCAATAGACTCCGGCTTCCCTCCTGCCAAGGGAGTAGGTGAAATTCTTCTCGAAAAGAAAGGCAGCATCTTTCATCAGCCGGAAGTTATCCAAGAGAGTTGGACAAGCATTTATAATATGAGTGGCTCCTGGCCAAATACTACTCAGACCTGGGTTCCCAGCATAGCATGACTTCCCTTGTGGGCTTGCTTGTTTTAAAATGTCCTGCTTTTGCATCTGGGGTATTTTGGCAGGTGTGCCTGTTTGAGTGTGTTTTATACTTTTTTTGGGAAACAAACGAAGAAGGCACCACCGGTCCTTATAACGGAAGGTCCCGAAATGTAGACTCGCTTGAAACTTGGTAGATGGGAAGCCAACAATATTTTATTCTTACCTCTTGGAAAGACAGCAGAAATGTAAACCCCTGAAGCCCGGAGAATAAGACCTTTAGCAATTCTTTCTTTCTTTCTTTTTACCTTAAGCAATAAAATAGGAATGTAAATACCGTTGGGTGTTTACGATCTGATTACTGTGAATGAGACTATTGCCATGGTTTCATCTGAACCGTTCAATGCTCTGAGACCCTTCAGGATGAAAGGTGGTCTAAACGTGCAAAATAAATCAATCAATGAATAAACTAAAGTGACTCTGGATTGGAGTCTGGGATGTTGGGGAAGGAAACACCCACTCCTTAAATATTATTCAATATCTGTGGATGTTTCCTAACTGCAGAGCCATCTTGAGGCCTTTTGCTGCCTGAGAGAAAGGCCCCATCTGCACTATGCATTAAAAGCACTGTGGTACCACTTTAAAGAGCAATGGCTTCCCCAAAGAATCCTGGGAAATGGAGTTTGTTAAGGATGTTGAGAGTTGCTAGGATACCCCTATTCCCCTCAAAAATTTCAGAGCTGGGTAACAATCAACTCCTCTTCCCATGGAATTATGGGAACTGTACCTCTGTGAGGGAAACAGGGGGTCTCTTAGCAACTCTCAGCAGCCTTAACGAACTCCATTTCCCAAGATTCTTCGTGGGAAGCCATGTCTGCTAAAAGTGGTATCATAGTGTTTTGATAGCATAGATGGGGCCAGAGATGGGCACCCCCAATTCCATGTACAGTGGTACCTTGGTTCTCAAACTTAATCCGTTCCAGAAGTCCGTTCCAAAACCAAGGCGCACTTTCCCATAGAAAGTAATGCAAAATGGATTAATCTGGTGCAGACTTTTAAAAACAAACCCTAAAACAGCAATTTAACATGAATTTTACTACCTAACGAGAGTGTTGATCCATAAAATGAAAGCAATAAACAATGTACTGCAGTCACACAATCATTCAATCAATCAATCAGTAGCTGAACTGGGTTCCACACAGTCACAAAAACAAAAAGAGTCGCAAAAACATAAACACAAAATAAATAGCAAAAACAGACCTCAGCATAACACTCAAAACGGAAGTGTGGCACTCAAATCAGAAGCGTAACACTCAAAACGGAGCATGTTCGGCTTCCGAAAAGGGTTTGCAAACTGGAACACTTACTTCTGGGTTTGCAGTGTTTGGGTTCCAAGTTGTTTGAGTACCAAGGTGCTGGAGAACCAAGGTATCACTGTACAGAAGTTAACTGGCCTGGAAGTCAAACCTTACTTTATGCCTGGCTACAGAGCAGGAGCCTCCACTGTACCTGAGGACACTAAACTAGGGCACAGGGTGCAGGATAGGTCCCACATGGCACAAAACACAGCATCCCAACCCATCACCTCTCTTTGCTGCCCCAAACGCTGTAGCCACCCCCCAATCTTCCTGATGATGATGCTGGGCCTGTTTGAATGGACAGTTCACCTGTAGGAATGGCACAGGCAGACAGATTTAGATTTGAGGAACAGCAGGTTTTAGGAGACAAAAGTCAGAAGGTTTCCAGCTGGAGTTGCTGGCCAGAGGTGCCCAGTAACCTCTTGGGGCCCTTACGCTCCTTGCAGTAGGAAAGTCTGTCTGTCTGTACTCATGCTTGGCTTGTATATATTTGTAAAGAAAGCAGCTATTATAAAGACCCCATAAGCTTTTGACCCCTTTTCAAAGGAAGCGAAACCCATTCGGCAGCACTACACCTCAAACTTCTCCCCGCTTGGAAGTAACAATGCTTTTCTGCTGCAAAACGGGATGCACAAAAACACCCACAAGCCTCAGTCCAGCTGCGTACACACCCTGTCAGAAAATCGGCCGCAGTGCCAATTTGGCAGGGAGAGCCGAGTGATGATGAGGCCCAAATCCGGTTCCTGAATAGCTCCCCTGTACCGTTGCCAATTTTATTTATTAAATTTACATCCGGCTTGCCTTCTATAATTTGAGCCCAGGGCAGTATTTGTAGGGTTCCCAGGTGGTCGCTTTAGCAGGCAATGACAGCATCCGGATTTCCTTCGCTTCAGGAAGGTTCCTGAGCCATGTGCCTTGAAGCCAGGTGTGGGCAGATGTCAGACTTGCAAGATCTTCACGGGTTTGCGCTAGAACACCCAAGGCTCACCAGCAGGAGCCAGCGGCAAAACAGTGGTTCAAGGAGCCAGACCCAACATGCTGGCTTATGGGACAGAGCCAGTTGCATCTCCCAACCCTGGGTGTCAGGCACAGAACTTGCTTGCCTGTGCAAACCTACATCTGAGATGCTGCAGAACAGAGATTCTAACAGCCCAATATTTTTCTTGGTGTGTGTGTGTGGAGGGGGTCTTTTCGTTGCCGATAATTGTTTAAAAATTAGCAGCCATAAATTCTTAGTGGTCTTCTACAAACTCTCTAGCAAACCAATATACCCTGATTCGCATTTGGTTTGTCTCTGCTTTTTAAAACCATACCCTGGAAGCTCTCCAATAGCTCTCAACTCGAGCAGAGGAGTCACTGCCCGTGAAGTTTGTGCTATTCCTCATCCAGCTAAAAGGATGCCTATCTAGGACACTTGCTTCTGTGTGTGTGTGCATGCAAATGACCCCCTCTCCTAGCAGGATTGGGATGGTCTTGCGTAACTGGACACTTGAAACTTTGTTCTTTGCTGACCTAATGCATTAACAAGCCTTTAACGCCTGTATGTTTCTAATGCAGGTGGCAAAAGTGGAATATGTTAGAAAAAAGCCAAAATTAAAAGAAGTCCTGGTGAAGCTAGAAGAGCATATGGAATGCACCTGTACGTCGTCAAATTCTAATTCAGATTTTCGAGAAGAAGAAACGGGTATGTTGACATTCGGGTGGGGATGGGCTTTAATTTAAGCTGGAACGTCTGGGTACAATGTGGCTCTTGAAGTTCTCTGGGGAGCAGAGAGGGGTCTCAAGCACATAAAACCAGGAGAGGAGAACAGGTGGTGGTCAGAAGTTCCAATCACAGAATTTGGAACTGTGCTTTACTTGTTTACTTGAATATTCTTATATCACTCCTTTCTGATAAAATGTTCAAGGCGGCTTGCAGCGCAGTATTGGAAAACAATACAATAAAACACAAATCCGGCGATGAAAAGCAGCAATAGGTGGCAGATTGTGGGTTGTGGCCAATTAAATCTTAGAGTAGACCCACTGAAATCAATGGATTTAAATTCATATCGATTGGCCGCTGTGTGTGTGTGTTACTTAGCTGGCTACAACGCCGTAACTTAAAACCGCGGATTCACATGCTAGGAGAGCTAAAATTATCATCTGGGCAGACCAAATGCCTAAGCTCTTCGTAAAGTGACGAAAGGCCTTCAGAGAGGGAGTGTGGCGAGTCTCCTTAGTTAACTTTGAAGTCCTCCCCTTCCTCTAGGCAACTCAGCCAGGTGTAGTGGCCAGGAATCCATGCCTTGTGCTGGCTTTATATCAGGAGGGTGCAGTCAGTCAGATTTGCATTGTTTATAGCTAATGGCCACTACAATATAATTCACAAAACACCCGGAGGAAGGTAACACACAAATGTTCAGAAATGTGGGGTTTTTTGTTTTTTTGTTTTTTTACCTTGTCAAGTTCCTCTTATCAATTAAACAAATTAAAAATTCTCTTGGCAGCCAGTGCTGTTTCAGATCAAAAGGGCAATCTGTAGATTTCTCACTGCCAGCACATGCAAAGCTACCCTATTACAGGTAACAAACTTGTTGACATTGGCCAACGGCCATCTAATTTTTAAATAGCTCCCTTGTGGAATTTTATATATATATATTTTTAAGGGAAGGGATTGATCACTAGGTGAGTTGTATAAAGGGCAAAACAGAGTACTGTCGTACCTCGGAAGTCGAACACCTTGAAAGACAAGCGTTTTGGCTACCGAACACCACAAACCCAGAAGTGGTTTGTGAAAATTCTTTGGAACCTGAACATCTGACAGGGCTTCCGATTGGCTGCAGGAGCTTCCTGCAGCCAATTGGAAGCCACACCTTGGTTTCCGAATGTTTTGGAAGTCGAACGGACTTCCGGAACGGAGTCCGTTTGACTTCTGAGGTACGACTGTATAGCATAAGCAGAGGTGAAAGGGCAACAGGCAGATTACGAAAGAAATCTCTAAAAATCAAGCACTGTTTTAGATTTGGCTCACACTTGTTGCTGTTGTTTTGGTGGCAAATTTGAGTAATGGTAAGAATTAATGGGAAAGGGCCATTTGTTCAGTCATGGAGTCTTTTCATTCCATTCCCGGCATCTCCAGGCAGTTTTGAGAATCACCCCCTGCCAGATAACATGAAGAGCATCTACCTGTCAATGTAGACAACTATTGAACTAAACAGACCCAGTGGCCTGACTCATACAATTTAAGACAGCTTCCAGTGTTCCTTTGGCTGTTCAGTTATCATTCTGAACACCATCTGAATGGTCCTGTCCCAAATGCTATGCATTTTCTGCACCCGGCAGGTAATACCTTGGAGAGGTAAAACTAAACACCTTAACCAGGTGGAACAAATTACTGTTCTTTTATTTTTTTTTTGGAGAAGGAATAATGGAAACGATTGAATTTTTTAAAATCAATAAATGCATTTCCTTTGGGTGTTTGCTGCTGCTTCTTTTTACGCCATCCCTGCCCTTGTGTCAACAGGAAGGCCTGGGGGGAAAGGTAAAAAACGGAAAAGAAAAAAGTTAAAACCCTCATAAAAAAAATACTGCCGCTGACCAGGTAGGATCTGTCTGCTGAAACTTCCCTTAATACCACAAGCAACTGAAAATATAATCAGCTATTCTCACTCTCCCACCTAATCACTGTTCAAAAATCTTTACACGTGGCTGTTTTGGAGCAGCCAAGAAATCAGAAATGATTGGCTCAGATAATTCTTTTCACAAGTTTCTTTCCCCTTGACAGCTATGCTTGTTGCTGCAAGCACCTCACATCCTTTCTTTCCTTTCCTTTCCATAATTTAATTTTGGAGGGATTAATATTAAACGCTTGCAATCTGCAGCTCCCTGCTATTTTTGAATTGCCGTTGATTTCCAAGGGTGGTTCAGGTGTTCTTGTGATAATACTGAAATGCTATTGAACAAGGATCCTTATTTGCTTGATATTTGTTAGGGGTGGGGACACAGTTTTCCCTCTCCTCACTTAATCCCCACAATAATCCTGTGAGGTAGGTTAGGCTGAGAGGCAACGAATGGCCCAAGGTCACCCTTCGTGGCCAAGAGGGGATTTGAACCCTGGTCTCCCAGGTTTAAGTCTGACACTCTAATTACTACACCACACTGGCCTTCAAATATTCTGGCCCCCAAACAAGCACCATCAGTAAAATATGGCCTGCCACTCCTATTCGTATTCCAGCAGGCTTGCACCAGATTTGAACGTGGCCCTAGTCTTCAGGGATATATTAGGAACCGAGGGTGTAGAGTTTTGCTGTAAGAAGATCTACATCACTAGGCATGCCCCATACAATAAATCTCCCTTAGCGTAGTAGAGATGAAGGCAAAAGTTCCTGGGTGTTGCACTGAAAAAGCTGAATTATTTAACGCACTGCGCAAATGATATGTGTAAAGGAACCGAATGTATTCTATGTCAACTGGATAGTCTTTATGAACTACTGGGTGGGGGGGGGGATTGTTAAGGATAGTACTCTGGTTTGTTGCAAGTCCTGTCTTCCAGGTGAGCCCAGAACTTGTGGGAACTGTATTATATAAGCAAAGGTTTGGACAGGTTAAATCTAGGCATGCAACACGGTCAAAAGATAACAACAACGAGTAGTTTCTTGGCTGGCGTTAGGAACCCTGCACATTTTGTTTTTTATGTTGTGAACAGCCCTGAGATCCTCGGATGAAGGGCAGTATATAAACTTGATGATGATGATGATCATCATCATCATCCAGAAGGGGCATGGGTACCACTTTTCTGTGACCGCTGGACAGCTCAGTTGGTTAGAGTGTGGTGCTGATAGTGTCAAGGTTACGGGACTCTCTGATTCTACATAAATGTGATTCATCTCATGGCACTGCCAAGATGTTGAAAGGTTCAGCTCCATTTCTGATGGAGCCAATTCCATGGGTCCTTCCCATATCCATTCAGGGAATGGAGTGTGGAAAACTCCTGTGGTGCTAGCACTTGAATGCCTAATTTTTTAATGCAAGGGTGGTAAGCTGCCTCCCCTGTTCCCCCCCCCCCATTTTGCCTCCATCTCGCACCATCCCTGACCGTTGGCCATTCTGGCTTGTGGTTGGAGGCTGACCACCTCCGCAAGGCCACAAGTTAGCAACCGCTGAATTAATGTGTGAGATGGCCACTCCCAATGCCCCTGTTATGTCATATCAAGGCCACATAAGTAACGTTTCAGTCAGGAATGAGGAGGGGGTCCCCCCCCCAAATGATCTTAAGAAGGAAGTTCAATCTTCTAACCGTACAATTGCCTTGTGCTCCCCATCCCTTTTCTCTTTCTCTTTTGCAGATGTAAGGTGAAAATAAGCTAGAAAACATTTCTCTCTGGGACATGGATGTACATTGTTTGTTACATTCCTGAACCTACTGTGTATGGTGCTTTAATGACTGTATACTTCATTCATTCTCCTACGTTGGGGGGGAAATTGTCTTAAAGAAAGAGAGAGAAAGAAAGAGAGAGAGAGACTTCACAAGAACAAAGAGACAATGTACATTTGTTTAATACGACATCAAAGCAAGTATTGTAGCACTCTATGAAACAATACGAAGTTTCCCTGTCCAAAACAACAACAACAACCCAAGAAGACAACTCAAGAAAAACAAAATGGCATTGGTAGAGGAATACCAAAAGTACCCTGGCAACACAACAAAAGACAATGCTAAATTAAGTGAAGAACAGATTTCCTCTGAGAAGAGCAGTCAATGGTGCTTTCTTTTCTGTTTGTTTCTGTCAAGAAATGTGCCTGCATTCTTGATGAAGATGGATGGACACTGATGGAGTTTAGGCACACATACAAAAAAGAAAAAGAGGAAAAAAAAGAGCAGGAATGTATCAAATGCCACAGCAGACACTTAATAGAAGCAGTGTGATTTTGCTTGACGGTATTTTAACGTCTATACAAAAAAAAAAAATCCTTCTGGGGCGCCTTAAGTGGATGTTTTGGTTTATTTTGTTTTTTTGTTTTTTACACCATAAAGTTATTATTAAGCTTTCTTTTTACTCTTTGCCTAGCTTTTTATTATCCTTTTTGGACTACATTTACCAATAACCCATATAGAAGACTGCTGTAGCCATGGCGAAACGGGACACACAGACAAGTATGGAATTTCTCCTAGTGGGATGCAAACTAATGAGATGTATTAAAATAAAAATGGTATACCTATGCATAATTTTCTAAATGTTTCTTGCTTTATGTCCCGTTTCCCCTCTCCTCCCCGCCCCCACACCCCAACCTCCTCCATTCCCGCACACGTTATTTAAAACAGTGGCTTTTCAGAAATGTTGCCAGGGTTTGTTTGCTTTTTGTCGGCGAAAAGGATTGTAATGATGGAAGGTTTGGTGCTCCTGATCTTCCTCTGCCATGTACAGCCACAGAGCAGAGATCAGGTGGAGGTGGGGTGGATTCTTGGATGCCTTTTCGTTAACATGAGGCAATAGCAAGGCCCAGTAGTATTGGCCCTTGTGTGTGTCAAAGGACGTCCAAGAATATACAGTCATACCTTGGGTTACAGACGCTTCGGGTTACGCGATTTCAGGTCGCGCACAGCGCCGAACCCTGAAGTACCAGAACGGGTTACTTCTGGGCTTTGGCGCGTGCGCAGAAGACCAAATCGCGACCCACACATGCGGCGCTGCGGGTTGCGGACGTGCTTCCCGCACGGATCACGTTTGCAACCCGAGCGTCCACTGTACCCAGAATCCTCAGCAACATGCAAGAATTTTGTGGCTGATGCCCAGAGTTCCCTCAACAAGACAGGTCAACAGACCTTCCTGAGGGGAAGAAGTTTGAAAGTCACTGTTTTGTTTTTTAGAGACAAAAAAAACCCAGCGCCACAACTCCCTGATGTGCATAAGCAACCTCTGGCTATATGCGAGCAGTTTGTTTGTGTGTGTGTGTGTGTGTGTGTTTGGGGTGGGGGGAAGACACCAGTTGCTGATCAGTGATGTTGTAGCAATTGCCATGCCTCTCCGTAGACAAATCCCTTTTACTATTTCACATGTTTAATCTATGTGAGATGTACAAACTCTTCTTGTTATCCGTATTGTATGATGTCACTGTGGCACGGGGGTGACCCTGCCGAAAAGCCTAAATTTCTTTATTTTTGGTATTAAAAAAAAGTTATGCTTTAAGTGTATTCAACAAAACAAGTGGTTTATTTTGTAAAGGTGAAGTTTGTATTTTTTAAAATCTAAAATTAATGGTTTTATATACCCGAGAAAGCCTGCTATGTTTTCTTGAAGAAGGAAAAAAGAGCACAGGGTGGGGGGTCAGGAAATGCATATTATGGGTGTGTTTTTCTAGCTTCCATTAATAGTCCATATAATTTTAAATACTATTTTCATTGTAGCAGGGTAAATGAAAAGACTTAGGCCTCGCCCCTTGCAGCATCCATCCCCATCCTGGGGTATCCTCTGAACCTTGTGGGACTTCAACTCCCATCAGCCACAGCCAGCATGGCCAATAGTCAGGGATGATGGGAGTTGTAGTCCAACAACATCTGGAGGGCACCAGACTCTGGGTGGTGGTGCTGTCCTGTAAGCTCAAAGGACAACATTTTATGTTCCAACCTTCTCTAAATAATTCCATAGGCACAGTGCAATTCCTATGGGCACTTCAAGCTTGTAAAATCTACCGTATTTTTCGCTCTATAACACGCAGATTTTTTCTCCTAAAAAGGAAGGGGAAATGTCTGTGCGTGTTATGGAGCGAATGTGTGGTCCCTGGAGCCGAAAAATAAGGCAAAAATCAAACCGCGCTTCAGGGAGAAGGGAGCTCCGTGATACAGGAAGTGGCTGCTTTCCTGCATTCTGCCTCAGGGTCTTACTGCCCGCCCTCTCTGTTTCCTTGCTGTGTTTGCTCAAACGGAACAAAGAGCAGGGAAAGCCCCTCCCCTCCAGGCAAGTAGAGAGGGAAAGCAGAGCGTCCGAACAAAGAGCAGGGGAAGCCCCTCCCCTCCAGGCAAGTAGAGAGGGAAAGCAGAGCGTCCGTCCTTCTATCCTCTCCCTGCTCCGGAGGAACAATGTTTGTGAAGGGAAGAGAGACTACAGGTTCGGCTAAAAATTCTGATTTGACTTCCTGCTTTTTGTTTTTGGAGACACACAGCATTCAAATATGCTTTCTTCCATTTAAAGAGGGAGAGAGAGAGAGAGAGCACACGCTGGCTGGCTTGTGTGGGTGGGTGGGGGGAAACTTTTGCCTTCCTTTCCTCACGTTATAGCCCTCTCCTGCATTCTTAGCCTTCTGTGTTTTTCCTTCCCTCCCCACTTAAAATGTGGTTACAAAGCATGGATCCACATGGATCCTCAGGATCTTTGCATTGGGTCACCCCAAATTCACCATCAGAGCACACAGCATGTCCATGGCTCTGTAGCCTGCCCCCCCAAAATCACACACCCATTGTTGCCTGGGGCTGCAATGGTGCAAAAACGTGGTTACAAAGCATGGATCCACATGGATCCTCAGGATCTTTGCATTGGGTCAGCCAAAATTCACCACCAGAGCACATAGCATGTCCATGGCTACAGCCTGTCCCCCCCCAAAAAAAATCACGCACCCACTGTTGCCTGGGGCTGCAATGGTGCAAAAACGTGGTTACAGAGCATGGATCCACATGGATCGTCAGGATCTTTGCATTGGGTCAGCCAAAATTCACCATCAGAGCACATAGCATGTCCATGGCTACAGCCTGTCCCCCCCCAAAAAAAATCACGCACCCACTGTTGCATGGGGCTGCAATGGTGCAAAAACGTGGTTACAAAGCATGGATCCACATGGATCCTCAGGATCTTTGCATTGGGTCAGCCAAAATTCCCCATCAGAGCACATAGCATGTCCATGACTACAGCCTGTCCCCCCCCCAAAAAAATCACGCACCCACTGTTGCCTGGGGCTGCAATGGTGCAAAAACGTGGTTAAAAAGTATGGGTCCACATGGATCCTCAGGATCTTTGCATTGGGTCAGCCAAAATTCACCATCAGAGCACATAGCATGTCCATGACTACAGCCTGTCCCCCCCAAAAAAAATCACGCACCCACTGTTGCCTGGGGCTGCAATGGTGCAAAAACGTGGTTACAAAGCATGGATCCACAGGGATTCTCAGGATTTTTGCATTGGGTCACCCCAAATTCACCATCAGATCACATGTCTGTGGCCACAGCATGAAGCACAAAAATGATACGTCCACTGTTTCATTCAGAATATTTTTTCCCTTGTTTTCCTCCTCTAAAAACGATGTGCGTGTTATGGTCAGGTGCGTGTTATAGAGCGAAAAATACGGTAATTTATCTCCCCGCTCTGGACCCCAAAGTCCACCAAGTGAAAAACTGTGTTTTAAAAGAGTGAGCATACACTTACAATCAAGGCGTGGTTAAGTGTACACCCAGGATTTTGCTTTTGGTACCAGATCTGAGCTTTTAGTCTAATAGTACGAAAATCAATTCCTGGTCTCCCCTTGCTCCCCCATGAGTTTTCTTCTTTCCATCATCCTGCTTCTGGGAAAAACGACAACAACTCAGGGTCAGAAATCTTCTACAAATCCCCCAGAGATCCGCCAGTAATCTGATCTACTCTCTACCCACCCTTGCCGTAGGACATAGGCAGTAACTGCTGCCATTCTATGGCTTATGCCCATGTACTCAATTCTGTGAAATGCACAGAGTTCCTTCCCGCCGTTGATGGGAACAGGATTGGCCCATGTCTAGGTACTTCCAGAACTGGACGACCTTCAATGTTGCCTCAGACCACCTGATTCGACCCTTTGAGAATATAGGACTATGCAAGCTGTTTTATGGTAGCCCACTTGGCCAACTTGCCTTACTATGTTCCCTTTCATGCCTTAGCTTACGGTATGGCACCTTCTCTTCCCCTGGCCATTCAAGTGTTTGTTGTCAGGTCAGACTAAGTGCTGCTTACACTGACTCGGTGAGGACCCAGAGGTCCCTTTCACACATTATGAATTTATATCAAAGGAGTAATCCTACACATTGGTCCTCACCTTGTCTTCCTAGGCTGTGAACCATCAGTTTGGATCGGACTGTTGGCTATGGAAGAGTAAACAGCTCAATGTCCACGTAGATCATTCTTTCCAAGCACTGGTCATGGGGACCCTCGATACATAAGGGGCTCCTGGTTATGGATTTGGGCACTGTGAGGTGTGTCGGAATTTAAACTGAAAGAACGTTGTATTCATACTTCCCCTGTTACGTTTCCAGGCAACTAGGGTTTCGTGCACATTCAACCCAAAATGCAAATTCTGGACCAGGATTACCCAAACCCTACATCAGGACAGACCACATTCTGAAACGGGAATAAAACCTCCTTGCTTCTTTTAGAAAACATATTCTTGTTTGACATCATTTTTAGTCTGTTCCTGCTGAATGTGGAGGAACAGCATTTGCTATGCCAAGCACCTAGAGCTATACCTTGAACACGAGAAGCCCTTGCTTAACTTGTCCGTTTTACTGGTTGTCTCCCTTCCCGTAAGAATTGCAAACTTGCTTTGAAGAAGAAGAGTTGAGGTTTATTCATTTTGGCAGCATGTGTGCCAAGGCTCCAAGTTCTGTAGCTTCACACTTGCAGAATACTCATAGCCTTACCTAGGAGCACTTGGGAGTACATAAATTGTGGCAAATGGACTACATAAATTGATGATGTGGTAAGTGGTCCACAATGAATCTGGATAACAAGGAGCTTGGGAGAAGTACAGTTCTCCCCGAAATGATTATTTCCCTCCCTCCTGTGCCCCACTGTTTTTTGTTATACCGATCGTGTAAAATAAAACTGGAATTATTTACAAAACAAGTTTCCAAAGAAATAGCCTTTTCCTCACATCTCATAGGTACGGACCACGAGGTACGGCAAAAATAATGTTACTGTCTTTAATCTGCATTCAAATGTGGATGTGCTTTTGTGTGTGCAGTGTTGACTAATCTGTCTCATTTTCAGAAGTAAAAACTACATCTAAGAAAAGGGAAAGGAAGGACTTTTCTCATTGATGTCAATAAGGGTGATTTGCTCTTGAGTTCATTGTAGCCAGAATCTGCTTACGGTTCCTGCTTATGCTTTCCGGCACTTGTTTTTCCTCCTTTTGCTCCATCCCTCTTGTGCAACTTGACCTAAGCCAAAGCGTTTGAATGAAAAAAACGGGAGAGGTATTCCTGGCTTTGGGGTGTTCAGACTTTAAAGCCACAGTCCTGTTGGCTGAAAAGCATCTACCCCAGTGGTGTGGATAGGAAGAATTGTACTTTAAAGTGTCTGTGCTTGTCTACCACTGAGTGTAACAGTCTCACAGTGTTATGCACATGAATGTATGTGTCTACATGGGGGAAAAATGTATAAAGTGTAATTTATATATTTATGTCTGAGTGGGATGTGGCAGTAATGTTGCTTCAGTCTTGATTCCCTTCACCCCTCCCATCTAAAAAAGAAAATACAGTGGTACCTTGGTTTTCAAACATCTTGGAAGTCAAACGTTTCAGTTTTCGAACTATGAAAACCCAGAAGTAAATGCTTCTGTTTTTGAACGCGCCTCGGAAGTCGTAACAGCTTTCGCTGAGTGTTTCTCCATTAAATTTGCAGGCCACCCTTTGCGCTTCTTGGTTTTAAAATGTTTCAGAAGTCAAACAGTCTTCCGGAACGGATTACATTTGAAAACTGAGGTGCCACTATATTTTAATAGATTTCATATACCGGTGTCAATTGTAGATTTCACTGGTTTGGAAAGATCCCATTGCCACTTGTGGACTTGCAGATTTCTGAGATTGTCCATGATTCTGTTGCATTATGTGGGCGGGATAGAAACCGAACCAGAAAGGAAGACACCTTCCTTTTAACCAGGCAGAGTGAATAATGCTGGTGTTTGTCAGCACTCTTGATCACTAGGAAAACCAGTGTTAACTGGACCAACCCACACGCCTTGATTTGGGGGAGATAAACTGTGTGGTAACAGTACTCAACAGCAGATAGCAGAAGCATCTGGAATTCCTGTCGGAGTTCGGTAGGATATATTCCAGTGGAAGAAGTTCCCAAAATGTGCCCCTAGCCACTGAGAGCTGTGGATGCTAGCAGATTTGCAGCACAATCCCATACATGTCTACTCAAAAGTAAATCCCATTGAGTTCAGTAGGACCCCCAGGAAAGTGGATGTAGGACTGCAGCCTTATGCAGAAGGAGATCCCCCTTCCTTCCCAGCACACACAAGCAAGTGGAGACATGCATTTTATCAGCACTAGTCCAAAATTTTTGCCTTCAAAGGATGGGAAATTGAAGACTGGATGAAGAGCTTTTCAGTAATTATGCGTCTGAGACTTGCAGCCTGAAGGCAATTTTTCAGTACCACTATATCTTAAAGAGAAGCCTAAAGCCCTCTGGAGCACATGGAAGTCCACAGCAAAGCTTCCAGCAGGTTCCTTTCAAGTCAATCGCTGGTTTGCCGATAAGCAAAGCAACTGTCTCAATCCAGAAATATTGCAGGCTGGTCATCCATGGAGCTTACTCAAACCATCGCTGTGTTGCGGCCCCTAATGTGGTCCCTTGACATTGAGGGCAATTGTTGTGCCTGGGCAACATCCCAGAATGGCCTAATTTGTCCTCTTGAGGCCACCATCCAAAGAAAAGGAGAAGTTGAAGCCTTTTGGCATTGCTGTCTAGTTGCATACTATGGTTTGTATACAGAGTTGCATTAAATCTGTTGTTCTGTTAGCGCAAGAGTGAACCCTTGCAAAACAGAGCTTTCCTTCCCCTCTGCGTGTCCCCTAAATCTGTTCTTGGGGTCCCCACAACCCTCCAGAGCTGATTGGAGGAGGCTGCAGGGGGAGAAGAAGTTCTGTTGCACAAGCATGGTTCCTTATGCAAATAGAACAAGGGTGTTGGGTGCCACCCTAAAGCTTTTAAATAGGAAGCGTGGCTGCTGAATGGCTCTTACCCATGCAATAGAATGAGGTGTTTCAAGCATCTTCTTCCCAGTGTTCAGGTAGGGCTGAGGTTGCTCATGGATCCAAAATCACACCACCAACACACAAGAGTTGGGATTTCTGCCTGCTTTTCTAGGGAGTTGGACTAGTTGACACTTGGGATCCTTTCCAAGTCTGTGATTCTGTGAAGAGAGCGGGTGTTACGTCTGCTTGGAGGAACTCTGAGGTCTGTAGAAGTAGGGAAATGATCTTTTTGAGGAGGAAAACCCCCCAAACCCAGCCCAGTGGAACTAGAGCATCGTCAGTGGCTGCCCAAAGCTGGCTGGCAGGTGCTGGAGAAAGAGAAATCACAATGACTGGAAGGGGAGGAATGGAATGGAGTAAGCTGGGGGAGGGCGTGGCTGATGGACTGGAGCACTGCAGAGGAGCACTCCACCGTGCAGCACTTAGGGTTGTATCCAAATGCTACTCCAACTCCGAGTATACTCATCGGAATTAGTGGATGTGACTTCCTTAGGTCTATTCATTCCAATGAGTCTACTCTGAACAGCACTTAATTGGATGCAACCCTTTGATGCAGGTCCCTCTTGTGTTTTCTGTTTCTGGCTCATCCATATTATATGCAAGTTAGTCTTTGATATAAAACATTTCCTGCGTTGCGAGCTTAAGAGTTTGCACGCGATATTCTGAAGGTGGACTCTTTGTATACCAGGAAATGGAAGTGTGGTAGTCAACTGAGTTTCCCTCCCAGCAGACCTACTGAAATCACTGGACCTATCTTAGCTGTGTGCCTTAATTTCAGTGGGTCTGCTCGTAAGTAAAACTTCTTTGAATAGCACCCAAAACTGATGTGGGGAATATTTGGCTCAGTCCAGATGTTGCTGAACTACAATTCCCATCAGCCCCAGAAAGCATGGCCAAAGGCCAGGGAGCTGTAATTCAGCAATATGCAGGGGGTTATAGAATTGTGGCGCTAGAAGGTCAGCGGTTTGAATCCCTTTCGACAGGGTGAGCTCCCGTTGCTCGGTCCCAGCTTCTGCCAACCTAGCAGTTCGAAAGCACGTCAAAGTGCAAGTAGATAAATAGGTACTGCTCTGTTGGGAAGGTAAACGGTGTTTCCGTGCGCTGCTCTGGTTCGCCAGAAGCGGCTTAGTCATGCTGGCCACAAGACCTGGAAGCTGTACACCGGCTCCCTCGTCCAATAAAGTGAGATGAGCACCGCAACCCCAGAGTCGGCCACAACTGGGGGTCCCTTTACCTTTATAGAATTGTAGCATTGGAAGGGACCCTGAGGGTCATCTAGTCCAACCCTCTGCAATGCAGAAATCTCAACACCGGACCCAAAGGTTCTACCTTTCCTACTCTATTTGTCTTTTCAGAGTTGGTAGAATGAATAGTGCCACTTTAAACGAAGGCTGCTCCCCAGCAAAGCTTGCAACCGTCTGAGCTGGACCCTTCCTCCCCGTGTTGCTCATTTTCTATGACTGGAGGTTTTGTTTGTGTTTTAGATATTTGAGACCATTCAGCAGCAGCACCCCCCGCTGTAGTTTGAAGTGACCCAGTCCGTTCTACCGCAACATCCCACTGCCTGTGTGGAGTCAACCAAATTCCAGGGGCTTGGGGTGTGCATCAATGGTTGTAATCCAGAGTGCCTTATATTGGAAGGAAACTTAGCAACAGCTGTGGCTTCTAACCCTGCAGCACCAGCTGGAAAAAGCACAACTTTGATGCACCTCTTCAAAAACTGTGAAACCCTTTGGGCGCCTCTGTGAAGAGAGGCTGGCTTGGAGATGGGGACTTTTCAGATTTGGAGGCAGAATGTCAGTGAATCCCAGCTATTTGGGAGAAGTCAACAGAGAAGGGATATTGCCTTCATGCCTCAAACTTGCGAGCTTCCTGGAGGCAACTGGTTGGGTCATTGCAGGGCATAGCATGCTAGACTTCATCTCTTACTCCTCCCCTGATCCTGCGAGCTTTCCTCTTTCCCTCTGATTCTGCAAATCACCTGCCACTGATTATTATTATTCTCTTTATGAATCACTTCCTTTAGGGCTTCTAGAAGTGATGTATTTACAGTGGTACCTTGGTTCTCAAACTTAATCCATTCCGGAAGTCGGTTCCAAAACCAAGGTGCGCTTTCCCATAGAAAGTAATGCAAAATGGATTGATCCGTTCCAAACTTTAAAAAACAACCCCTAAAACAGCAATTTAACATGAATTTTACTATCTAACGAGACCATTGATCCATAAAGTGAAAGTAATAAACAATGTACTGCAGTCACACAATCAATCAGTAGCTGAACTGGGTTCCACACAGTCACAAAAACAAAACGAAAAGAGCCGCAAAAACAAAAACGCAAAATAAATAGCAAAAACAGACAGACCTCAGCGAAACACTCAAATTGGAAGTGTGGCGCTCAAAATGGAAGCGTAACACACAAAACGGAGCATGTTCGGCTTCTGAAAAAAGTTCACAAACTGGAACACTTCTGGGTTTGCAGTGTTTGGGTTCCAAGTTGTTTGAGTTCCAAGGCGTTTGAGTACCAAGGTACCACTGTGTTGGATTTATTAGTTGCCCCCCATTTTTTACCAAATGTATCTCAAATAGACTTACAGAGCAGTACAAAATTTAAAACCAGTTTAAAGCTAAAAGAGAAAAGTAACCCCTCCATACCTATGAAAGGCAGGTCTAACACACCCCTCTTCTGCAAAGAGCCCACAAATATTGAAACACTCCAAAACCTGTTAAAAAGAAACATTTTTGCCTGGTGCCTAAGTGTAGAAATATGTGCAATGGACTTAGCAGATATAAAAACAGGTATCTTAACAGATATTAAAAACAATTTTACAAGAACATGCATAAAACCAGCACATATCCACCATGGAAACCAACTGGTATCTCAACATTCCTACTTTCATCCTGGTGGTCTTGATGAAAATCCAGAGTTTGGCCCATTTCTCATAACAAATAAATAGCACCGGGGAGAAACAAGTCTGTTATGCTATCATCAGATAGTCATTTCCTGCACATCAAAATATCCAGTCTCCCGTGACTCCCATGGCAGTGGAGTATGCAAAGGCAGCACCGATTCAGCAGATTCAGACTCGCGCTTCTCATGGGAATTGCCAGCAATTCATTAGAGACAGTATTGAACACACACAGACACACACACACCCTGAGCAATTCTTCATTGCCTCCTGTCAACTTCATGCTTGAGAAACGAAACGCAAAGAAAGGGGTGATATTTGGCAAGAAATGAATCTTTGCATGGTTCATCCAAGCAGGTGTCCCTTGCAAAGAGCCTATCACTGGGCGCATTATGCCAACCTTCCTCAAACTGATGCATACCTTGGTCTTTTGAACTATAACTTCCATGAGCCCCAGTCAGCGTGCCACAAGGAGCAGTGTGACATAGTGGTACAGTGGTACCTCTGGTTACGTACTTACCGTAATTCGTTCCAGAGGTCCGTTCTTAACCTGAAACTGTTCTTAACCTGAAGCACCACTTTAGCTAATGGGGCCTCCTGCTGCTGCCACGCTGCCGGAGCACGATTTCTGTTCTCATCCTGAAGCAAAGTTCTTAACCCGAGGTACTATTTCTGGGTTAGCGGAGTCTGTAACCTGAAGCATCTGTAAGCTGAAGCGTATGTAACCCGAGGTACCACTGTACTATGAATCTTATCTACATAACTGTTTTGATTCTTTGCATTGTAGGGAGATGTGATGTATTGACATACACTGTTTATTATGTTCCGTGTTGTCAATCCATCATGGGCCCAATTAAGACATATGAAGCAGCATTGTCAAATTATACATAATACAATCCCAGCAATAAACCACTGAACGCCTCTAAAACAGAGTCATAGAATCATAGAGTTGGAAGAGACCACAAGGGCCATCGAGTCCAACCCCCTGCCGAGCAGGAAACACCATCAGAGCACTCCTGACATATGGTTGTCAAGCCTCTGCTTAAAGACCTCCAAAGTAGGAGACTCCACCACACTCCTTGGCAGCAAATTCCACTGTTGAACAGCTCTTACTGTCAGGAAGTTCTTTCTAATGTTTAGGTGGAATCTTCTTTCTTGTAGTTTGAATCCATTGCTCCGTGTCCGCTTCTCTGGAGCAGCAGAAAACAACCTTTCTCCCTCCTCTATATGACATCCTTTTATATATTTGAACATGGCTATCATATCACCCCTTAACCTCCTCTTCTCCAGGCTAAACATGCCCAGCTCCCTTAGCCGTTCCTCATAAGGCATCGTTTCCAGGCCTTTGACCATTTTGGTTGCCCTGCTCTGGACACGTTCCAGTTTGTCAGTGTCCTTTTTGAACTGTGGTGCCCAGAACTGGACACAGTACTCCAGGTGAGGTCTGACCAGAGCAGAATACAGTGGCACTATTACTTCCCATAGTCTCATAGGCCACAGTCACAACACACATTGAAAACACTATGATATCACTCTATATAGACTGCCTTCTCTTTGAAGGTGTTGTCTGTTAGAAGGGATGTAAAGACATAAGAAAAAGCCTGCTGGATCCGGCCCATGGCCTATCTTGTCCAGCATCCTGTTCTCACAGTGACCACCCAGATGATTGTGCAACACCCTCCCCCAGAGAATTCTGGGAGCTGTAGTTAAGGGCACTGAGAAGTTGTTAGGAAACCCCCATTCCCTTCCCAGAGCTACAGTTTTCAGAATTTCCCTTGAAGAGAAATTGATGGTTGAACAATTCTGTAGATTGTAGGTCTGTGAGGGGATTAAGGGGGTCTCCTAACAACTCTCTTCTCACAACTAATTTAATTATTTTTTATGTTATGTTTATGTAGCCCCCTTGATATTGAGGGACGATTTCTAATCATCGTGGGAAAGGGAGGTCACTAACGAGGTTCAATCCTGCGGATTGTCTCATCTTTACTTTGAGTCTATGACGTATAATCAAGCTAGAGCTGTGATCTCCCGGAGACTGAGCGACATTGCCAGACAAGAGGACATAGCCCAGGTAAAACCAGGGATGTTCCTAGGGGACCAGATTTATCGGACCATACCAGCCCCCTACCTTGCAGAAATCCACTATGTGGAATACCGCAGACTTCTTACAGCGGCTAGATTAAATGTCCTTGACTCTGCGATATTGTGGGGAAGGTACAGGGGAGTACCATACGCCCAGAGAACCTGTCACTGTGCCATGGGTGTGGTTGAGTCCACCGAACACATTCTCTTGACTTGCCCTTCTTATGCAGAGCTTAGACAAAATTTTATAGACCCACTCCTATGTCAATCTAGCTTCCTATCCGGAGAAAACCAGGTTTTACACTTGCTGAATAACGTCACTAGAGCTATACCTTCCTTGGTGGCCAAATTTCTTTTTTTAGCTTTTAAGCGTCGCAAGACTATAATTGACTGTATTGATATGGGGCTATCTGCTTAGCCCATTTTAGTGTTGGCTAAGTTCTAAAATCTTCCTGGAGCTTTTAACTGTGTATTGACAAATGTACTTTTTTTCTGACTGACGGTTGAATAAAAAGGTTGATGATGATTTTATGTTCCAAAGCTGACCTGATCTGTACCATTGGAAGTCAGTGTGAGAAACGGCTTAAAAAACAACTTTGCTTTTTTATGTAGTGAAGGAATGGGGAACCTGTGGCTCTCTGGACATTTGCTGAACTGCATCTCCCATTGGCCATGCTGACCAGGGCTGATGGAGTTCAACAACATCTAGAAAACTCCAGGTTGACTACCCCAGATGTGGAGAACATTGTTCAGGTCCCTGCTTTCCCATGAAGTCTACTTGCTGGCCTTGAGCCATTTATTATCATTCACCCTAACCAGCCTCACAGGGTTGTTGTGAGAAGAAAATGGGATATCCCCCTATATATACCTCCCTAATCTTTTTACAGGAAGGATGGAACGCAAATATCACATTTCTTTAGGAATGCAGTCTGCACCATAAAACCCTCAAGCCTTTAATTCTTTTTCGGCATCTGCTTAAAAACAATCCCCTCTTTTTATTATTGTGATATTATTAGTGCTATAAAAATAGATTTATTTCCTGGACCCGTTCAAACAGCAATGCGTAATTCTTCCAGAAAGACAGCTTCCCACAAAGGCTTTCTTGAAGCTGAATTGCCCTGGTAAATATAATGGCATGAGACCAACATGGAGAGGGAAATTGTGGCTTTTTTACTCAACAAATTAAACAAAACATGAAAAGCTCATCTACTTTGGGTCAGGACGTATTTTGCTTTGTAAAATATGTTAAGTATTTCTTATCAGACGTTTGTCCCAATTAGCGAGTAGAATAACTCGTGAAAATGGGTTTGTTTTGCTTCCAAGGGCGGACTGAATATAAATACATTCCGCGTATCCCGTGTGAAATAAGAATTTATTTCCACAGAGACAGGCCCAGCCTGTGGAGCTCAAGTTACAGGGCTCCCTGTTACGTCCCCTCAATATTCAGGCTGGCCAGCTGAATTCTCCTTCACAGCCCCAATCATCCACTGAGGAGATACAGATTCACACACAACCTCCCACATTTCACAGATGAAAGCAGGAATGTGCTTTTAACACTCACAATTCCCACACCAAGGATCTCTCCCCAGGATCTACGTTGCCTGCTATATGGTGCATTGATCTGCCCTCTCCTCTGTGGATTTAAAAGCCAACTTAACAGGGACATGGGTGGCGCTGTGGGTTAAACCACAGAGCCAAGGACTTGCTGATCAGAAGGTCGGCGGTTCGAATCCCTGCGACGGGGTGAGGTCCCATTGCTCGGCCCCTGCTCCTGCCAACCTAGCAGTTTGAAAGCACGTCAAAGTGCAAGTAGATAAATAGGTACCACTCCGGTGGGAAGGCAAACGGCATTTCAATGCACTGCTCTGGTTCGCCAGAAGCAGCTTAGCCACATGACCTGGAAGCTGTACGCCGGCACCCTCGGCCAATAAAGCGAGATGAGTGCCGCAACCCCAGAGTCGGCCACGACTGGACCTAATGGTCAGGGGTCCCTTTACCTTTACTAATTTGGTTAAAGATAATGTTTGGAAAAACAACAACTGTGTAACTGTGCTGCAGTCTGCTGTCAACAGAACAAAATATGCACTGCCTTGCATGCAGAAGCGTCAGGTTCAGTCCCAGGAATCTCCCGGGACGGCTGGGAGACCTTCCCTGTCCGAGACCCTGGAGAGCCAAACGGTGTAGATTAATGGTGGACCAACTGAACCAGTATAAGGCAGCTTCCAGTGTCCCTCCGTTTGCTGCCTTCAGTGGCATGGTGCCTTGGCACCCGTGTGGAACTGGCACCCACAGGACGCAGTGATTTCCACCAACCTATATGGCTTTAAAGGGACGCGGGTGGCGCTGTGGGTTAAACCACAGAGCCTAGGACTTGCCGATCAGAAGGTCGGCGGTTCGAATCCCCACGACGGGGTGAGCTCCCGTTGCTCGGTCCCAGCTCCTGCCAACCTAGCAGTTCAAAAGCACAAAGTGAAAGTAGATAAATAGGTACTGCTCCGGCGGGAAGGTAAACGGCATTTCCGTGCGCTGCTCTGGTTCGCCAGAAGCGGCTTAGTCATGCTGGCCACATGACCCGGAAGCTGTACACTGACTCCCTCGGCCAATAAAGCGAGATGAGCGCAGCAACCCCAGAGTCGGTCACGACTGGACCTAATGGTCAGGGGTCCCTTTACCTTTACTATATGGCTTTAAAGGATGATGGGACAAATTCATGGAGGAGAGGGTTGTCGATGGCTGCTGGCCATGATGTCTTTGCTCTGCTTCAAAGTTGGAGGCAGCCGTGCTTCTGAAAACCAGTTGCTTGGAATGAAAAAACAGGAGGGGCCTCTTACTCTCTGGTCCTGCTTGTGGGTTTCCCACAGACACCTGGTTGGCCAATGTGATGATGGGCTTGAGGGGCCATTGGCCTGATAAAACAGGCCCTTCTCATGTCCTCTGTTTGAAGGAGCCCTTTGTCCAAAGGACTGTCCAACCCATGTACTGTTTAAAGATAAAGAAGCCTCAAGAGAAGAAAGCAGGCACTTTGAAGTTGTCCATCAGCCATTAGGACCTGGACAGTAGAGCGATGAAGGCACACAGCACAGCAGGTCACCCTACTATGGTGAGAGGCATCTCTACTGAAATTACCTTAATTCTTCCTAAATTTGCACAGGTGATTTTTCTGTCCTCTTTTTGGGCAATGGGTAAGGATGTGGGAAGAGTTCTGATTCAGTTCACATTTAAGGCCAAAACTATCAAACGCACACTTTCAAAAACAATATGAAAACCGAAACATAGTCACCCTTTGAAATCTGCATTTACTTCACATTTGGCAGTTCTCCAGCCCAGGTTTGCCTAAATGCATATATCAGAAGAAATTGCGCGTAAAAATGAATATATTGGCGAAAATAATATAAAAGGGTATGACTTTACGAGAAGTTGCTTGTGTATGTTAGCCAAAACTGCACATAAATGTGCTTATTAGAAGAAATTCGCACTAAAATGCTGAATTTTTATAATGGATTTGTTTTATTTTTAAATCACAAGTTGGTGCAGAAATGTGGAGAATTTAAGTTTGGAACATTGAGAAACTGAGAGTTGCAAAATTGACAGATGCGTCCATCACTACTGGTGAGGAAGAGGCTACCCTATAGAGCACTGAAGCTGCCCCCTTCTACCTGATACTGGAAATCCTATTCACATCCCTTCACAATGTACCCTGCCATTTTGCTTCTGAGATTCAGGTAATTTGACCCCACCTCCTGAATCTTAAGGACTAGAAATTTGCCTAGAAACGAACGCAGGCTTTTGTACTAAGCCGCTGAATTTTGTGCCCAGTACCAATTGAAGGGATGCGGGTGGCACTGTAGTCTAAACCACTGAGCCTCTTGGGCTTGCTGATCAGAAGGTCGGCGGTTTGAATCCCCGCAACGGGGTGAGCTCCCATTGCTCAGTCCCTGCTTCTGCCAACCTAGCAGTTTGAAAGCACGTTAAAGTGCAAGTAGATAAATAGTGTTTCCGTGCACTGCTCTGGTTCGCCAGAAGCGGCTTAGTCATGCTGGCCACATGACCCGGAAGCTGTGTGCTGGCTCCCTCGGCCAGTAAAGCAAGATGAATGCCGCAACCTCAGAGTCGTCCCTGACTGGACTTAATGGTCAGGGGTCCCTTTACCTTTTCCAATTGAATATCCATGCAGCTCACAACTCAGATGGATGTATAGCTGTCTAAAAGGCAGGTGGTTTCAAGCAGCAGTTTAAGGGAAGTTTGTTCAGATCCTGGCCAGTTGCCTTCAGCTGGGCTCATTAACACCAGCCACCCGCGAGTGGTTTCTCTGTGTGACATTGGCTCCCCTGAAGTATCAGCAGATGTTAATGAGGTAGCAAGGAGTTTGCCTGCAGCTCAGAAAGCTTCGCCTTGTGCACCTTCTGTGTGCAAAGAGGCATGCCTTTTGAGCAATGCTAGTTAACCACCATCGCCAGGCTAAAAAACCAAGCAAACCAGAAAACTCACAAGAGTGCAATAGATATAGGACATAATATAGATTTGAACCTCTGGGAAAAACTCTAGAAGAGTGATTTGAAGTTCACAGCATGCTATTCTTTGAAGGAGAACTACCTGAAAATTATTTGTAGATGGTATTTAACTCTGAGTAGACTTGCTAAAATATATAAGTCTGAATCAGATATGTGTTGGAGATGTAAAGAGGTTGATGGTACATTTTGTCATATGTGGTGGACTTGTAAAAGGGTAAAAGAGTATTGGGATGTGATATATAATGAATTGGGGAAAAAATGTTTAAAAGTACATTTCCAAAAAACCAGAGTCCTTTTTGTTGGGGATAATTCAGAGGGAAATTCTCAGGTGTCAAAAAAGGCTATATATGTATGCTACTACCACAGCCCATGTATTGTCAGCCCCAAAATGGAAAACGAGTGAGGAATGGCAACTGATGGAATACACACAGCTTGCAGACTTATAGAATAAGAGAACAAGAAGAATGCACATTTAAAGAAGACTGGAAAATGTTTACTGAATATATCAGTGAAAATTGTGTAAGTTTGAAAAACGCTGGTAGCATTAAGATAAATTCAATAGTGTAAATACTGTATTTTTCTGTCTATAAGACGCCCCCTTGTATAAGACACACCCTATTTTTGGGAGCTCCAATTTAATAAAATCGGGGAGATGGCCCAGAGCTTTTTTGGGGGGGGGGCTGCGAAAAATCACTCAACCACCTCCAAAATAATTATGGGAACTGTAGCTTGTTAAGGGTGCTCAGAGTCCTCTGAAAGCCCTTACTGCCTTCGCAGAGCTACTGTTCTCAGAGTTCCCTGTGAAGAGGGATTGATTGTTAAACCACTCTGAAAATTGTAGCTAATGTATACATTTTGGTAGACACAGCGGGGAGGGAGAACCACATTGCAAAATTCGTAAAAGTGCAAACTTCAAAGGACGACTGTGTTTTTTCGGCTCTTGTATTGGAAAGTGAGAATTTGAAAGATTTGGCTTCAGATATTGTCAGGGGTTTAGGAGCAGAGGCACGGGCAAGGGAGGAAACAGAGAGCGAAGGGGAGGAGGCAGAAGAAAAGATGAGTGATGACGACGACCCGAGATCTCCTAGTCTTTCCAGTGAATCAGAGGATTCACAGAAAGGAGCACCAGTGGCCAGGGCAAGGGGGGCACCCCAGGAAGATAGAGCCAGAAGGGACTCAGGGGGGAGCAGCTGGAAATCGGGACCAGCGTCACCGCCAGGAAGCAGGGAAGAGGAAGGGAGCCAGGGGGGAAGCGCTGGCAGCTCACCACAGGAGGGAGGGCATGAGTCAGGAGTGGCCACACCTCCATCGGGGAGCGAAGAAACGGTTAAGAGGAAGGTGGAAGGTTGGGCGCGCGCGCCAAGTTCAAATGCAGAGGAAGGCGGCGCAGTAAGCAGCCCCGAAAGGGAACCAGGTCCTAAAGCCCGGCGCAAGGAGGCAGGAGGGTCCGGGTCAGCGTCAGAAGAATCCCGGAAGGAGGAGGCCCCGGGGGGTAGAGGGACCCAGAGGAGGACAGTCAGGCGGAAAAGGTGGAGCAAGGCTAGGATATTAAGCTGGTGCTCACGGGGCGGAGACTCAGACGGAGCTTCGCCGATCTAGCTACTAGACGTAGAGTTTGCGCGCAGCAGCGTGAGAATGGAAACTGTAATTCAATAAAGACTTTTACTTAATGATCGCTGGCTAGCGTGATCCTCTGTGAGCTAGGATCTTCAAGCAGCTCTGACAGTAAGCTCCGTCTCTCCATTGTGGGCATCTACAGCCTCGAGGAGGGGAGAGAAACAGGTGCCTACTAGCGAGCTCACGAACGGCAGACGACATGACGGCTGAGCAGCAGATAGAGGACCTCAGAAAAGCAGTGGCACAACTGAACGCCGAGGTTCTCGCATCCAGGAAGAGAGAGGAGGAGGCAGCTGCCGCCTGCAGGGATCTCCAGGTCAGGTTAGACGTGCTGACAAAGCAGACACCCCGGCAGGAGGGAATTGGGTTGGCGAGACGGACAGGCGGGCTGGTCTCTCACTTCGATGGGAACCTGCAACAGTATCCCAACTTTAGAGCCGACGTACTGTGCGCATTGCAACTGCTGCATAAAGACTTTAGAGATGAACAAGAGAGAGTGGGGTTCATCATGTCCCATCTGCATGGGGATGCGAAAGCATGGCTACGCAATTTATGGAGAGATAAGGATCCGGCGCTCCAGAATGCGGATGCCTTTATTAAAGCGATGGATGGGTGCTTTTTATCAAGTATTGACGTGGATCTTGCACGGAAGGAGGTGCATGGGCTGAGACAAGGGAGGGCCAGCGTCAGGCAGTATCATGCCCGCTTTTTCGCCTTGGTCAGTGCCCTGGAATGGGACAGAGATTCGGCTCCTGTAAGAGACCTCTTTTGGGAGGGGCTGCACAACTCGATTAAAGATGAGATCGCGAGGGGGGAGAGACCCCGAACCACCCAGGAGGTCGTTCAGAGGGCACTGGCAGTGGGGGTGAGGCTGGAAGGACGTCCGTGGAGCAAGGACGAAGGGCGTGGAGGGCGCGAACCAGCCGGGGGCCCCTCCTTCCTTCCCAGAGAAGCAGCGCGGGCGCAATCCACGCCTCCGCCAGGAGGAGGAGCCGAACCTATGGAGGTTGGAGGTGCAAGGGCTCAGTCAGCAACCAGAGCCCTAGCACCGGCAGCAGTGAAAGCGAAGCCTCCTAGAGGGAACAGGAAGTGTTACGTCTGTGGGGAGCCAGGGCATATGGCAAAAGAGTGTCCCCAGAGGCCCCACAAGCTCACTGCAGCCTCAGCAATGGTGACTGCAGCAACGCAGCAAGGAGGACCACAGCAGGGAAACGACGCGGTCTGGCTGGAGGAAGAGGCACTGGGGCCCAGCCAGACGTGTTAGTGACGCAGTCCCCAGAGATTTTACAGCCCGTGAACCCCCTTCCGCCCAAACCAGTAGTGAGGCTCACAGCATCTCTCCAGCTGCCCAATGGAATCACCATAGACGTGCCAATCACCATTGACTCAGGCAGCAATGCGGACTTTATAGGGCAGGACTTTGTCGACAGGCACGCTGTGCAGTTGCTGCCGGCCACACTGCCCCTGCAGGTTGTCACGGTGGATGGCAGGGAGCTGCTCGGGGGGCAAGTGGTGAAGCAGACGCCACCAATGGTGATGCGACTTGGGAATCACAAAGAAATCATCAGCTTCAACGTCACTCAACTATCTGACACGCCCGTTGTATTGGGCATGAGTTGGCTGGACAAGCACAGCCCAACGATGGCTTGGTACCAGAGGCAGTTGATCTTCGGCTCTTCCTTTTGTGCTGAACACTGCATCGTGCCCAGGCAGGAAGGAGAGGAAGAGGAGTCACAGCTGCTGCTCGGCACGCTGCAAGCGATTCCCCACAAGTACGCTGAATTTTTGGAAGTTTTCTGCGAGAAGGAGGCAGACAGGCTACCCCCTCACAGACCATATGACTGCAAAATTGACCTGCTGCCGGGGGCGGCGCTGCCTAAAGGGAGACTGTATTCCATGTCAGAGGACGAACTGCAAGAACTCAAGGAGTTCATTGATCATAATTTGCAGCGCGGCTTCATCCGGGAGTCCAAGGCAGTGGGGGGCAGTCCCGTATTCTTTGTTAAGAAGCGGGACACGCCCCAAAAGAGACTCGTAGTGGATTACAGGATTTTGAACAGTGTGACTAGGCCATCGGACTTCCCCATGCCCCGAATTGACGACCTCCTCGCAAAGGTACGGAAGGGCAGAGTGTTCACCAAGTTGGACCTGCGGGGGGCGTACAACCTCATTCGCATGCGGGAGGGTGATGAGTGGAAGACAGCCATGTTCACGCCACTGGGGACCTACGAATATAGAGTTATGCCTTTTGGATTGCAAAATGGCTCCCACGTTTTTCAAGCTTTTATGCATCACGTGTTGGCGGGACTTCTCTACAAGACGTGCGTCTGTTTCTTAGATGACATCCTGATCTTTTCGGAGTCGCAGCAGGAGCATGACAAACACGTCAAGGAAGTGCTGAGCAGGCTAAAGCAACATAGGCTCTACGCCAAGCTGGAGAAGTGCCAATTCGACGTGACGGAGGTGGATTTTCTGGGCTACAAGCTGTCTGACAAGGGGCTCGCCATGGACAGCGCCAAGGTTCGAGCGGTGTTGGATTGGAAGAGCCCGCGCAACCGGAAGGAGGTCCAACGGTTTGTCGGCTTTGCGAACTTCTATCGCAAGTTTATCAAGGGCTTCGCGATGCAGACGGCGGCCATCACTGACACGCTTAGCTCCAAGAAAAAGAAGTTCATTTGGACAGAGCAGGCGGAGCAGTCCTTTCAGGCACTCAAGCGTCTCTTCGCGTCGGAAGAGCAGCTGCTTCATGTCAACCCCAGCAAGCCGATGAGGGTGGAGACAGACGCTTCGGACAGAGCCGTGGGGGCGGTCCTGCTGCAGAAAGACCCGCAGGGGGTGTGGCGACCGGGAGCGTTTTACTCCAGGAAGCTCAGCAAGTCCGAGCAGAACTACACCATATGGGACAGGGAGTTGCTGGCCATTCACGCAGCGTTCAAGGCGTGGAGGCACTTTCTGATCGGCGCCAAGCACACGGTGCAGGTTTGCACGGACCACAAGAATCTAGAGCACTGGCGCACGGCACAGTTCCTGAATCAGAGGCAGATACGTTGGGCTGAGTTCTTTGCGAACTTCGACTTCCGAATAGAGTATGTCCCGGGGGACACCAACATCATGGCAGACGCTCTCTCCCGTAAGCCACAGTATCTGGAGGACGCAACACCAGCGGCCGCCATGCACATCTTCGCACCGACAGTGTGGGCGTGCGCCGCGGCGACCGTGGACCTAGAGGCGGTGCGACGAGCGTTGCAGGGGGACTCCTTCGCACGAGCAAAGATGGCAGAGGTGCAAAGGGGCAAGGCAGCGGCCGACGGTTTCCAGCTAAGAGATGGATTGCTCATCCGTAAAGGGGCCATCTACGTGCCGGGAGACGAACTTCGAGCCAAGGTGCTGCAGCAGCTGCACGACGCGCCCACGGCCGGGCACTTTGGCAAGGAGAAGACGGTGGAATTAGTAGCCAGGGATTTCTGGTGGCCTGGAATGAGAGGGGAGGTCGCAGACTACGTGGCGAGGTGTGACACCTGCCAGAGGGCCAAACCGGTGCACAAACCGCCGGCCGGACTGTTGGAACCGCTGCAAACTCCGGTCGAACCTTGGGAAAGGGTGGCCCTGGACTTTGTCACGGATCTGCCCAGCTCAAGGGGCAAGACGGCAGTGCTGGTGGTGGTGGACCTGTTTTCCAAGATGGCCCATTTCATTCCGTGTGCTAAGGTGGCCACGGCGGAGCACACCGCCAAACTGTTCATAGACCACGTGTTCAAGGTTCACGGTCTGCCACGGTCTATTCTGTCCGACCGGGGGCGGCAGTTCATCTCGAATTTCTGGCAGAAGCTGATGGGCTTCCTGAACGTCAAGATCAACCTGGCGTCGGCGAGACACCCGCAGACCAACGGGCAAGCGGAGCGGGTCAATGCCATCATGCAGCAGTACCTGAGATGTTATGCAAATCAACAGCCTGCGACGTGGGTGGATTACCTGCCGCTTGCCGAATTCGCCTACAACAACACGAAGCACGTGTCCACGGGGGTCACGCCGTTCTTCGCCAACAACGGGAGACACCCCAGAACCTTCCCGGGACTGGAAAGAATGGGGGAGGGGGAGCCGCAGACAGCAGATGCGTTCGCGTCGGAGCTGCAGGAAGTCCACGATCAGCTGAGGCGCCACCTGGAGCTGGCCAAGCACGCATACAAGGTACAAGCAGACAAGCACAGAAGGGTTGGAGAAGAGCTCCACGTGGGAGACTGGGTTTGGTTAGCAGCCCATGCAGTGCCGGCCAGGTCGTTGGCCAAGAAGAAACTAGGGCATAAGCAACTGGGGCCCTACCAAGTCGAAGAGCAGGTCAACCCGGTAGCTTTCAGACTGGCACTTCCGGAGGGTTCCAGGATGCATCCAGTATTCCACAGATCGGTGCTCACTCCCTACAAGGCACCGCACAGGTTCCAGGAACCCGGAACGGCGCCGAGTCCGGCCAGGGACAGAACAGGGCACGCGGGAGTGGCACAGAAGGAGCGCATCAACGAAGTCACGGAGATTTTGGACTCCAGATGGGGGGAAGAGGGGGTAGAATACTTTCTCGCCAAGGAGGGCACCCCGGCCAGTGCGAACAGCTGGGTGCCGGGATACGCCTTAGACGAACCTCTGCTCAAAGACGAGTTTCATGCCCTCTTCCCACATAGACCTATGCCAGCAGACTTTTTCGACGACTGGCTTTTCACGCCCACGCTTTCGGCCAGCACGTTCCGGGGGTTCGACTCAGACGAGGAACCGACACGAGACGTCCGTTCCCCGGAGGGGTCACCCTCGGGATCCGCCTCGGAACCCTCGTATTGGTGGGACGATAGGCCAGAGGAGCAGTTCCGCAGAAAGTGGCTGGAATGCTCAGGACGAGCAACGCCGCCAGGAGGAAGTGAGGGAGAGACGGACATGGACATTTTCGGGGACGACCCTGGTTTCGAGCACGGCGGCACAGAGATGGAAGCGGAGGTGACCGTCGTCGACGAGAGCAGGGAGGAAGAACCGGAAGACTTCAGATGGAGGCCCGCCACGGGAAGCGACCGATATCCGACGTTCGTCCCTTTGCAACAGCAGCCCCCAGCTCCAGCACCGGAAGGAGGGGAGGGGGGAATGGGGGGCTTCGAGGGGGGGATGGATGTCAGGGGTTTAGGAGCAGAGGCACGGGCAAGGGAGGAAACAGAGAGCGAAGGGGAGGAGGCAGAAGAAAAGATGAGTGATGACGACGACCCGAGATCTCCTAGTCTTTCCAGTGAATCAGAGGATTCACAGAAAGGAGCACCAGTGGCCAGGGCAAGGGGGGCACCCCAGGAAGATAGAGCCAGAAGGGACTCAGGGGGGAGCAGCTGGAAATCGGGACCAGCGTCACCGCCAGGAAGCAGGGAAGAGGAAGGGAGCCAGGGGGGAAGCGCTGGCAGCTCACCACAGGAGGGAGGGCATGAGTCAGGAGTGGCCACACCTCCATCGGGGAGCGAAGAAACGGTTAAGAGGAAGGTGGAAGGTTGGGCGCGCGCGCCAAGTTCAAATGCAGAGGAAGGCGGCGCAGTAAGCAGCCCCGAAAGGGAACCAGGTCCTAAAGCCCGGCGCAAGGAGGCAGGAGGGTCCGGGTCAGCGTCAGAAGAATCCCGGAAGGAGGAGGCCCCGGGGGGTAGAGGGACCCAGAGGAGGACAGTCAGGCGGAAAAGGTGGAGCAAGGCTAGGATATTAAGCTGGTGCTCACGGGGCGGAGACTCAGACGGAGCTTCGCCGATCTAGCTACTAGACGTAGAGTTTGCGCGCAGCAGCGTGAGAATGGAAACTGTAATTCAATAAAGACTTTTACTTAATGATCGCTGGCTAGCGTGATCCTCTGTGAGCTAGGATCTTCAAGCAGCTCTGACAGATATGAACTGAATTGAATTTCTCTGCCTTCCCTAAACACAGGGCAACTGTGGCCAATTGGGGTAGCACAAGGGAAGCACAGAGGTGGGGAAGACATAGCTCCTTGCCAGTACTGTTGGACTCAGGCTACATAGTCACTGGGCAGGGATAATGGGAGTTGTAGTCCAACAATATCGGGGAAGCCAGAGAAATCCACCAGGGATTGTCAGATGCATCAGTCTACTAATTAGTTACACATTACTTCCTACTTCTTCCAGTGTAGGAAAAGAATAGTGTGTGAATCCCTCAGAGGATTGCAATGATCATCATCTTCTTGTACAGCAAAAAATCTGAAGGTCCCAGAGAGGGAGAGGCATGCTGTAACTTGTTGCTGTGTCACCGCCGCTGCAATCGCCATCTGCTTTCAGGGCTACAACATGAAGACTACCCACTTGGTGTAATTTCATATCTCATAGAAGCATTTTACACTTGTGAACTTTTCCTGACCTTTGCCTAATAACTTTGGGGGGGGGGAATACCTCTGATTCCTGTTTCCTCCAGTATTTGTTTGCCTTTCATGGAACGATCTATTTAAATGTGGCGTTAAGCATTTGCTGGTGCTACGGGCAAAATTCACAGGGTCATAGCAGACACTTGCAAACTTTGCAAGGTGGAGCTCGCTTAATTGAGCAGCAGCATTGCACAGTATTGGCATCGCCAGTGAGCTCGTATCTTGGTTTTTATGCTGTGTTAAAGGGACCCTGGGGGACGCGGGTGGCGCTGTGGTCTAAACCTCTGAGTCTCTTGGGCTTGCCGATCGGAAGGTTGGCAGTTCGAATCCCCATGACGGGGTGAGCTCCCGTTGCTCGGTCCCAGCTCCTGCCAACCTAGCAGTTCAAAAGCACACCAGAGCAAGTAGATAAATAGGTACCGCTCCGGTGGGAAGGTAAACGACGTTTCCGTGCACTGCTCTGGTTTCGCCAGAAGCGGCTTAGTTATGACACAGAAAAACTCTACGGACAAATGCCAGCTCCCTCGGCCAGTAAAGCGAGATGAGCGCCACAACCCCAGAGTCGTCTGTGGCTGGACTTAACTGTCAGGAGTCCTTTTCCTTTACCTTAAAGGATCCTGAGATGCTAACTAATCCAGAGCCATTTCCACTTTACCCCAGGATTCTTTGTAGTATGCTTTAAATATAAGGTGTATACTTTGTGATAATGATGTTGTTTAGTCATTTAGTCGTGTCCGACTCTTCGTGACCCCATGGACCAGAGCACACCAGGCACTCCAGCCTCCCGCTGCCTCCCGCAGTTTGGTCAAACTCATGTTGGTCGCTTCGAGAACACTGTCCAACCATCTCGTCCTCTTCTCGTCCAACCATCTTTCCCAACATCAGGGTCTTTTCCAGGGAGTCTTCTCTTCTCATGAGGTGGCCAAAGTATTGGAGTCTCAGCTTCAGGACCTGTCCTTCCAGTGACAGAATACGATCCCTTAAATCAGCCTTTCTCAACCTGTGGGTCCCCAGATGTTGTTGAACTACAACTCCCATCACCCCTAGCTAGCAAGGCCAGAGCTCAGGGATGATGGGAGTTGAAGTCCAACAACATGTGGGGTCCCACAGGTTGAGAACCGCTGCCTTAGATGATGTGGGTGGGGGAGGGGAGGGACCAAGAATTGTGGAACTGATGTGACATTTGCGGAGCAAGGAGGGATCGCTGGGTTGCCCCTTCCACCGAGAAGAGCATTTCCAATTTGCAAGCTGTCAGGCTTCTCTCTGCCCTCGTTACTCATGTCTTTATTTGTCCACATGACAAATGAGAACCTCTCCTCAAGCTGATTGCCAAAACTCCCTTGTGGAAAACAGAGAGAAACGGCTGAGTGAATTGGCCGCCTGAGACCTTTGACAGCCACAGACAGAATGGCCTTTTCATCCTTTCCTCAAATTAATAGTTTTGAGATTATAGCACACTTAAAGCACATTCACAGCTTATTCAACCCCCCCCCTCAGAGAATTCTGGGCATTGTAGTTTGTTAAGAGGTGTTGGGGCCTTAAGGGTAAACTACAGGGTCAATATTCTTTGAGGGAAAGAATGTGCGTTGAAGTGAAAGGGGTTGTGTTCACCCTTACTTCAGGCAACAATTGTATTTCATTTCTTCCCCACCCCATTCTCGCTCTCCAGGCTTCAGGAGAGCCGCAGCGCCAGCCCCACAAGGTCGGGGGACAGCGGGGAGGCGGAACGCCGCCATCCCACTGTCTCCCGATGTGGTTTGGAGGCTGACGGTGGGGAGACGCGTGCTTCTCCCCGCCGCCAGCCCCGCAAGCTCCGGGGACAGCTGGGAGGCGCAGCGCGTCTTCCCGCTGTCCCCGGACCTGGTCTGCAGCCGGGCGGTGGGGAGAAGAGCGCTTTCCCCCGCTGCCAGCCCCACAAGCGCCGGGGGGGGGGGAATAATTTTTTTCCCTTTATTTCCCCCCAAAAAACTTGGTGCGTCTTTTGGGCCGGTGCGTCCTATGGTGCGAAAAATACGGTAAATTGTAGTTTCTACACACATTCACACAGCTTTCTCTAGCCTTCATCCAGGCAAGCAAGATGAATTATCAGAGTTCAAGGACATATTCCAGCTAGGCAAAAAACATTCTGGAGAAGTGTGACTTGGGGAGAAGCTATGTGACTGGATAGATAAGTAAACAAATAAATACCATTAGGCAAAGAGAGGCAGCTGCCACAGGAACATCCCCCCCCCCAGATTTTATGAATGGACAGCAAATGAGTAAACAAATAAATACCATTAGGCAAAGAGAGGCAGCTGCCACAGGAACATTCCCCCCCCCCCCAGATTTTATGAATGGACAGCAAATGATTTGCTCTTTCTTCCTATATACATAAAAATGTAAGGCTGTCATCTTGCAGTTCCCACAACCACCTATAGGTGGCCACACCAACTCCAGCATAATGAGAGACTGGCAGGCAAGTGAGCAAGCTAAAGCTCCCAGTTTCAATCTCCAGCATCCCTGGGTAGGGCCAGGAATGTTCCTTGCCTGAAATCCTAGACAGCAGCTGCCAATCAGTGCAGACAACACTGAGCCAGAGGAATCAAAGGTCTGACTTAGTCTAAGGCAGGTTCCTGTTTTCCAAAGCTAGCCTATGGCATGGAATCCAGCACTTATGAAAACTGAGTTAATTTACTCCAAGTTATTCTTCTGTGACAGTTTTTCTTTTGTCTAATGTGACTTGCCAAATTATTGTTGTGCTTGCTGCCAATAAAAGAAATTATATTCTTTTGCGCACAGAGACAACATGAAAGCAAATGGGGAGGAGGAAATCCCCATAAAGGCCTGTTTTATCAGAACATGCAGCTGTCTGCTCTTTATGTAATCAGAATTTCATGCCTTTGGTGTTGACTATGTTCCATTAGTATGCTATGGTTTTGTCTCTGGAAACAAAATAAAAAATCACTTGGGAAATAAAAGTGTGCATTGCCTCCTTTTCCCCTCAGCCACCATTCTGAACGCACACAGAAGCCAGAGGTCTCCACAAAAGAGCCAAATGATTTGCTACATCGGACCTCCGTGTTCGGAGCAGCCCAGAGTAATCTTTTATTTCTGTAAAAGCAGCTTTGGACAGTCCTGTTTGGGGCAGATCTGGGCCACAGTATAGGTAAAAAAGGTAAGGGACCCCTGGATGGTTTAGTCCAGTCAAAGACGACTAAGGCGTTGCGGCGCTCAACTTGCTTTCAGGCCGAGGGAGCCGGCGTTTGTCCACAGACAGTTTCTGGTGCAAAGGGACACCATGACAGAAGCCAGAGTGCACGGAAACACCGTTTACCTTCCTGCCATAGCGGTACCTATTTATCTACTTGCACTGGTGTGCTTTGGAACTGCTAGTTTGGCAGGAGCTGGGACAGAGCAATGGGAGCTCACCCCGTCATGGGGATTCGAATTGCTGACCTTCTGATCGGCAAGCCCAAGGGGCTCAGTGGTTTATACCACAGCACCACCCGCATCACCCACAGTATGGGGGCAGGTGGAATGGAGTTTTGTTCACCTTGCACCACCACCCAATCCAGATCACACAGTAGAATGGCAATTATTTTGTTTGTTTATTAATGACATTTATATACCACCCTTTTTGCCAAAGGAGCTCAAGCTGGTGTGCGTGGTTCACCGCTCCCTATTTTATCTTCCCAACAACCCTGTGAGGTAGGTTCAGCTGAGATACATTGACTGGCTCAAGGTGACCCAGTAAGCTTTGTGACCGCGTGGGGATTCAAACCCCAGTCTCCCAGGTCATAGTCCAGCACTTTGACCCTTATACCACATGGGTGTCATAAACTGGTAGGATGACAGGGAGTAGGAAGAGGATCCTGGTGAGGGGTGTGGCTGGGACTGGGATACACTGAGGCAAGCAGGGGATGGGGAAGGAAATACAGATGTGGTGGTGGTGGTGAATTCAATTCAATTTGCATTTAAAGGTGAACCTACCCAATTCTCACTTTCTTAAACAATGCATGAACTAAAACACAGCTATCCTTTAAAATTCGCAATCATCTGAATTTTGCAATGCCATTCTCCAGCCAAGCTACATGTACAACGAGGTAAAGTGTGCATAAGAATGCATATATTGGTGAAAATAGCCTCCCAAAATGCATTATATGAGGGGAAATTGCTTTGCACGATGTTTAGGCAAAATTGCATGCCGAAATAGACTTCCGGGTTGACGCGATCTGGAAATGGCGGATTCCCTCCGAGCTCCGGAGGGAATCGGCTCCACTGAGGATGGGTCTTTGCCGCGCCGGCGACGCGGGGACCCTTAAAAACCGCAGGCGCGGAAGCCTGCGGACTGAAGACTCGGCGGGTGCCTTAAGCGCCCCCCCTGATTCGCAAAGAGCCTTTTTAAAGGCTGCGGAGGGGATACGGGGGTGGCGTGGCACTGAGAGTCGATCGCTACCTCGGTGGAGCGAAGCCGCGAGCCATAACCAGAGAGCGCTGACTTCCTTCCTTGAAAATTTGGACTGAAAGAATTGCCCGTGAGTAAGACGGATTGGGACTTTATAAAAATTCTACCTTGAATTGGAGACGAGCGGGGGGTGTCTAAAAGGAAGTCCGCACCCCCCCCTTGCAGACGATCTAAGCAACGGCGCAAGAGCTAAGCTGGAGAGCCTACCCCTGGTGGGGTGAGTTAAAAAGGACATTAACTTCCGAGATTTAACTAAGGGAAATTTTGGGCTGGAGAGTGGAGTTTTGGGAACCCTCTTTTTGCTTTAAACAACCCCCCCTCCCGGGCCCGGGAACGTCCTGCCTTGGTGCCTGTGTAAGAGCTGCGGAGCTTGACAGCTGTCAAAGCTGTCAAACGGCCGATTTAAAGTGGAAAATTTGTCATCTAAGATCCCTCTGGATTAAGACGAGCTATAATTGAGCTAAAACTGTTGGAAACAAAGTAATAATAATCAGTTAAAGGATTGTTGGTGAAAAGGCTAATAAGTAACCAGATTCCCCCTAGGGGGAATTCTGTGAAACTACAATGGATACAATGGCTGTGGAAGGAAAGTTACTGGTGGAAATCGAAAGGATGTTTCAATTGGTGGGAATCTTACAAGAACAGAGCTTGGCCATGAATAAACAACTTGAGACTATGACCTTGGGAACAGGCAACTCTGCTCTTAGTATTGAGGACCTCAATGAGAAAGAATCCACAGCTGAATGGGAAACAATACCTACAGAGCTGGAAGAGACTAAACAACAAGAAAAAGAAGAAGTAATCCTGGGAAGCAACAACCAAAAGCTGACATCTGCGGAACACAAGCAAGGAAATGCTGGGAATATATCTACTACAACTCTGCGAAAGACACAGAAGAAGAAGGAGGAGGTCCCGGGACAAAATGGAGTACAGAAAACTAAAATAAAGAAATACGATTGGGGCCTCCGTTTGGACTTTGACTGTGAAGAGATAGGCTTTGTGGAAATTCTCCAGCAGTTACTTTTGAACCTCCTTGTGGGAAGAGGATACACTTTGATGGTGAAAGAGCTTTCCCCAGACCTGACGACTGACATAAAGGACTACCAACAGGACAGGCGGAGAGGGACTGAAAGGGATTTGAAAGCCTCGGACGTGAGGAACCCAGGCTGAGAATCTCGAATCTGGATTTTTATTGGGAAGGGACAAAAACCGGGGATGGGAGGGAGGGAAGAAGAGACTCTTAAAAACTCTTAAGACTTCTAGGTTTGGTTAATATGACTCTCAATTAAGATAAAATGAAAATCGATGGAAGAGAACTTAAGTCCAACTTAGGAAAATTAATTTTTATTATAAAAAAAGGTAATAAGATGAATAAGAATGTTGAGAGGAGAAATACCAACTTGCTGATATAATCTTGAAACTGGGATGCACGAGGGGAGGTGGGGGGAAGTCAGGGAACAAGTTTATGAAACGGGGATTTGCTGATTTTATACACGTTATTGTCTTTAGTCTTTTCTTTGTGTATGTTTTGTCTCTATAAAACCAGAAAACCAAATAAAAATTTTATAAAAAAAAAAACAAAATTGCATGCCGAAATATGCATGTTAGGATAAATTCACACTAAAATGTTGGTGAAGTCTCATGAGATTTTTCTCCTTTTAATTGCAATCTTAACGTGGAAAACTGAAGACTGGGGAAATGAAAAAGTGAAAGAAATAAAAACTGACAGTTTCCCCCATCTGTAGCAATGACAGGAACTCACCCTTCTGCACGTGTTTTGCTCTTGTTTTGATTTTTCAAAAAGTTTAATAAAGTGTTGGGGTTTATTATTGAAAAAAGAAATTATTATGGGATCTATTTCTAAGTGTTTTAAGATGGGAAACCTTAGAATCAGATGTTAAGACATAAATCAATTCTAGTGTATACATGATTTCTCCTACTCCATGACCAGGAAGAACTGCATACCACACATCAGTTATAACCAAACCACTGGGGCATAATTTTTAGTCTCTTCCCTTGTCATTGCATACATTTTGGTACAAGTTTGGAATCTATTATTAGGTTTAGGATGGCATCCAAAAATTTTTCACCAATGCGAAAGTCTTCCAAAAACCATTAACGTCTTTTCTACAAATGGCAATAGATCTACATGTGGACAAAATGTATTTCCCAACACAATTACTTTCTCTCCAACCACCCCTTTTAAAAATATCTATTTCCATCGGGGTCTTTCTTAACCTCTTTCTCCACAGATTTCAAGCTATTTCTTAGCCACACCACAACCCCATGTGATTTGGAAGTCCCAAAGGCAGTGTAACATTTCATGGGCATGTTGTCACCAGAGAGCAGATCTAGCTGTCATGGCTCCATATCCCCCCTATTATAAAAGGTCTGGTTAAATGAAAATATATTCAACTGAAGCCAGAATGACACAAGATTCAGCACTTGGTGAGTCTCCCAAAGGAGAACATTCCACAAATGAGGCATCAGTGAAAAATCTATCTTCACAGTCACCAGTCATTCAACCCATTCTTCCCCAAGCTATATTTTTTTGGACCACAACTCTCCCATCAGTCCCAGCCAGAAACATAGGAAACTGCCATGTATCAAGTCAGACCATTGGTCCATCTCCTCGTCCTTGTCCTCGTCCTCGTCCTCCTCTTCCTCCTCCTCCTCCTCCTCCTCCTCCTCCTCTTCTTCTTCTTCTTCTTCTTCTTCTTCTTCTTCTTCTTCTTCTTCTTCTTCTTCTTCTTCTTCTTCTTCTTATCACTCATAGCCAAGTAAGATTGTCTTCCATAAACACAGTTTTAACAATGAGTCCATAAGTGGCTGTGGAGGCCAGTTCTGGATCCACACGTCCTTTCACAGTGGAGACATTGGTTTCTGGGCAGGAGTTGATCACAGTGATGATTTGCTAAGCGTGCCTTCCTCTTAGCACGTTTCTCCCTTTTGTCCTGAGTTCGAGCGTCTTCAAAGCCCATGACACCTTTGGTAAAGGCTGTTCTCCAATTGCCAGTGTTTGCCAATTGCCAGTGTTTATACTACATTTTTTAAGATTTGCCTTGAAAGAGTATTTAAACCTCTTGTGTTGACCACCAGGATTACGCTTTCCATTTTTAAGTTTGGAACAGAGTAGTTGCTTTGGAAGACGATCATCAGGCATCTGCACAGCAGGAGCAGTCCAACTGACTCAGTATTGTCTACACAGACTGGCTGCAGCTCTGGATTTGGACTGTTTTGGACTGTGGATATTCTTAGCCCTATCTGCAGATGCTGGGGATTTAACCTGGGATCTTCAGGATGCAAAGCAAGTACTCCCATGGCCCTTCCTATAACTTGGCTGGCTGCTGAAACGCACCAGGCTTGGGAGAACTGGTCTAGTCTCAGAGTGTGAGGGGTCGGGACAAGGACTTCAAAGGACACACTTAACATTTGGGCAAGTTCAAGTGAGAGTCGACTGTTCTGTGAATGTGTGATACTGGTAGACAAATCTTTACTAGTGGATTGATAGGAACTGCAATTAGCATGGGGGGCGGGAGACAGAGCTAATAGCGTGCTTCAAACACATCTCATTATCTTTATTATATCCTTTTATGGCAAAAATGTTTATGTATGGATGGAAAAATCAAACCGTTTGCTGCCAATTGGCAGAACTCCTAGGAATCGAGCTGGAGAAACTTAGTTCATATTCTTCTTGATCACAGTAATAATTTAAGCAGCTCATTTTAAGAAGCTTTCAGCTTTTCTTCTTCTCAGTACTAGGGCTGATATGAACCATCTTGCAAGATTGGTGGACATTCTCAAGGTATTCATTGATTGTTAAATTTCTATACTGCTTAATATATTAAAAATGTATCTAAGCTCTGTATAAAAAACTGAAGCAACAAAAGACAACTTAAACAAAATATTACAAAAGTACAGTTACATATAAAAATGTTTCCTGGATACAAAGTTACTAAAACCAATTCATTTCCCTTCCCTGTATAATAATTTTTATTATTTTTTTCAAACATTTTCACAATAATCTTCCTATCAAATAGTTACATTGTTTCATAAATTGACCTCCCACTTCTGCAGGGTTTTCTACTGCATTATATCTTTATCGATTACAAAAAGTTTCTCAATTATTCAATTCGTTTTCCTTCTGACACACCCCTCCCTCTCAGTCTCTAGGTTCTCACCCAGAGTTCAAACAAATTCTCTTTTTTAAAAAAATATAATTTTTATTGAGTTTTCATTTTTCTACCTTTCAAATTAAACATTTTACAAACTTTAAAATATCCAATGACTTCCCTTCTTCTCCTTCCACGATTCATATTACATATCACAGTTTCCTGCATATTTTACTACAACCATTCAAATCAATTTTCCACTTTTACATCGATCAAATATTATTTACTCTGTTTAATTTATCTTAATGCTGCCAACGTTTTCAGCCGAGTACAATTATTTCCCATATATTCAATAAATACTTCCCACGCTTCTTTAAATATATGTTCTTCCTGCTCTCTTATTCTGTGGGCTAAACCTGCAAATTCTGCAGATTCTAATATCTTAAGTCGCCAGTCCTCTTTACAAGGGACCTCACTCACTTTCTATTTTGGGACTAGCAGAACACATACATAAATAAACTTTTCTGGCACCTAGGAATTTCTGTCTGGATTATTCCCAAAAAAAGGACTCTGGTTTTTTTGGAAGGTAAATTTAAACATTTCTTTTTTCAACTCATTATGAATCATTTCCCAATATTCTTTCACCTTTCTACATGTCCAGGGTTCAAGCAAATTCTCAGCTCACCTACAAATATCTCACAATGAAAAGCGTTCTTGGAGACAGTGGACATCACTCTAGTCTCTCACTCTAGACTTGCAAGATGAATGGTACTACCTCAGGTAAAGGTAAAGGCACCCCTGACCATTTGGTCTAGTCGTGGCTGACTCTGGGATTGCGGCGCTCATCTCGCTTTATTGGCTGAGGGAGCTGGCGTACAGCTTCCAGGTCATATGGCCAGCATGACTAAGCCGCTTCTGGCAAACCAGAGCAGCGCACGGAAACACCGTTTACCTTCCTGCCGGAGCGGTACCTATTTATCTACTTGCACTTTGACATGCTTTTGAATTGCTAGGTTGGCAGGAGCTGGGACCGAGCAATGGGAGCTTACCCCGTCGTGGGGATTCGAACCGCCGACCTTCTGATCGGCAAGTCCTAGGCTCTGTGGTTTAACCCACAGCGCCACCTGAGTCCCCACTGCCTCAGGTAGCCCACAGCAATGTCTCATTCAGGTATACTTTCCAGGCCCAGTTCCAGGGGACAGCATGTTTGTTGAGATTCCTGGAGGGTCCAGAGGATAGCTATTTCTTCCTCCTCCGTCCTCTCCTTCTCCTCCTCCAGCTGCTCCTCAAGCTGAAGAAAACTGGGCAGTTCTTAGGAGGTCAATAATCTGGATTCTCAGTTTGCTCTGTAATGTTTATTAAATGTTTTGAAGGGCAAAAGCAGTTCTGCTGCAAACCAACGTTCTATTATTGTAATCCATGAAATGTTTTTAATCTTTCATGTTTGCTCGCTGTCGGGGGGGGGGGGAGAAAGAACTATGAGCTAAGCAAAGATTGCTTTCACAAAGCTGCCACCTCATCTTGTCAGAATAATGAACTCATCTCCAGACTTTTTTCTTTTTAATGCAAAAAAGCCTCCCTTTCAAGTAGCAAACGATATTAATTGCTTCATTTGAGTGAAAGGGATTCATTTACATGATTGTCAAACAAACATGAATCTTATGGCAGCAGAGTTGGCAGGAGAGGATGTTGAAGCAGAGAACAGTTATTAATACATACAAGGAGAGCATTTCAAATGCACGATGGCAGGAAATGTTTAGTGCTGGATAATTGTAGCATAGGTATAATAGTCTGCAGGGGGGGGGCGATACAGTGCCTTGATGCTTTGAGAAATTAATCCATAATTTTTATCTTGGGATAGCCCACCTTTTTCTGTGAGTGGGGAGAAGCCGGAAGTGGGTGTGGCAATTTGATGTCATAGGTCATGTGATATCAAAGGGTGGGAAATAAGCCAGTGATTGGTGAGGCCAGAGCCAAAAGAATTTCCTCCTTCTCCCCCTCTTCTCTCTCACACCCTCCCTCCCTTTTTACCTGAAGGAGGACAGACAAGTCCCTTTTATCAAAGGTCCAAACTGATCAAGGGTCCAAACTGGCTCCAGTCCCCTGTGTGAATAAGCGACAAGCAAATCTGTCAGTTTCAGGTTTTTCTCACTTTCTCATTTATCCAGTCGAAAGGTCAGTTCTTTACACTTTGACATCGGTTTCCCTTTTTTTTTTACTTAAATAAAAGTCCGCTTAAAACTTTATCAGCATTCCAGTACACACAATTTTACATACAGTTCTGCCTAATATACACATATAATTGACTTCCGATCTGCTTCTCATCCCGATTAAAAATGCTGGATATGAAAACCCTAAAAGGCTTAGGAATGTGAGAATGTAAGAGAAGCCTGCTGGATCAGGCCAATGGCCCATCTAGTCCAGCAGTCTGTTCTCACAGTGGCCAACCAGATGTCTATGGGATGCCCACATGCAGGACCCACTCCTATAGTTTCCTTCAAGTGGGTTTCAGAAGCACAATGCCTCTGACTGCCATGTAGCTAGAAGCCATTAGCAGCTTTCTTCATAGGCTGATGGGAGTTGGAGTCCAACAATATCCAGAGGCCACAGATTCCCCACTCCCCAGAACAGGGGAACTTCTGAATACAAAGCATGTACTCTACCAATTGTTGTTGTTTAGTCGTTCAGTTGTGTCCGACTCTTCGTAATCCCATGGGCCAGAGCACGCCAGGCACTCCTGTCTTCCACTGCCTCCCGCAGTTTGGTCAAACTCATGCTGGTAGCTTTGAGAACACTGTCCAACCATCTCGTCCTCTTCTCCTTGTGCCCTCCATCTTTCCCAACATCAGCGTCTTTTCCAGGGAGTCTTCTCTTCTCATGAGGTGGCCAAAATACTGGAGCCTCAGCTTCAGGATCTGTCCTTCCAGTGAGCACTCAGGGCTGATTTCCCAATAGCACTCTTTGCAGCAAGTGGTATTCGGTAGCATATTGCCTTTGGCAGTGGAGAGAGACCACAGTCATTTGTGTTAGCAGCCACTGATTCTCCATGAATTTGCCTAGTCCTCTTTTAAAGCCATCCAGGTTGGCAGCCATTTCTTCCCAGATGATCCTGTCCAGACAAAGTTGCCCCCATGCCCTGCCACTGTTGGGTGATCATTGAGCCAAAATACAGGACAGGGCCTTATGTGTGGCTGCACCCAGGTTTGGGATCTCCATCTTGAAAGAGGACCACCTTGCTCCTTCACTGATGGCTTCTTGCAGCTCTGTCAAGGTCTTCCTCTTGATCTGTGGGATAGTTAGGCTCTTTCCCTCTTATTATTTTACATGCTGCTGCTTTTCTACACCCTCCCCAAAGAAATGCTTTTAAATTGATTTTAAACCATTATTCGTAATTGCTATCATGCCATTATAGTATTAGCACTGCTTTGGGGGTCACCTGCGTCAGGAAACTTTAGTAGAAATGCCTCCCATTTAAAAAATGCAAACATAAATCAATGAAGGCTCCTCTGTTCACAGCGATGCTCTCTTCTCTCTCTGCCTCTTTCGTATTGGTCAGCTTTGGTAAAGGCAGAGGAGTGTTCACCTAAATGTAAGATGCCTTACGGTTCCTTAGCAACAGGCTAAAATCCTTGCATAGGTTGTTTAAACCCACAGAGGTCTGTTTGCCCTTCCAAGCGCCAAATCACAGCAATTCCTTCTTCTCAATAGTTGCACAACACCCTTTCCCCCTTCCCTTCCCTCCCCTTTCTCCTCCTTCTCATGCACGAGGGTGCTTTTGTAAACACATCTGAGCATCTGATTCATTTCTCATTCACAGCTTCTCAAATGGCATCTCATAGGCACACACCTTTCTCATGAATGAGAATCGAAAACCTTGCTCTTGAGAACTTTGACCTGCTGCAATGACAGACCAGGAGTGAGAAGCTTCCTAATGTTAAGGGTCCATTTATAGCACCAGCTAGAGAAGGTCTGAAGGGGAGCAGAATCAGGGTGATGTGAGATTCCCGTCTGTCAGGGCAGTTGCTTCAGCATCCGACCAGCTAATGGGTTGCAGGGGAGGCAGCTTCCTAAGCAACATTTGTTTGGTATTGATTGGGATGATTTATATACTAAGTATTTTTGGCAACGGGCTGTAAGCTTGTGGCTTCCCTTGTCCATCTCCGCCTAACTCTGCCACTGGCCCAGGAAGGAAGTCAGGAAATGTCCCACAACATCTATCATTTTGGTTAGGATAACCTTTGAAGCTTTGTTTTTCCATCCTTTCGGGCACAATCAAGGCACCGAGGTGATGGCACCAACTGACCCAACCACACTTCAGCACTATAAACTATCTTTACATGCTCTCTGTTCAAAAACATTGCAGAGACTTTACTCTGGTGCATTTAAATATTATCCCATGAGCAGTTCTGGACGAGAGGTTTCAAAAAATCCTCCACATTCAACAGAAATGCCCATGTGAATCTGGAAAGGTAAAATTGATAACTTGCGTTCTTTTGTATTGCTCTTTTTATTGTGAAATATAGAAGTTCCCAAGATGATTAAGTGCATTTTATAACTTTTTACTCCTTTCAGATCAGAAAACACCCATATCTTCCAAGAAAGCAAAATACCGGGCAGCTGCATGTAAAATTAGAATCATAGAATCATGTAGAGGACCACGAGGGTCAATTCTCCACAGTCTAATTTTAGTAAAGTTATCATTTTGTTTTTTGTGCCTGGCGTTATACGGTACAATACAGTTATTTGCAATTTTTACTGGTATGGTTCTCTCTTTTGATCTATTGTGTATTATTTTATGTATTTGCACAAAGTTTCTTTGAACTACTAATCGCTAAAGAGATTGATTGATTGACACCAACTGACACTCCAGACAGCAGGGTGGGAAACATGAATGTACCTGCCCTTACCTCAAAAGCAGACAGACACTGAAATTGCGTCAGGGATGCTAAAGTCCAAACCAGCGACTAGTGCCAGTTCCAGGTCTCGGAGGCTATCTGGGCAAATTGTGCTGGCCTCCTTCATTTTCATGAAGACTTTTTTAATATTTTTTTTTGAAAAAGCTGATTGGAAATGTGGAACACTGAATTCAAGATTGGAAATAATCAGAAACTGAGAGAAACTGAAATCGACAGATTTGCCTGTCCATAGGCTACAGTGGCTTATATTCAGCTACTCTGGCTTAAGTATCTGAAACAATGATATTGTTGTTAGCGCAGACAGGGCATCATTTCTTGTAAACCATCTCATCGTTGCTAAGAGGAAATACTTTTTTAAAAAGAGGGTTTTTTGCTCTGCACCCAGCACCAATGCTCCCTTTATTTCCAGTGGACCTTGATGATAACTTATAAAAACACACACACAAACACACATTGGGTTTATCTTTCAGCATATCCTGGTTGTTCCAAGATTTCCATGTATCATACCCACATTCTGCTGCCAGCACCGAATCTCTCTCCCTGTTTACTCTTCAGTCCCAATGATCCTGCAATACTTTTTTTTTAAGTTACACCAGCACAATCATCATTCCCATGGCAACATGTTTTGAAGCCTGCAGATTGGGGATCGCAGTTCCCCAAACAAAAGGGAGCATAGACAACAGCATGGAGCATTTGCCGTTTATTAGCTGTGTTTATTTATTTGCTTATCGGCGAGCAGCAAATCTGAAACGAAAGGAAGATAGATCAGCCCAGAGAAATCATGTGCTCGTGATGGTAGAACCGAGGCAATTAAAACACACAAGCACAACCTGACCGAGCATGCCGGTGGTTCTAAAAATACGAGTGGTTAAATAAGTCCGCCTGATGTGGCGGAAAGATGTGCTCATTTCATGGTGCTCCCAACGCCACTTCACAAAATTGCTTTTTTGCTGTGCACTTAATTAGCAGCAAAGCAGGCAACTTCGATGGAGTAGAATGTTGTTTATCAAAACCGTTCTGTGCACTTTAAGGCAAAAGTGTCCTTTGCAGTAGGAAGGAGATTGAGATCTATGGATAGATCTTTGAGTGACCTGAAGTTGCTCAGGAAAGATTTCTGATTTGCAATAGTTTAAGAAGACCAGCGAAAGCAATCCCCCCTCCCCAACGGAAGAGGGGGTGGTGTTTACTAGGAGTTTTGTATGTGCTTACGTTTGTGTTGTGGAAAGACTGTGAGCTCCAATCAGTTCTAGTGCTCATAACAAATTCCTAGACGCTTTCATCTTACATGTGTATCTTTTGCCCCAGACTATGGTCGTTGGATCTTAAGGCTGTGTTAAAATCATTGGAGGTCTCCCAGCTTGAGACCCCCTGCTTTATAGCACTAGATTGGAAATCACTTTGCTATTGGTTCAATCAAATGTATTGGTATAACTCTTGAATTGTATTGTATTGAATTGTATTGGTATAACTCAGCCCATGTGGGCTGGAGAGATGTATGTTTGTGTGTGTGTGTGTGTGTTAGACATGTATTTTTCTGTGTATAAAACGCCCCCATGTATGACCCCTATTTTTTTGAACCCAAAATTAAGAGGGGGGAGATTGCCCTGAGTTGTTGAGCATTTTTTTTTGTGAAGGTTGCCCTTCACCAAAATCTGGGATTTTTTTTGGGGGGGGGGAGTAACATCATTTAAATGTACAGTGGTACCTCTGGTTACAAATGCTTCTGGTTACAAACATTTTGGGTTACGAACTCCGCTAACCCGGAAGTAGTTGCTCCTGGTTGTGAACTTTGCCCCAGGATGCAAACGGAAATCGCACGCTGCGGGATGCCCCATTAGCAAAAGTGTGCCTCAGGATAAGAATGGTTTCAGCTTCAGAACGGACCTCCGGAACACATTAAGTTCGTAACCAGAGGTACCACTGCATGGGGTGTACACAGCTCAAGCTACAGACTGAGGCCAGAGTTCAATTCTTCCGAATCGATTGGTCCATGCAGATGAAGAGGTGCGCTTGGATTTGTCCCAATGCCACGAGACAGCCAAAAGAAAACAATCCAAATCTCCAGACCCAAACTAAAAATAAAATAAAATAATGGTTACCATGGTGAAATTGCAGACTTCTCAGGCTGCCAAGGCAAACAGTGTGTATCCCAACATGGCAAAGGTTATGTTCATGGAAAAACGGAGACATCCCTGAGGACTAGCTGGCAACATACTTTATTTATTACTGTTGTTTGAAGGGAGCTCAGAGGGGCAGGGAAGGCCCATGAATTTCTCAGTTTGATTTGAATCAGATATAGAAGTTTTGCAAGTTATCTCAGGGCCTTCTGAACATGGAACTACATCAATATGCCTATTGCACTAACAGTGTGTGCCGTTTTATGAAAAGATCCCACCATCTCAGAGCTAGATCAGCGGATGGCAAGGTTCTGTGAGTGTAGAAATGTGTGAGGAACTCAGCCTTTGCCGAGTCCTGTATGAAACGATGATTTACCTGTCCTTCAACTCTGAGGTCCCAGGTTAGGTCCCAACAATTTAAATTAAACCTTAAAATTCATTTAAAGTAAATCACCTTCAGAAGAACCAGGTGGGTTCAAAAATATTAAAGTTGTAAAAAAAAAGTCAAAAGCCAGGGTAAAGAGCTATATCTTCAGCATATGACAGAAACACCATAATTAACGTGTCAGATCAGGGGTATAGTGTGTGGGGGGGGGCAGGGGGCCGTGTCCCCAGGTGCAAAATCGGGGGGAGGCATGAACCAGGTGCTCCCCACAGAGATCCTCATTGTGCCTTGCTTGGCTCTGGCAATGAAGGTTGGATGTGTGTGTGTAGCACTCTCTGTGCCCACAAGTGCCTGGCCATTGGCGGCAAGGGCTGGGAGAGTGCAGAGGGTGCCCTTTACCTTTTGCACTCCTCCAGCCCTTGCCACCAATGGGCAGGCACTTGCACTTGCACCAGAAGGATGCGGGGCGTGGAGGGCGAAAGGCAAAGCATGTGTCAAGAGAGGGAGATGGCTGCGTGACTGGCCCATTTTGTGGGGTCTGCAAGGGTCACGCCCACCTACCTGGTCACATGTAAAGGAAGGATGCTTCAGACCAGGTGTAACAGGAAGTTTAGCTGGCTGGACCAACACCCCCCTGCATGTCCACTCTAGGCAAACAGGAAATGTTGTATTTGACTGCTTATGTTATTATCCCACATTATTCCCCCATATGTCACCTTGGCTAATTTCTCACCAAAAATGAGAATAAAAGTGCCTGCACATTTTACCTTACTTCTCAGGTTTTACAAATGCTGGAAATGTGCTTAAACCAAAAGCAAGCTGGAAATCTGAGGGTTATGCTTAATTTGGGAGTGGAGGAGCCCCTGTCCCCTTGCCCCCTGGATTCCCATGCGCTGGGTTCCACTATTTCAGATCTAGCAGGACTGTTTACCCAAACATCCATTGGGGGACCCATTGCCTCCCATTCATTTGTATGATGCTGCTATTATGACCCAACTTAGATCAGATCATGAACCAGTTGTGTTCCCACCCACCAGTTAAAAGGCCAATGCCCTAGCCTGTTTTGAAGAGGTCCAGCGAATTTGATGTGTACTGGGTCATTGGTGAGGCTATGTTCCCTTTCCTGTCTGTTAATCCAGCTGGAAATATGTGCTATATATATATATATATATATATAGAGAGAGAGAGAGAGAGAGAGAGAGAGAGAGAGAGAGAGAGGGAGAGATAGCTACACACTGACACCAAAAATGCCTCTATGAGTTATTCTTGGGTTGAAAAATAATCACTGGGCTCTCACATTAACACACAGCTGCGGTGGGGAAAGGAAAACAGGATGCAGGAATCGTAATGCCAAGAGGAACTGAGTGTAAATCAGGAATGACAAGGATGTTGCCATATACTGCAGTGCCCAGGGCTCACTTTGGGACTGAGGAGACTCTGCACCTTGGCTTCTTGTTTCTTCACAGCCCTTCTAATAAAAGCTGTTTGGTGTGTGTGTGTGGGGCATATTCTGACTCATTCCACATTTAAAAGTGAACCTCCAGAATCCACCTTTCCCAAGACAATGCATGAACCAAAACATGGCCATCATTCAAAACCACCAACTCTCCGAACTTTGCAGTACAATTCCCCAGTACAAAAATTTATATATTGGGGGTAGTGCCCATAAAAGGGCAAACACTGGTGAAAATAACATACAGAAATGCATTGTTTTCATACAGAACATACAGAAATGCATTGTTAAGAATATGTAAATTTAGATTGATAATGACGGAAATTATATTTTTATCATAGTTTAAGATGTTGAACAAGGTTAAATGACAGAGGGTAAGAACTTGCTGAACTAAATATTTGAATTGGAATACAGAAAGGGAGCTGTGAGGAGGTCAAGAAACTAGTGAATAAGATATAATATTTGGAGGTATAATTTTTCTTTTTTCTTCTTTTTCGGGGTGGGTTGGCGTTTGTTATTAATCTTCTTTTTCTTTTTGGTAACTGTCTTTCTGTTGAATATCTGTTTTGCTTTGTATTTTTTCTTATTCCTGAATTTTTTTCTTTTTTGTGCTATGTATTTTATGTTTAAAACCTGTTTAAAATTTGTTTATGAAATTTAATAAATATATTTAAAAAAGAAGAAGAAATGCATTGTTTTCAGGGGACCTGCTTTCCCAGCTCTATTGAGAGATGTCAGGGACTGAACCTGGAATCTTCTGTGTGCAAAGATACAGCTGGCACCCAGGTGGTTGGTTGCTGGTATAAGCATCTCAGAGTTTCCTACTTACTGGGAATGATGAATTCAAAGCACTCTGGACTCTCAAAACAAGCTACATATCAATTAGGGTTGATGGGAGTCAACTACATCTGGAAGGCAGCATGCCGGCAATCCTTGTGGCCCTCCAGATGTGAGCGAACTCCAACTCCCATCATGCCTGATCATTGCCTATGGGAGTTGGGGCTGGTGGGAATTGGGAGCCCGAGAACATCTGGAAGCCCCAAACACCTTGAATTGTGCCGGGAAGGGAACAGACAATGGGCGCAACTTAACACAGCACAGATGTAGTTCCACCTTGACCTTTCTGACAATGAAAAATCTAGGCTGAGTAGAAACTCTACGGAGAATACATTTCCCTTGCCCTACAGAGCTATTTTCTCATGAAGCAGAAAGTCGCTGACATTTGGAAAGGGTAACTGGGCAGCGGTTTCTGGAACCTTCTGAGACCATGCCCTCAAAGTCGGCTTCGATAAATCTCTTGCTATTAAAGAAAAGGTCACTGGTTTCTATTCAAGTAAATATGATGAGGGGTTTTTTAAAAAAATATAAAATATAAACACCACGAGATTCCCCCACCCCCTGAAAATAAAGTTTGTTTCTGAAACTGATTTCACAAAAAGGCTGTAATAAACAGGAGCAGGGGGACCCCTAGCAGATAGCTGAATTATTTTAAGCTCCTTTGAAACAGATGGTGGGGACTCTGAAAACTCATTAAAAACCCCTTTTTCCAAATTCAGCGTAGGCAGGAAACCCTGGTTGGCATTTGGAACAAAAGACGATAAGAAGCTGCCTTATACTGAATGAGACCATTCATTTTGTTCAACAGTGTCTACTCTGACTGCTCGTGGCTCTCCAGGATTTTGGACTGGGACTTTGTGGATGCAAAACAGATGTTCTACTGTTGAGCTATGGTCCTTCCCCTAACCATGGTTTGCATCAGAGCAGATGTGTTGCTAAAGCATGTTTGAGAGTCCCTTCCTGATTTGCAAACCATGGTTTACAGGGAGCCAGTATTACGCCCATATGGAACCAAGAACCCTTTGCAAAACATGTCCCTTCTAGGCTCTCTTACGAGAAAAGAAGAAAGCATAAAATTCGGAAAGCATGCAAATAAATCATATTCCCTGCCTATCTATATAGCCTATGATTTGTACTTTTAAAGTATTCAGAGCCTTGACCACAAACATTTTAATTACCACGGAGATGGCAATTCACCACGTTATGGGACTAAAGCGACTGCTGTTTGAAGATTTCCATGTCATTCGTGATACTTCGGTTGAACTGCAAACATTCCAGCCTCCCCTCCAAAACCCAAAAAAGTGTGATATAAATAACTCCCCATTTTCTAACGTTTTGCCATATAAGGAATCGGGAGAATTGGAAAAAGCTCAGTTTGCCTCCGGAGTTCAAATTAGATGAGCACCGATCTTCATTCTACCCATTGATAAAATATTCTCGGTACAATGGCATCCGCAGCCAATGGTTTCAAGTGCAATTTCCCCTTGAGGGCAAATGTATCTGTGGACTGGAAGACTGGTGCTGTATGTGAATTATAGTGGGCATCTACAGAACAGCAACAGCAGTATGCTAGCAAGGTGGAAAGCAGAGCAATAAACATAAACCCATGCAAACAGCTACAAACTGGGAAACTTCACTGTTGGCAACAGACACAAGTCCCTTGGGAACTCGCATGTCTCCAAGCACACTAGTCTTGAAGGAAGGGAAGGTATTGCAAATGAGTACACCTGTCTCCCCTTTAAAAGCTGGCGGGTGTGGTTGTGACTAGTCGTGACATCTTGGAAGCTAATAATAATAATAATAATAATAATAATAATAATAATAATAATAATAATAATAATAATAATTTATTTATACCCTGCCCATCTGGCTGGCCTTCCCCAGCCACTCTGGGCGGCTTCCAAAAATATATATTAAAATACTGTGATACATCAAACATTAAAAGCTTCCCTAAACAGGGCTGCCTTCAGATGTGTTCTAAAAGTCTGGTAGTTGCTGTTCTCTTTGACATCTGGTGGGAGGGCGTTCCACAGGGAGGGCGCCACTACCAAGAAGGCCCTCTGCCTGGTTCCCTGTAACTTCGCTTCTCGCAGTGAGGGAACCGCCAGAAGGCCCTCGGTGCTGGACCTCAGTGTCTGGGTAGAACGATGGGGGTGGAGATGCTCCTTCAGATATACTGGACAGATATACTTTTGGCCTGTCTCAGGCCCCTGACGTCATTCTTGAACTCTACAGTTATGCCTTATTAATCCATATGTGTAGTCTGACCTGGATACAGCTTACTTACAGGCTCCGTGGAAGCGTTGGGATGGGAGCCAGGACGATTTTGTCCTCCTCCTTCTCCCTGTTCAGTTCTACAAAGGACTCTGTTAGCTCAGTTGGTTAATAATAATAAAAAATTTTTATTTATACCCCGCCCTTCCCAGTTCAGAAAACTGGGCTCAGGGCGGCTAACAACAAATTTAAAACACTTAATTGATGCAACAAAAAACAGCATAAAATACAGTATGAAACGTGAATAACAATAAATTCAGAATTCAAAAATCAATTTAGGGGGAAAATCCATCAAATAAACATTAGATGATCACCAGGGCTAGCTGGCTAAATTAGTCCTATTTGGGCAAGCAAGGAGGCCAGGGGAGAATTAGCTGTGGGATCCCAGAGTGGGTAATCTTCATAAAAAGGGGAAGGGGAGGGAAGGAAGGAAGGAAGGGGAATAAAAGATCAGGCTAAGTTCAAATTGAAAGCCAGGTGGAATAGCTTTGTCTTACAGGCCCTGCGGAAGTTAAATCCTGCAGGGCCCTGGTCTCATGGGGCAGAGCATTCCACCAGGTCGGAGCCATCACTGAGAAGGCCCTGGCCCTGGTGGAGGATAATCTGACTTCCTTAGGGCCCGGGACCTCAAAACTATGATTGTTTATGGACCTTAGAGCATGGTGTTGATAGCATCAAGGTCATGGGTTTGATCCCCACATGAACCACCTGCATATTCCTGCGTTGCAGGGGGTTGGACTAGATGGCCCTCAGTGTCCCTTCCAACTCTACAATTTTATGATTTTAAGGCAACACTTAGAGGAGGAAGCTGGCAGGCAGTGGCCTCCCTTGGACTGGTTGGAAGGAGGAAGGCAGGCAGGTGGAGGCTGGTGTAGGACAGACAGACTGTGGTTGGCTGGGCAGTGCCCCCCTCCTTTTCTTCTCCCTGGCTCCACTCTTTCTAATGGACCATCATTACAGGAGTCCTATCTGAGACCACTTCCATATGCAAGCGGAAATATACACTGGAGCTACTACAGAGCAGAGATTCTGACAAACTAGGACGGCTGGGGGGTGAAAGTGACTTTGCTCTTGCTAAACAATTGGGAGTCAGAGGAGGCCCTTGTTCATCTACTGCAAACTGTATGAACTGCCAGTAGATCCCGATCTCCCGCTTGCCCAACTCTGTTGTACGGATATTGTTTATTCCCAGCTCATTTTAGCTTCTGATTTAAATAATAATAATTCCCAGGCCAAATCTGAATGCGGAGTCTTTTAGGAAGTGTTATGCAACCGCTCCCATTTGCCAAATGAGCAGAGTCACCTGGCACCGGAGCCAAAGGCACCATTTATTTCCAAATCTGACTTGCCTTCTGGAGGCCTGTGTAATTTACTCAGCATCCTGCATTCAAAACCCTGGTTTAAACACAATGGGCCAAGGTGTGTGTGTGTGTGTTTGAAATCTGACCAACACTCACTGGCCTATAAAGCTCTCACTATTGTTCTTCTCTGTGTTTTCCTTTTCTGCCAAAGATGGTAAACGTAGCTCCTGAGCTGCACTTTTGAGTTTCGTGTTTTCCAATGCTTGGTAACTTTTATTCCTTAAATTTGTATCCCACTCTTCCTCCCCGCCCTCCCCTCCAGGAGCGCAGGGAGACAAACATCAAACTATTAAAACAGTGCAATTTAAAATCATTGAAAAATACATTTAAAAACATTTTTTAAACTGTCTAAAAATATTTTTGGAACATCTAAAAACAGTTAAAAGAAACCACACATCCCCACAGGTGTCCATTTCATGGTTGCCATGGGCAGTATCTTTCAGGCATTAAATGCCTGAATAAACAGGAAATTATTATTTTTTAAAATATCTTTGAAAGTTGCTAATGAGGGAGGCAGGTGAAAAGATGGGAAACAGCATTTTTATGTCCCTGTCCCCCCCCCCCGATCATGCACATTTTTGTAGGCAAATACCCCCAGTACGCACATTTTTGCAAAGCAAATACTCCAAAGACAATGCATCTATGCATTTTATTTTCACTAATATGTTTCACTAATTTAGGTAGATTTGCCCTTAAATGGGAACAGAATAAAATACCTCCTTCATTCCCAGCCACTACTGGGTGATATGTAGGGATTGTAAGCAACATTTTATGCAAATTCCTTCTAATATACAGAATTTTAATGTCATTTTGCTTAATATGGAGATTTTTTGCAAGGAAGTGCTCTGTAATGTAATGCATTTTTTGTGCATTATTTTCAGTAATATATGCATGCATTCCCCCTAATACTTACATTTTTGCAGCTGGAGAACTGCATTGTAACATTTGTAGAAATATGATTTTGAAATATTGTTTTAAGGAAAAAATAGGTATGAAAAGGAGAACTCCCTGGATGCCAAGATCTAGGCTGCGACAAGTGGTCTTTGGTGAGAAAACCCCAGCAGAGATCTAAAATCACAAAGCATGTAACAAAGTATAGAAACATAGGCTATTAGACCTTTAAAATATGCCCTTCAGAGTTCCCAAACCCTCCTCTTCCCCCAGCATAGGAAAAGACCACACATTTGGTAAGTTTAAAATTGGTTTACTTACACACCCTTCAAAGGTCAGCTTCATGTGCTCTTCCATACATCAGTCAGAAAAGTTTCACAGGCAGTAAAACTTGGCTTCATTGCATAGTGGTGAAAGCTCCTAAATTATTGGTATAGGAACTCAAAAGTGGCTTGTGAGGGCCACATGGCTAAGCTGGACCAACTAGCTTAGTTTCTTCACACACTGAGTTTCTCAGGTAGACTGGCGTGGGGGACAAAGTCTTGATTACTTAGTTCCTCCCAAGGTGAGCTAAGCCTGGCTGGACAGCTTACTCTATGGTCTTAACCCCTTCATGCATTAATTAGACATTAGCATGTTGGCTATATGAAGTTGGTTACCCCACACAAAGCAGGGCTGCATTTCAGTTCTTGTACTGTTTCAGATGGTGCAAATTAGGAAGACTCGTGTTAAAACCTGAACTGAATCAAATTTCTCCCCCATCCATAGCTGGATATATAATGCAGTGGAAAATGCCTATAAGCAGGAACACATCTTAGTGGTCTGAAAAAAAAGACAGCTGTTCCATGAACTTTTTCAGTGGCCCGAAGAATTAAAGGACTTAAGTTTTTTAATGACACAATCACCATTTTTACTTCATTGTTAGATCCAAGCCTTTAACTTCCCTGGCAGAGGGGGCTGTTGCCAGGCAGTTGTGAAAAGAAGGCTGGAGAAATTTGCAGGCTGCAGAAATACGTACGCTGCTGAAGAACCAGAGTCCCTTGACAATTCAAGTTGCTGGTAATCTTAAAATCAATGGGCAGAACTTAATGACAGAGGACGCTGCTTTAATCTAGCTGCTCTGGACAGGTACGTTTCATTCAGGGCCAAGAAATGGGTGTGTTCGATCAAAGCAACACGTGCTAATTACCACACACAGATGCTGAGCTACTATATAGTGGAAAATGTAGCAGACCAATTAGCTATAATATTGACAGCTAATTAGCCTGTCAAGAAGCGCAGGTAGGTAGTATAGCAATCTAGGAAGCTGTAAGACATGGGTAGGCAAACTAAGGCCTGGGGGCCAGATCCAGCCCAATTGCCTTCTAAATCCGGCCTGCGGACGGTCCGGGAATCAGCGTGTTTTTACATGAGTAGAATGTGTCCTTTTATTTAAAATGCATCTCTGGGTTATTTGTGGGGCATAGGAATTCGTTCACCCCCCCCCAATATAGTCTGCCCCCCCCCGCAAGGTCTGAGGGACAGTTGACTGGCCCCCTGCTGAAAAAGTTTGTTGACCCCTGCTGTAAGACATTTTGTTTTTACATTGCGATTTTTGGTAGCTACTTTGTATTGGATAAGATCATTGGTGCAACTAGCTCAGTATTGGATGAGATCATTGGTGCAACTAGCTCAGTATTGGATGAGATCATTGGTGCAACTAGCTCAGTATTGGATGAGATCATTGGTGCAACTAGCTCAGTATTGGATGAGAACATTGGTGCAACTAGCTCAGTATTGGATGAGAACATTGGTGCAACTAGCTCAGTATTGGATGAGATCATTGGTGCAACTAGCTCAGTATTGGATGAGATCATTGGTGCAACTAGCTCAGTATTGGATGAGAACATTGGTGCAACTAGCTCAGTATTGGATGAGAACATTGGTGCAACTAGCTCAGTATTGGATGAGAACATTAGTGCAACTAGCTCAGTATTGGATGAGATCATTGGTGCAACTAGCTCAGTATTGGATGAGAACATTGGTGCAACTAGCTCATCCACATGAGGGGCAGCAGCTCTTCAGGATTTCAGACGGGGGTCTCTCTCAGCTAAACCTGGACATGCCAGGGATTGAACCTGAGGACCTTCTACATGTAAAACATGGCTGAACCTAACCACTGAATTTCCATCTCGCTCTCTTAGCTGCTATGCTACACCAGCTCTCATATGTACCACGGAGCCTGAAGGGATTACGGCCATTAATGCCATTCAAGATGAGGGTTCATTCTTCCCGTAAACACAAGAAATGCTGTTCTGAGCCACATGGCAAGCTCTTTACCTTCTCTGATGCTTGGCTATGGAGCCATGGAAACCCCACTAATTTCACGGCCTTTTCTATGGCTATTGATACCAACCAAATGCTTAACGAATCACTCCACACTTTCTACAGCTGCTGTGTGCCTGGCCTCCCTCCGCCTCAGTTGAGAAACAATGAAACCTGATTTTTCTTAAGTTGCCGCTGTTGTGTAATTGACGGAATGCCGTGGAGTGTGCGAGAAGACGGATTTGATCTATTTGAAAACCAAGATCGTAGAATTGTAGGATTGGGATAGACCAGCCACATTCAAACTCGGCCCTCCAGATGTTTTGGGACTACAACTCCCATCATCCCTAGCTAACAGGATCAGTGGTCAGGGATGAAAGGAGTTGTAGTCCCAAAACATCTGGAAGGCCGAGTTTGCCTATGCCTGGAATACACCTTCATGAGTTACCTAGTCCACATCTACTGAAATGCAAGATTCACAGGTAAAGAATCCCTGACAGATAGCCATTGAACCTCCATTAAAAAACCTCCATTTAAGGAGAGTCTACCACCTTCTGAGGGAGTCCATCCCTCTATCAAACAGCTCTTACCATCAGAAAGATCTTCCTAATTGTTATTCAGAATCTCATTTCTTGTAATTTGAACCTGTTGGTATGGATTCTACCCTCTGGAGCAGCAGAAAACAGGCTTGCTCCATTTTCCATGCAACAGCCCTTCAGATATTTGAAGATGGCTATCGTATCACCACTCAAGTCTTCTCTTCTCCAAGCTAAATATACTCAGCTCCCTTAACTGCCCCTCATCAGGCTTGGTTTCCAGACCTTTGGTTGCCCTCCTCTGCACACGTTCCAACTTGACAATATCCTTTTAAAACAATGATGACATCAAGTGTGGAACTAACTGCTTTGGAACATGGTGGACTCGTTGACATGACCCTGGAGTTGAATTCATTATCTTCAGGTGGTGAGGGTGAGGACTGTGAAGCAGAAGGGGGAGGGCATGTTCTCTGAGATATACCTGTGAGACCTGTGCCTAACCCACCTGAGGATGTTGGCACATTCCCAGAATGCACTGGGCACTAGAATCAAGATGGAAGATCAAGATGTGACTTTGGTGGGATAACACCCATTTGGGGGGCATCAGTTCAGCCACCATTGAGATACCATAGCCAAACTCCGGTTGAGGTTTGGACACCAGGTACCATTTTGAATCAAGATGGTAGATCAAAACATGACATTGGTGTGAGTGCCCAATTTTTGGCGTGATGATCCTAAACTCACAAATCAGACTCGTTGTTGGCATCTGTCTCTCTGAAGAGGCTCCTCTGGGTGTGAAGTCAAACTACTGTGTTAGTAGCACCAGAGTGACCTCTCTGAGATGTGGGCTTGAGCAGTGTGTATGAAGGTCCTGGGCTGCCCAGAAAACAAGACCCCCCTCATGGCTTCACTGATGTGGTCCAAAGGAAAGCAGAGCAATATGTTTGGCACCAGCTTGGCTGCAAAAGTTGCTGGAAGGAGCCGTATAAGGTGCCATCCAACCGTCTTAGGGACAACACTCTGGATTTGTCTGGGGGTTACTCCTTAGCCTTTTCCAGCAGAGGCTTAGGATCAGAATTTTCCCTCTCCTAGATGGGCTACCTTCCCAGGTGGATGAGCCATATCTGCCCCTTCGCAGTAAAGGTAAAGGGACCCCTGACCATTAGGTTCAGTCATGGCCGACTCTCGGGTTGCGGCACTCATCTCGCTTTATTGGCTGAGGGAGCCGGCGTATAGCTTCCGGGTCATGTGGCCAGCATGACTAAGCTGCTTCTGGTGAACCAGAGCAGCGCACGGAAATGCTGTTTACCTTCCTGCCTGAGCAGTACCTATTTATCTACTTGCACTTTGACGTGCTTTCGAACTGCTAGGTTGGCAGGAGCTGGGACCAAGCAACGGGAGCTCACCCCGTCACGGGGATTCGAACCGCTGAACTTCTGATTGGCAAGTCCTAGGCTCTGTGGTTTAACCCACAGCGCCACCCGTGTCCCATCCTTCGCAGTGGGTACCCCTTTATATATAGGCTTCATTATGGCTCTTATTATTACCCCTCGGCTGGGTGCTCTGCGCGGGGCAAATCACAATATCCATTTAAAAATGACAATATTTTAGGGTTTCTAAAAGATACCCAGGCAGAGCTGGGCACTCCCTACTTTTCCAGCTTGTTCTTACTGGAGCAACATCCCAGGAACCAGCCCCACCTTGCCTTTGAGCCTCACCTTTCTGTACCATTGAGCAAAACATTTATCCATTTATCTTTGTTAGAGGTGTATCAACAGAAGCTGGATGGCCACTTATCAAGGAAGTTGTAGCAGAGGAATTTCTGCATTAGCAGGGGGTAGGAGCTGATGATCCCTGAAGTCCTTTTCCAGCCCTGTAATTCTAATATTTTAATCAGGGGCACCTCCCCCCCCCTCAGCCAAAAGGTTTTTAATTTTAATCTAACTAGTAACTAACCGTGGTTGCAGCTCTGTGCTCACATACCTGGGAGCAAGTCCAATTGAACACAGCAAGACTCATTTCCGAATAAATATGCATCGGCTAGCACTTTAAAGCCTGCAGCCCTGGTAAATAATATTCACGGGAGAATTTCACACACACACACCCCTTCTGCTATCTTAACCACAGCAGGTGCCAGCTAGTTTTTGATGTTCTTTCCCCCACTTTCCTTGAGCACAAAAATAAGATGTCCATTGCCATTAAATTGCTACCTGCAGATATAATATTTACCGCAGTGGAAAATGAGGTACAGATGTGATCCATTTTCATACTATTAAATTTTATCACACATCTCTCACGGCTCAGCAACCTAGATGACTTCTAATACATTTCGAAAAAGGTAGCTTGAACAATTCATCTCCCGTTTGCTCGGTTCTTCGGGATGTGGGTAAATCGAGATGGCTTTGTGGAAATTATCTCCTATAGGCAAGAAAGACCAGTTCGGAGAAAAGCTATTAAATGAAATATCAGTGTTGGCGATGGCTGAATTTATTCCCCCCGCTCTTTTCATAACAGCACATCTTCTTCCATCTCAGAATCCATTCCAGCGTGCTTGAAACATTTGCCAATTATAGAATAGTTAAATCCACCTGATTGACTTTTCTGCCATAGCGTTTAACTTTTGGAGACGGTGAAAAGGGAGGCTTAGATCTTGTGCATATTAGACCCCATTCTCTCGGGCTTGAGAGCAACCCTTGATAGCTCAGTTGGTAGAGCATGAAACTCTTAATCTCAGGGTCCAGTTGGGCAAAGGTTTCCTGCATTGCAGGGGGTTGGGTTAGATGACCCCTGTGGTCCCTTCCAACTCTATGAAGAAACCATCAGTTACTCATAAAGTAAGTGTGCTTTGCAAACAGAAGGTCCCAGGTTCAATCCCAGGTAGGACTGGAGGAGAACCTTGTCTGAAATCCTGGAGAGCCTCTGCCAGTCATTGTAGATAATTCTGAGCTAGATGGTGCAATGGTATGAGTGAGTATAAGGAACTCCCTGTGTTCTTCAGATAGGTGGATCACCATCAGTCCCAGAGTAACTTTATTGGCCTCCTGGTATGGGGCTGAGCTTGATATAGAACCAACAAGCTAGGCTCAGCAGGAGCCATAATGGCTCAGTGATTAGAGTAAAAAGGTCTCAGGTTCAATCCCTGATACCGCCAGTTAAAACAATAAAGTTATATAATAATAATAATAATAATAATAATAATAATAATAATAATAATAATAATAATAATAATGATGATAATAATAATAATACTTGATTTTTACTCTGCCCATCTGGCTGGGTTTCCCCAGCCACTCTGGGCGGCTTCCAACAAAATATTAAGATACAATAGTTAATGATAATTGCCAGCTAACAGTAATGATCAGGGGACAGGTTATATCAGGGATGGAGAAACTGTATCCTTCCAGATATCGTTGAACTATAACTCCCATCATCCCTGATAAATGGCCATGTTGATTGGGGCTGGTGGGAACTGGAGTCCAGCAATGTCTGGAGGGTCCCAAGTTTCCCATCACTGGTTTACATGAAAGACCTCTCTACCTGCTACCTTGGAGAGCCACTGCTAGTCAGAATAGACAATACTGGGCCAGGTGGACAAGTAGTCTCTTCTGATACAAGGCAGTTTCCTAGGCAGTAGATTCAGGCTGGACCAAAAGAAAGCACTTATTGATGACGACAACAAAGCAATCAATTGATGGAATTGGCTGCCACAATATGTTTTTGGGCTTAGGTGCCTTCAGATGGGATTGGAGAAATCTAACCGTGGGTATTGCCCATGATAACTATGCCAGGGCCAGATTGAGCAGAGCAGCCAAAATGATCAAGAGGCTGAAGCAACTCCTGTATGAAGAAAAGTTGCAGTGTTGGGGACTTTTCAGTTTAGAGAAAAAGTGAGGAAGGGGTGACATCATAGAAGTTTGTCAAATTATGCACGTTGGCAAGACAGTGGATAGTGAGAAGTCCTCCCTCTAGAATTTGTGGGCCTCCAATGAAGCTGAATGTTGGAAGATAAAAGAAAATACTTCTGCATGTCACACATGGTCAAACTATGGAACATGAGCAGAAGTTCCATAGTTTCTCACAGGAGGCAGTGATGGCCACCAACTTGGATGGCTTTGGAAGGGGATTGGACAAATTCACAGAGGACAGGTCTCTCTGTGGCTACTAGCCACCATGGTTATGTTCTGTCTCCACTGTCAGAGATGTTATGTGTGGCGAGGACTGCTGCAATCCCATCTGTCTTGTGGGTTTTCCACAGGCACCTGGTTGGCCCCTGTGAAAACAGGATGCGGGCCAATGACCCAACCCAACAGGCTGGCCAAGGGCTCTTATGTAAGAAGAATAACAGTGGCAGCAGGAAAGGGTGGTCCAGCCCTGCCTGTGGGCTCTCTAAAGGCGTCTGATTGGATGCTGTGGGAAACAGGATGGAGAGCAGGGCTCTTCTTACATTTTCATCTAGTCTTCTCCCACATTAGTGAGCAAAAAAGAGAGCGATGGAGCGAGGTGTGGTGCTGCTGATCACTCCCGGTTTAGGGTCTGCTTACAAACCCATATTCCTTCCTATGGCATCCTGATGTGTGAGGAGAAAAGAGGGAGACAGAGTAGGAGGTAAAGGATGTGGGTGTCAGAGAGAAGGAGATGGAAATGTTATGTTGGAGAGAGAGAGAGAGAGAAAGAGAAGAGGAGGCAGAAAAAAGGAAAGGGAGAGAAAATGAGTAGCCCCGCCTACTTTTGGCTTTGGCCCTGCTTTACCCACAGCCTTACCCACAGCCATCAAGCACTCCGAAACAGATTATGTGAAATATACTTGGAGTCCTGTAGTGATTTCATGTTCTTTATTGCAGCTTGTATTGCAGTGATTGAATTGTCCCCCAAACCTCAGGCTTTTTGTTATGTACTGAGTTGAATAGGATTCAGAATGCAGCAGTCTGATTGGTCCTAGAACAATAGAATTCAGAATGCAGCAGTCTGATTGGTCCTAGAACAATGCAGCAGTATGAATGGTCCGCAGGAGCCACCCAATCCAGCTCCAGGTGTAAGTGAATCTGCAACCTGATTGACAGGAGAATCCCAGAATTAGCCAGTCACGTGCGACCCATTGTGTAAATAATGTATATAAAGCAGATATTTTGGGGAAACTTTCATTCCTCACTACTATGAGCTGAATAAAGAGCATTAAATCCACACTCGACTCCGAGTATATTTCACTTTTATATACATTATTTACACAATGAGTCCCGTCTGATTGGCTGATTCTGCTTCCCTCCTGGAGCCTGATTGGTCTTTTCTTGCAGGCCAATCGGTTGTTGCATTCTAGAATCCTACTTGCCTATTGTTCTAGGACGCAAGCTTAGTACATAACACCATGCCTAAAGGAATGCACCCTCAAGATGGGGGGGGGGAATCCTCCCACCCTATAAAACAGCAATTCTGTCAAGGGAACCTCTGGAAGAATTTAAGCAATCCCTCCCTCTCCCTTCTCCCTCAGTAAGCAGATATGCTGCCGTTGGGCCTGATGACTGATGAGCAGGCTAATTTAGTCGCTGCGTAGCTATTTGTGAGCATGTTTATAGAAACTGGTATCCCCCTGACCGAACGGCGACCTCAGTGGGAAATGTGCCTCCTCACTCGTTGTCTGAGATGTGAAAGGAAGGCTCTCTGCCAGCACATATTCTTCTTTGCCAGCCGTATCACATGAGCTGGATGCCAGTTGGCAAACCCCTACACTCATCTTCCCACCCCGCCCCTTTTGTGGGTCTGGACTTGGTCCAGAGGAAGATGTGGTTGTCTGTCAAGCTACAATATAGATTGAATATGGACCTTCTGGTGGGGCTATTTCAGCTGGCTGGAAGATAATCCCAACACTCTGGATAATGCCGTTCGGGTTTCACATTGGTTCGTCTGCCTTCATCTAAGATTTTGGCTGTACAGTGGTACCTCGGGTTACATACGCTTCAGGTTACAGACTCCGCTAACCCAGAAATAGTGCTTCAGGTTAAGAACTTTGCTTCAGGATGAGAACAGAAATCGTGCTCCGGCGGCGCAGCGGCAGCGGGAGGCCCCATTAGCTAAAGTGGTGCTTCAGGTTTAAGAACAGTTTCAGGTTAAGAAAGGACCTCCGGAACGAATTAAGTACGTAACCAGAGGTACCACTGTATAAAACTGGAAAGGATTCAATCACGAAACAAAGTGTCTCGAACCTTAAAGCACCACCAACCGCCAGCATATATCTGTCCAAAATTTTGTGTGTGTATGTCTGAAAAGCTCGCCGGAAGGAGATTCCACAACTTCCCTAGATAATAATTTTTTTAGTTGCCTTACAGCTGCTAGGCAGGGCCATGGTAAGGATGACTGAAACTCTGTTGTTGGCATCTGTCTGTCTTGAGAGCCATTGGAGTGTGTCTCTGGGAGTGAAGTCAAACCACTGGAGAATCACAGCGCCTGCTGTGGCTGCAGAGACCAGTAACTCGTAACTGCTGCCTCCCATGTTTTTGCTGTGTTGGCACACCAAAGAAACCTCTCTGGGACACAAGGCAGGGCAGTGTGCATGGAGGTCCTGGGCTGTTCACATTATGACCTCACTGATGTGGTCCAGAGGAAAAGAGAGCAATACAGGCAACCCTCAATTTGTGCGGAGGTTGCATTTTGGGTCATTGTATGTGTCAGGGAACTGCCATCAGAGGCGAGAAGAGAGGTAAGACGCTCCAATGATGCAGGGGAGGGAACTAACAAGGAGAGAGAGAGAGCTTCCGCTGGGGAAGGAAATCCAGGGGACACCAGGGAGAAAGGGGAGGCTGAGAGTACTGCGGAGGGGAGGCTCCGAGACTCTTCCAGTGAAATCAGCGGAGAGAGCACAGGACCTCTGCTTGGCACGCCCACGCTGCGCAGAAGGCTTCCGCGCAGAGAATCTAGGAGGAGACTTGGAGTCAAGGAATTTTTATGTTGGAGGAAGTTTAGGAAACACCCACTGACGGATTCTGCCAGTGACTGAGACAGTTGCGTTGTAAGGGCTGTCAAACCAGGGAAAGGTTTTAGCTATACAACCAGCTTTGAGCAGTTTGCAGTTTACGCACAAGCAACCCCAATTCCCATTACAGTATGCAACAGCAGAGTGCACATAAGCCTGGCCTGTCCCTTTACACCCCACTACATCCCTGCCCTGCCCTCTTTCCCAGCCACTTCTGGGTTGCCGTGATGCGCATTTGCATGGTCGCATGTCAAATGGACGTGCATAAAAATCGGTTGTTGCCTGTACATTTGGCACCAGCTTGACTGCAGCAATTGCTGGAAGGAGTTATACAAGACGCTATCCAACCGCCTTAGCGACTCCAGTCTAGATTTCTGTAGAGTTTACTCCTTAGCCTTTTCTTTTCCCAAAGGTGTCCCGCAAGGCAGCAAGTACAGGTTTTTCATCAGGGTTTACTCCTAAAACCTTTCTCGCAAATGAGTATAGCCTCAAGGCAGAAGAGGTTTAGAATCAGAGTTTTACTTCTCCAACACGACTGAAACAATGCCTATAATATAGAAATGCTATCAAATGCTTAAGGGAAAAGCTAGGGATTAGTTGTAGAGCACATACTTACATTCAGAAGGTCATAAGTTCAGTTACTGGCATCCCCATGTAGGGATGGGAAAAACCCTTGACTGAAGCCCCATAGAGCTACCGCAATTCAACATAGACTAAGGGGCCTTTGTTGTTAAACTACAGCTCCCATAATCCCTTATCCTTGGTCATGCTGACTAGGATCGATGGGTGTTATAGTCTAGCAACAATGGAAGGGTCACAATTTCCCCATCTCTGTTGCAGACAACCCTGAGCTACAGTAGATGGACCAATGTAATGTTAAGTATTGTTGCATCCAGCAAAGCTAAACCTTGGAAAATTCAGGACAGACAATGTTTTATAGTTAAACTATGGGATTTGCTTTCAGAGGAGGCCGTGATGGCCACCAACTTGGGTGGCATTTAAAAGAGGGGTAAACAAATTCATGGCGGACACGGCTACTACCCGACCTGGCCACAGTGATCCATGCGACAGTCATCTCCAGGCTTGACTACTGTAACTCGCTCTACGCGGGGCTGCCCTTGAAGCTGTCCCAGAAACTCCAGCGGGTACAGAATGCTGCAGCGAGGCTCCTCACAGCGTCTCTGCCATGGGAGCATATTCATCCAGTGCTTTTCAAGCTGCACTGGCTCCCGGTGGAGTACAGGGTCAGATTTAAGGTGCTGCTTTTGACCTTCAAAGCCCTTCACGGCCTAGGACCCTCGTACCTACGGGACCGCCTCGCCTGGTATGCCCCACGGAGAGCCTCAAGGTCCATAAATAACAACACCCTAGTGGTCCCAGGCCCTAAGGAAGTTAGATTGGCTTCAACCAGAGCCAGGGCCTTTTCAGCACTGGCCCCAACTTGGTGGAACGCTCTGTCTCATGAGACCAGGGCCCTGCAGGATCTGATTTCTTTCCGCAGGGCCTGTAAGACAGAGTTGTTCCGCCTGGCCTTTGGATTGGAGCCAATTTGATTCCCTCCGCCCCCTTTTTCTTTTTTCTTTTCCTTCTCCTGCAATGAGGCTCCATTTTAATATTTTAATGTTCCATTATTTTAATGTTGTATTTTATTTTTGTTTTTAAGTTGTAATCACTCATCTTGTTTATTATTGCTTGTAAGCCGCTCTGAGCCCGGCCTTGGCTGGGGAGGGCGGGGTATAAATAAAAAATTATTATTATTATTATTATTACTAGCTATGTTGGCTGTGTTCTGTCTCTGCTGCCAGAGGTGATTGTGCTCCAGGAATGTCACTGGAAAATAGGGACACTTGGAGGGTCTGCCCCGATGGCTAAACTCGGCCACCACAGTTGGTGCCAGTAATACTTCTGAGTACCAGCTGCTGGAAACCACTGGAAGGGAGCATGCTCTTTTGCCTGAATCCTGCTTCCTCCCCCCCCATCAATCTGCTCAGACACTGAGGTCCAGTGCTGAAGGCTTTCTAGTGGTTCCCTCACTATGAGAAGCAAAGCTAGAGGGAACCAGACAGAGGGCCTTCTCTGTAGTGGCGCCCACCCTGTGGAACGCCCTCCCATCGGATGTCAAAGAGATAAACAACTACAGTGGTACCTCAGGTTACAGACGCTTCAGGTTACAGACTCTGCTAACCCAGAAATAGTACCTTGGGTTAAGAACTTTGCTTCAGGATGAGAACAGAAATTGCGCAGCTGCGGCATGGCGGCAGCAGGAGGCCCCATTAGCTAAAGTGGTGCTTAAGGTTAAGAACAGTTTCAGGTTAAGAACGGACCTCTAGAAGAATTAAGTTCTTAACCCAAAGTACCACTGTACTTGACATTTAGAAGACATCTGAAGGCAGCCCTGTTCAGGGAAGTTTTTAATATGTGACATTTTGATGTATTTTTAATCTTTGTTGGAAGCCGCCCAGAGTGGCTGGGGAACAAATAAATCATCATCATCATCATCATCATCATCATCATCATCATCATCATCATCTAGTTGGCCGCTTTGAGAACAGGATGCTGGACAAGACTAGCTGACCCAGCAGGGCTTTCCCAGGACTATATGCATGTTCCCCACTTCCAAGTGGTGAGAAATTCTAGGGACAGTGTCATGGGGCGGTTAGCTTGCTTTGGACGAGAGTACACTGGAGCCTACTGGTGTATTTGGCACATTTGCTTTGTTTACAGTTTTTCAGGAGGCTGTGGTAGAAGAACCAGCCTGAAGGTGATCCTCCAGGGGGACCCTGTGCTAGACCACACTTGAAGGTTTACATTGACAAAGTCTCCCTCACATGGGCACAAGAGTTGCCAGGTCTAAGATGGACTTTCCCTCTTCACTTGTATCTGAATAGGCTTTAGGTGCTAAAAATGGAAAAGGAAAACACGGCACGCAGGTCAGGTGGAAAACTGCTCAAACAGGTTGTGGTTAGAAGCCTCCTCTTTGCCTCCAAAAAAGGAGAGGTGAGGAATGAAAGCCAGAGACAGTTGGTGGGGTGAGAGAGCCTCTCTCAGAAGAGGAGGAAGGAAGAGAGCCTGTTGGCTGGCCCACGACTCCTAAATTCTCTTCTTCACCTCAAGTTTCATCACCAGGAAAGGCAGAAATGAGCACATGGAGATCAGCTGGAGATATAGTTGCTGGACCTAGGCCTGGTTAGGACAACCCGGTAAGCCAAACTTTGACATATCAATACTGTGGTCACATTTGCACTTTGCAGCGTTTCTCAAACTTGGGTCCTCAGCTGTTGTTGGGCTTCAACTGTGTGAACTCCCCTCACACAGCTTCAGTTCTCAGAGTGCTTTAACCACAAATCCCTCTTTATAGGGAACTCTGGGAATTGTAGCCTTGGGAGGGGAACAGGGGTATCAAATCTCTATCACCTTTAACTACATCTCCTGGGGGAAACCATTAGTTATCTGGGTGGAAGCCGTAAACGGCTCAGGACTGCAGTACCTCAAGGATAACCTCTCCCCATATAAACTGACCTGGACTCTATGTTCATCCTCTGAGGCCCTTCTTCATGTGCCACCTTCACGTGAGGCCTGAAGGATGGCCACAAAAAACCAGGCCTTTTCTGCAGTGGCTCCCCATTTGTGGAATGCTCTCCCCAGGGAGATTTGCCTAGCACCTTCATTATACAGTGGTGCCCCGCAAGACGAATGCCTCGCAAGACGGAAAACTCGCAAGACGAAAGAGTTTTCCGTTTTGGAGGTGCTTCGCAAAACAAATTTCCTATGGGCTTGCTTCACAAGACGACAATGTCTTGCGAGTTCCTGCTGTTTTTTTTCCCATTTCCCCCCCCCCTTTTTCTAAGCCGCTAAGCCGCTTATCAGCTGATCCGATCAGCAGATAAGCCGCTAAAAGCCGCTAATAGTGCTAATCCGCTAATCCTTCAATGGGCTTGCTTCGCAAGACGAAAAAACCGCTAGATGAAGAGAATCACAGAACGGATTATTTTCGTCTTGCGAGGCACCACTGTATACCTTTAGGCACCAGGCACAAATGTTCCTCTTTAACCAGGCCTTTGGCTGATTAATATTCTACAGCCTTTTAAATGTGTTTGAAGGAGGGGAGATTATTGTTTTACGTTGTATTTTTACCCTGTGAACCTCCCAAGATCTTGTGATGAAGGGAGGTATAAGATAAATAAATGATGATGATGATGATGAAGGGAGGTACAAAATAAATAAATAATGATGATGACGACGACGACGATGATGTTTAAAATCGTATCATGGTGCTTTCAATGTTTGGCATGAATGTGGCCTATGTCAACATGTGGACTCCTAGAGAGGAGCTCATGACTATTTTGTTCCTGCCTCTTCTCAGTAGTAATGTGCTGAGCTAGGCCAAAGATTAAGCTGTAGTTAAGCTCTCCAGTTCTAGTTAAGAACAAAGCAAGCTGGTGAGCAGAGACGCTAACTAGAGTTCTGGTTCAGATGACACGCTAGGGCAAACTCTGGCTCAGCTCAGTGCGGCAGGATCTTACAAAGGTCCGAGGAGGACCCAAATGAGTGCCAGCTCCTCTGTGGGAGCTCTCACAGTTGTGTGGTCTCAGTGACCCGTCGTTTGGCTTCCTGTCTCATATGAAGCAGGTCTGAAAACTGTCTGACTCCCGCCTTAATCATTGTAAGGCTGCAATCCTAGACTCTCCTGGGAGTCAGCCCCATGAAACTTAGTGGACCTTAGTTCTGAGTAGACATGCATAGGAATTGTGCTTTGAACATATCATACCCTCCAACATTTCTTCGATGAAAATAGGGGCAGCCTAAGGAAAAGTGATGGGACGCGGGTGGCACTGTGGGTTAAACCACAGAGCCTAGGACTTGCCGATCAGAAGGTTGGCGGTTCGAATCCCCGCAACGGGGTGAGCTCCCGTTGCTCGGTCCCTGCTCCTTGCACGTCAAAGTGCAAGTAGATAAACAGGTACCGCTCCAGCGGGAAGGTAAACTGCGTTTCCGTGCGCTGCTCTGGTTCGCCAGAAGCGGCTTAGTCATGCTGGCCACATGACCCGGAAGCTGTACACCGGCTCCCTCAGCCAATAAAGCGAGATGAGCGCCGCAACCCCAGAGTTGGCCACGACAGGACCTAACGGTCAGGGGTCCCTTTACTCTTTACCTTTAAGGAAAAGTGGGACATTCCAGAGTCAAATCAGAAACCAGGACATTTTCTGTAAATCTGAGACTGTCCCTGGAAAATAGGGATACTTGGAGGGTCTAACATATTACTAGGGTCTTGTTTATCTGCATGCAACAATGGTTCTTTCTCCCAAGCCCCTCTCAAAAAAGATCCCCAGACATATTGTTGGCTTGGTTGGTGGCCCTTGAGATACTAATAGGTTTTTTAAAAATTGAAATATGCTGCAAGGGATTCAATAAGCGTTTTTGGAAGTGCCACATTCTCTGTTTTGGGGAGATTATGACCTTTCCCGACAACTTAAGTGCCTGGATCTGTCACATTGGATTTCTTGAAATACTCTGATGGTGGCAGAAAAGGAAACCCACAAGAATAGGAAAGGTTAGCCAACTCTCCATCTTTTTTTTCTTTTTTTTGCAACCTTCAAAAGGCTTTGACGAGAGGCTTGTTTCTATTTTGAAGAGCAAAGCTTAAAGATAGGGCTGACCTATTAAGTCATCTTGGACACTCCCTGCTCACGGCATGCCGTTTCAGCATTCCAGACTGTAACACGGACAGATGTAAGGGGAGCCAAAGGAAATGCAGGAAAAGGGATCTGGTTCAGCTCCAGGAATCAAATTAAGTGCGTACCTCAAGAGGAACGACCTGTGCTAATTTGCAGGCTACTAAAGGTGCTTCCAGACTGTCCGTATTCTACAGGAGGGAGACAAGCGCATAGTGGAACTTTAAGTTTGCACATTGAGGCCCCAATCCTAGGCAGAGTAGTTTCTTAAGGGTGCTGAGGGTTGTTGGGAGATTCCCTATTCCCGCCCACAGAGCTACAATTCCCACAGTGGTTTAGCAACCAATCCTTTTTCCTAGGGTTCTTTGCAGGAAGCCATGGCTGTTTGAAGTGGTATGATACTGCTTTAATGTGCACAGTGCAGATGGGGCCTATATCTCCGCAAGGCTCCCTATCTAAGCATGGCTCTGGTCAGTGTGTCTTCCACGTTACAGCCGCTCTGACAGGCAAAAGGGGTATTAGGGCATGAGGAGGAGGAGGGGTCTTGTCCAACCTTCTGAAGCCACAAAGAACAAGGCTCCATCTATAGGGTTGCCAGGAATTCCTGCTCGGCCACCAATATCATCTTACCTGGCACAAGTTTAGCTCTTTTACTTTCCTAGAAGCACCTATCAAATGCAGCTGGAAGAGTCCAGTCCTGTGTAGGAGGGCCATTTAGGTATTGCCAAAAGAGAGGAAATCATACCTTGCAACATCTTGCTGATCAAAATGCTCATATGTGGTTTTTTTGGGTCCTGAGCTCTTGCAGGAGGTAGCAAGACTAAAAAACGAGTGTCGTTTGGTCAGGCACTTTGGCGAAAGCCAGCTAACTTGCATCAAAGTGCTGGACCAAAAACTGGGACATTCCAGGATTCAATCCGGGACGGCTTCTGTAATTTCAGGATGTCCCACTCAAATAGGGACGGTTGGGCGGTATGCAAAATGCACCCCTCATGCACACACAGCAAAGGCAGAAGAGGATGCAGATTTGCATGCAATCTGCATATGCTACTTTATATAGAGAGGTGCAGATTTAGATGTAATTATGATCATTTACTTGATTATAGATAATAACACTGAGCTCTCTTAGAATCATAGAGTTGGAAGGGGCCTTGAGGGCCATCTTGTCCAATTCTCTGCAATGCAGGAATATTTGCAATGGAATAACCTTTTGCCCAACTTGAGGCTGAACCCATGAATCCTAGAATTGTAGAATTGGAAGGTACACCAAGGGTCATCTAGTCCAACCCCCTGCAACACAGGAATCTCAACTTGATCATACATGACAGATGGCCATTCAACCTTTGCTTAGAAACCTCCAAGGAAGGAGAGTCCCCAACCTTCCGAGGGAGACTGTGCCGCTGTCAAACAGCTCTTATTGTCAGAAAGCCTTTTCTGTATGTTTAGTTGGAATCTCTTTTCTTGTAACTTGAATCCATTGGTTCGAGTCCTGCCCTCTGGAGCAGGAGAAAACAAGCTTGCTCTATCTTCCATGTGACAACCTTTTAGATATTTGAAGATGGCTATCGTATCTCCTGCCAACCTCCTCTTTTCCAGGTTAAGCATACCCAGATCCTTCAACCGTTCCTCATCCAGAACCAGTGTGGCGTAGTGGTTAAGAGCGGTAGACTCGTAATCTGGTGAACCGGGTTCGCGTCTCCGCTCCTCCACATGCAGCTGCTGGGTTACCTCGGGCCAGTCACACTTCTTTGAAGTCTCTCAGCCCCACTCACCTCACAGAGTGTTTGTTGTGGGGGAGGAAGGGAAAGGAGAATGTTAGCCGCTTTGAGACTCCTTCGGGTAGTGATAAAGCGGGATATCAAATCCAAACTCTTCTTCTCTTCTTCTTCTTCTTCATCAGGCTTGGTTTCCAGACCCTTGATCATCTTGGTCTCCTTCCTCTGCACATGTTTCAGCTTGTCAACATCCTTTTAAAATTGTGGTGCCCAGAATTGGACAAAGTATTCCAGACAAACAAGAAGCACAATCAGAGTTCAAGGACGCATTCCAGCCTGGGAAAAAAACACTCGAGAAGGATGCAAATCAGGACCAGGGAGGGCTGTGGCCTAGGGTTGCCCCTGTGGACCAGACAGAGAGCCTGAGGGGAGGCTGCATTTGGTTCTCAGGCTTGATGTTCCTCATCCCTGATCTACATGGAGGATTGGATTACAGCCATGGCTTCACCAAGTTCCAAGCCTTCCCTCTTTCTCTCTATGTTTATAGAGACTTTGGGAAAGCTATTGCTTCAAGAACGCTGCCTTTTAAGCAAAGCTCCCCATAAAAGAAATCACATAGACGTTACTTATCATTCATCTTCATGCCTTTGTTGTCAGTAGTCTAAACAGTGGTTGCTTTGTTACATCCCCCTCCCCACACCAAAAGAAGACATCTAAGCAGTCTTTCTGATTTCCCAATTAAACAATTTACAGTAGCAGGCATCTCACCCCCTGTGTTCTGCGGCGTATGATCCTGTTAAGGGCTGATGGGCTTTCTGGAAAAGTTTTGTATCAGCCTGCCTGAGTGTTTAAATCCTTTAACGGTGCTATTAATTCTAATCTGTCGTGATTTTTGCTGCTTAATTTATATGTCTGCTCAATGACTCATCCCTTCAGGAATTCCTCAGAAGCCCCATGTACCCTGCTGCAAATGACAAAAAAAGGAGAGAGAAGCAAAAACTCTATTTATGATGTTTTTTTGCTTGATCATTGCTATAATGCAGGGATGTCCAACAGGTGGATCGCGGTCTACTGGTCGATTGCGGTGGGTCCGTGGTAGATCACGGTCAATTGCGATATCCTCCCCTCCCCAAAGAAAGCTCAACAACTTTGGGTCCCTAAAAAAAGCTCAATAACTTTGGGTCCGTAAAAGAAAGCTCAACAAGTTTGTCAATCCAATGGGTAGACCACTGGCAGTTTTTTTATAGTGGGAGTAGATCACAGTCTCTTGTAAGTTGGACAACCCTGCTATAATGCAAACAGATCTGAATGCCTAAGTCTATTAAGTCTACCATGGTGTATGGGTTGTTAGGGGAGGGGTAGTATCTCTGCTGGGGGACATTTCATGCCCCTTCTGGGGTAGTTGATCCACCTTTGGTCCCTATCCTGCACTCAGCTCTCATTTGTGGCTCCTGGAAGCTGCCAGTATGTGAAATAGCCACATCCCAAGGAACAGGTTCGACTGGCTGGCTAAACCAGGTGCGGTCAGCTGATGGGTCTCAAACGCTTAGTGAGTTAGGGTCTTCCCCTACATGCAGAAACAAGCCCTGGCGGATTGAGTGAATGAGGCCAAAAGTGGGTCCAATGATCAAGATGGCAGCTTCTGCACATGCTGTAGAGGGAAGTGAGGGGCAGATGGGCCTCGTCCACCTGGGAAGGTAGCCCATCAAGGAGAAGGAAATATCTGATCCTAAACCTCCACTGCCTTGTGGGATATCTTCAGGAGAAGAAAAGACTCAGGAGTGAACCCTACACAAATCCAGAGTGGTGCCCCTAAGATGGTTGGATGACGCCTTGTATGCCCCCTTCCGTCGACTCCTGTGGCCCAACTGGTGCCAAACGCCTTGCTCTGCTTTCCCTTGGACCACATCGGTCATGAAGGTTCACTGGGTGGCTTTGGGCCTGACCTACCTCACAGGGTTGTTGTGAGGATAAAATTTGGGAGAAGGAGATGTGGGCATACCACCTTGAGCGCCTTGGAAGAAAGGCGGGATATGAATGTAATAAATAATAATCATAATAACAGGCTACAACCCAATGCATACAACTATTGGGGTAGAATAGCTGGTGCTTTGCAGAGCAGCATTTTAAATGAGAAAAGTTTCTGCCCAAGGAGGTGACAGTAGATAGAGGAGTCGGAGTCACAGTGGAACAGGAGGCTCGCTTTACTTGTGTATGGAAGATTCCTGCAGGGTTGTGTGTGTTACTGTAGTAAGCAGGGGTATTTGTGTATTTGTGACCCTCTAGATCAGGCATAGGCAACCTCGGCCCTCCAGCTGTTCTGGGACTACAATTCCCATCATCCCTGACCCCTGGTCCTGTTAGCTAGGAATCATGGGAGTTGTAGTCCAAAAACTTCTGGAGGGCCAAGGTTGCCTATGCCTGCTCTAGATCTTGCTGGGCTTCCAAACCCACATCAGCCCAGCCAGACTGGCCAGTGACCAGGGATGTCAGAGGTTTTCTCCCCACAGCCCTGACTTGCAGCCTTACAATTCTCCTATTTTTCTAGAGGTGAGAGGACTGCTGCGATGTTTATAACTGCTCACTCAAACGCAAGTTAAAGAAATATTTGTTCTAAATGTAAATTGATCACTCTGGCTTGATGTTTCTATTTTGAGATGCAGATGGTTGTATATATAGATATAGATATATGTGATGTAAAAATAGACTACACTTGTCATTTCATTTCAATAAGGAGAAAAGGGATGTGGGAAGCCCTTTGCTGACAGCAGCCATATGGTGAAAGCTGACCACTTGTTAAGCATTCATTTTAACACTGTGCAAGTATTTGAATTTTTAGATATTCAAGCATGCATGGTTTTTGTATGATTGAGCTATGGGTGCATTTTAATGTTGTAGTTTGTTTTTTGTTTGCTTTTAAAGCGTGACATATAACAGACATGAATCAAGCCCATGGAAATGTTTTCTGGCATAGTTGCGAATAAGTCTGGACTTCAGCCAGGGGACCAAATGTATAAAACCCTCCTCCTGCAACAGCTACTTATTTAAGGCAACCTTACACAACAAGGATGTGATTATTTAATAGCTGAAGACACATCTACGGGGGAAATGTTGTACTTAGCTTTGTCCTGGGGGAAGCAACTAGAGGACAATCCTGTGACCATCCAATGTGTTCTCTTGTTGCCATTGGAAATGCAACAGCAGGGAGCATTCAGTTTGCACCCCAAAGGTTAATTCTGTTGTCAGTAACTCAGCCAGCCGAAAGGGTGGGTGGGTAGAAGTGTTGCTTAGCAACCAGGTAGAGTGGCATGATCATCTGCTGAGGCAGCACATGCTCTGATTGGCTGTGGAGTTCTGGCCCTCAGGACTCTTTCCGCAGCCAAACACCTCTCACCAACTTTGCCTTATGTCCTCCTTGCATGTTTTTGTCTGGCAGGAGTATGTCCTTGAACTTTGGCAAAGCTGCTTTCTTGCTTGAATGGAGGAAAGAGAGGGATGTGTGCATAGATGAACATGTCGCTCTGGGCTTGGGTCACACCCAAACCATACATTTAGAGCACATTGCTTTGCCCTGAGAATCCTGGGAACTGTAGTTTGTTAAGAGTACTGGAAATCATAGCTCTGTTAGGGGAATAGGAGTCTCTTAACCACTCTCAGCACCTTACAGGTTCCTATGATGCTTTGAGGGAAGCCATGACTGTTTAAGTGGTACAATGAGTTCTTTAAATGTATCATGGGGATGTGGCCTCAGAGAGCCCAGCCTGAAACTATTTGAACTTTGGATAACTATCCTGGCCTCTGTGGCTTCTGCCCCTCCGCCGCTCGCTTCATCTCTTCCTCAAGCTGTGTGCTGAAGTCCTTTCATATGTCACTTTTGGACATCAGTAGCGAAAACATGAAGAAGTGTTATTTGCTCAGGGTTTTCGTGGAACTGCCAGCTTGGTGGTTTCATATGAGCAGATAGAAGCTTCACTGGGCCAATAGCCACATGAAAGGCATTTTGTGCCCTTAGGATAAGGAATAAAGGATTGGCTCAGATATCTCCCTACTTAACCTCCCCCCCCTCTCCAGTTTCCAGCAACTTCAGTGGAAATGGCAAAGGAACCCCCCCCCTCCCAATTGGGAACTCTGCAGCCCACATTAAAAACGTTCTTTAAATCACATTGACATATTCCTTAAGTCATTTTTCATGTATTTATTTTTTAAGTCTGAATTTATCTCCTTTTAAACCTCCTTTCCAATAAGCCTTTGAAAAACACGCTAGTGTGTAATTACAGCGGTTAGATGGATTCCCCTCCTCTCTTCTTCTTTGGCCCTTGAAAGTTTTCCCCATAGAAAGTTTCTTAATCTTTGGAGATTAATCTTTAGTTTCCAAAAGTTCCACACTTTCATGACAAATTAAATTAAGATTAGGGATAACTAGGAAGGAGTGGGGGGAAAGAAACGAACCACGCAAATCACGCGCCAGCCATTAAGCCAGGGGAAATATAGGGAGCTGTGCCCCAGGGGTGTCCAATTCATGTGAGTAGAAGCCACGCATGGCAAGAAAACCACACTTCTTTGCCTCTTTTTCTCTCATTCCTTTGCAGAAATGGGATTTGTCTATCGGCTTTCTTTTTCAACAAAGCCCAACCCAAGCATCTGTTCAGCAGCCTCAGATTTTGTAGTTGGAGTCAGTCCGTGCCCCACCATCCTAGGCCAGGTGGGGAAAGGCCTGTGAGGCAGGGAGCTGGTCTTCCAAGACTCACAGCCAAGTCACACATTGCCACCTAGGTGTGATCCGGAAGTGTAAGGAGCATCAAGGATATGTGAGTCACTGATTCTTCAAGTTGACATTGGCCCAAAGAAGCATTTGAACAGGAAGTGTGAGTCATTTGAACTTCCTTCCTCTCCTGCTCCCATTAAGTAGTATTCAGTGGCACTCTGAGTCATCCTGGCAAAAGAAATCCCTGCCTTCTTTCACTGAGCAAGGACCCAGTTGGAATGGCTTGGCTAGGGACCAGCTCCAAGTAGTTTGTAGGCATATCTGTACCTACTTCTGGGCACCTACGGCAAGAGAAGAAGTCATAGGAGAAGGCAGGGTGACTAGGAGATAGCAGGGAGACAAGACACAAAGGGATAAGTGACTTGAAATGTGTCTATTGTGTGTATATGTGTTTGTATAGGGGACAGGCATTTGAGGGGAGAAGTTCTGGCATCACAAGAAGAGGACTTTCCAGAGGGATGGATGGATGTACTGTGGTGTCTTCTTTCTGGTTAGAAATTATTGTCCATGTTAACGTTGTTAACGTTGTTCTGGGGGAAACTGTTGATAGTTGTGGATGTTCATGCACACTTAAATTATATTCTTGTCATGTGGAGACTAACACATGGGCCACAGAAGTGGACCTTGTGAGCACTTGTGGTGGCTGAGAGACTTGTCTGGAAGGACAAACGCCCACCATCTATGACTCTGTAGTCAGAAGATCTCACTGCCAACACATGGCTTATAAGCATCAGTTGTCGTTTCCCAGAGAGATAGATTGTAAAACCGCTCTGGAATTGTAACTCTGTGAGGGGACTAGGGGTATCCTAACGTAGGGTTGCCATATTTCAAAAAAGTAAAAACCAGGAAACCCTGAAAGTTGCTCAGCTGTTTTTACGAGGACCCCAACAATGTTGAGCTTTTTAAAGGAAAACCTCAACGTTGTTGAGCTTTTCTTTACAAAAATGCCCAAAACTCACGATTTTTAAAAATTAGACTTTCCTAAGATCTAGGACAAAGTGATGCCTTTCAGAAATCCTCCCCCCCCCCCGACGTCAATTTCATCTTTGAAAGCCAAGCAACTCCCAGCAAACTGCAGTTCCCAAGATTCTTTGGGGGTAACCGTGACTGTCTAAAGCAGCATGATGCTTCTTCAAATGTCTAGTTTAGGTGGGGCCTAGGTGCTCCCTTCAGCTTGTCACGAGGAAGATGAAGATCTTTCTGTTAGAATTTCTGGCTCCGTTATTGCAGTCATAGGATTTTTATCTATCACATGACGATATATGTTTTGACTCCATAGAGTGGGAAGTGACAGAGACAGGATGCTTGTGTTACTGTGTTCCGTGAAGTGGGACTATTGTCCTTCGTTCTTTTTCTCTTTGCTGTCTGATGCTAGAGAGAGAGGGAGCCATGTTGCAATGCTCCATGTGTGTTTATATGTATATGAAGTAGATTAGCCAAAATGCTGAGTTGCTGAGGTCTGTCACGCATGATGCTCAAACTCTGCAGATCCCTAAGTGTGCCGGTGTCTGTTGGCATCGGTTGCTGTGATGTTCGGGCTGAAGGAAGTTTATGAAGCTCCTGAACGATTGACCAGGAGGGAGAGAACATGCCAGTTGGGCATGTGTCTCTGCCAGGGTCCTACTTGAGTGTCGGTTGAGCTCCTTACACTTTCTGCCATGCAAATGATTCTGGACACCATAAAAAGAAAGCAAATTACTATGGTTTTGTTTGCTATTCTTTTGTCTATAGTAGGGACACATTTTCTGCATCTGGAGCCTCTTGGGATGGTCCTGATTTTAAACTTACTAATGTTTGGACACCCACCCCACGCAACAGAAATGGAAGGTTGTGGGGTGTTTGTACAGGTGAAAGAGTGTAACTCTTTGGAACTTGAAAAGCTTCAAAAGACAGTTCCTGTTAGCCAAAGTGAGATGTGTAGCTTTACTCTTTGAGAAGGAACTTACCATCAATCACAGCGGTTATCCGGATGCCAGGAGGTGTTTCCCCTCATATTTTGAGTTTCTATCATAAAGTCAAAGGGCTGGAAATGACTTTTTAGGTTCACTCTGTGGGTAGGCCCACTGGCTTCCCACCTCTAAAAGAGGTCCCTCCCATCTGGGTTTTTAAAAAATGTCCAAGAACTGTTTTTCCACCAGTGAATCTATACAATGATCTTCTACATCAGCCTGAGGGAGAAAAAGGGAAATTCATGGGGGGGATGTATGTAGCACCTCCGGCCAGTAGGTGGTGCTAGACTATTCCAATGCAAATGCTTTTGCCCCTGCTGTGATAAGAGCAACATCAAGACTAAGGAGGAAGAGGAAGCAGACAGGCAGTGCCATGTGCTGGATAGGCTGCAAGTGAGAAGGAAGCCATGTGGAGGTTGGTTTAAGGCAGACAAGCTTGGAGAGGCTGTGGCCTGATGGACCACAAAGTAGTTGGCTGGGCCATGGCTTCTGAGTAGGACTGAGAGGCATAGTTGGGCAGAACCTGGCACATGTGGATTGAAGCTTATTTTTCCGCCAATGCTACTACCCCTATAGGAAAACCATCAATTTCTATGTATTGCAGTGTTGACCACTGGGTTCTCTTATTGGAGGATACCAATTCCCACCATATGGCTTGCTTCATAATAGCTACTTAAATTTGGAATGTGCCAACCGCCAACCGATGGGTGGAGGTATATATATATATATATATATATATGCAGGTTTTGGTGTCTTCGGGTGTCTTCCCGTGTAAGAGTTGGGGTGTCTAGGCGACGTTTCGACGAGGTCTCACTCGTCATCTTCAGGCTGGTGCTTTCGGCTTCTTGTTACTAGAACAGAGCAGGGTCTCAGTGTTTGAGTTCCTATAAATACTGTTGAGGGGGTGTGGTGTATAGCCTCCAACGTTCTGGGCAGAGAGGAAGTTCCCAGGTTAATGTGCCTTTTCTTCTTTTGTTCATTAATTACTTGAGGGATATCTTGAGTGATTACTTGAGTGATATTCTGAGTACCACTTAGGAGGGTCATTAGGTGTGGATTAGTTGCTAAAGCTTTCGTGTCTTGACCTCTTGAGCTTGTGAAAAGTTTTTCTGAGAAGATAGCTGTACTGCACTTAGTTGTGCTCTGGCTTGGCTTTGTGTATAGGGGCGAGCTGTGGTTTTGTGCCCTGTGCCAGCCAGATCTGTGTAGGGATTGCAGGGGGGTGCAGCATCCGGAGGTGCCACTATGGTTTGGCTACTGGATGGTGTCTGTAATTTATCTGTGGAGAGGGTCTGGGTTTGGGTCTGGTGTGGTTGATTGGGTCTGGTGTGGTTGAATGTGTTAATCGCCAACGGATACCAGCAAAACAGGGTTACGAAGCTAATCCAAAAAGAAACACCCCCCAAAAACCAAGACACAGAAGAAAACAATGGCATGGCCCTCCTTCCTTATATCAAGGGCACTACAGATAAAATTAGCAAAATCCTCCATAAACACAATATCAAAACAGCCTTTTGCACCAACCAAAAAATAGCCAATATCCTCAGAAACCCAAAAGATAAAATCCAGTTAGAAAACCAAGGGGTCTATGAAATACCCTGCAAAGTCTGCCCAGCCACGTACATTGGACAAACAAACAGACGAATAAATGCACGTATCGCAGAACACAAGAATGCCGTCAAAAAAGAAGAAAAAACTTCCTCTCTTTACCAACACATGAAAGAAACAGGACACGAAATTAATTTTGCAGATTCCAAATTGCTCTTTAACATGGAACATCACCACAAGAGAATAATCATGGAAGCCATCGAGATAGAGAAACACCCTCACAACATGAACAAGCGTGACGACACGTCCCGCCTGCCAGACATCTGGAAATTAGCCCTCCCCACAAAAACCGACACCAGAACCAGAGGCACACAGAACGCCATCTCCAATCAACCACACCAGACCCAAACCCAGACCCTCTCCACAGATAAATTACAGACACCATCCAGTAGCCAAACCATAGTGGCACCTCCGGATGCTGCACCCCCCTGCAATCCCTACACAGATCTGGCTGGCACAGGGCACAAAACCACAGCTCGCCCCTATACACGAAGCCAAGCCAGAGCACAACTAAGTGCAGTACAGCTATCTTCTCAGAAAAACTTTTCACAAGCTCAATAGGTCAAGACACGAAAGCTTTAGCAACTAATCCACACCTAATGACCCTCCTAAGTGGTACTCAGAATATCACTCAAGTAATCACTCAAGATATCCCTCAAGTAATTAATGAACAAAAGAAGAAAAGGCACATTAACCTGGGAACTTCCTCTCTGCCCAGAACGTTGGAGGCTATACACCACACCCCCTCAACAGTATTTATAGGAACTCAAACACTGAGACCCTGCTCTGTTCTAGTAACAAGAAGCCGAAAGCACCAGCCTGAAGATGACGAGTGAGACCTCGTCGAAACGTCGCCTAGACACCCCAACTCTTACACGGGAAGACACCCGAAGACACCAAAATATATATATATATATATATATATATATATATATATGTAGGTTTTGGTGTCTTCGGGTGTCTTCCCGTGTAAGAGTTGGGGTATCTAGGCGACGTTTCGACTAGTGGTTTTGTGCCCTGTGCCAGCCAGAAAACCACAAAACCACAAAACCACAGCTCGCCCCTATACACGAAGCCAAGCCAGAGCACAACTAAGTGCAGTACAGCCATCTTCTCAGAAAAACTCTTTACAAGGTCAAGAGGTCAAGACACGAAAGCTTTAGCAACTAATCCACACCTAATGACCCTCCTAAGTGGTACTCAGAATATCACTCAAGTAATCACTCAAGATATCCCTCAAGTAATTAATGAACAAAAGAAGAAAAGGCACATTAACCTAGGAACTTCCTCTCTGCCCAGAACGTTGGAGGCTATACACCACACCCCCTCAACAGTATTTATAGGAACTCAAACACTGAGATCCTGCTCTGTTCTAGTAACAAGAAGCCGAAAGCACCAGCCTGAAGATGACGAGTGAGACCTCGTCGAAACGTCGCCTAGACACCCCAACTCTTACACGGGAAGACACCCGAAGACACCAAAACCTACATTCCTGTACCCGTGAAAATCTACGAAAGCATATATATATATATATATATATATAATGTGGCTGAGCCAGTTGAAATATAAATGTATCAAGTTTTTCTGCCATCCAGGAACCCCCCTCCATGCTTTTGGCTTTCCTCAAAGTTCTCCATCGCCACATCCCCATCAGCTTCATAAATCTCTCTGTTAGGAAACGATGTTTGATACTGAATTGTTTTGCTTTTACACCGTCTCTTCCTGCTCTGCTGCCTGTAGTCACCCCCTGGAGCCATTTGGAGACGATCCTGTCCCTACAGACGCATGTCAAATCATGTTGCCTGATGTTCTTGCTGCATTTGGAAGCACCAAAAGATGGTGTGGGGAGGGAGAGGGAAGAGAAGAGAAAAACCCTAACCCCTTAATTTAATTTTTTTTATATAAAAAAAATCATATCAGGTTGTTTCATAATTATGGTAATATATAATCTTGAGCACTTAACAAGGCTCTCCCTGGAGTCATGAAGGACCTGAACAAGGCATTGTTTCGGAATGATAAATTAATGAATGTTTATACATTGCTTTGAACATGCAAAGGGGGAAAGGGTGCCAAATAAAAAGATTGACACCAGCTCTGTAAAAAAGAAAAAGATCCAGCTCTTAAGTGAATCAAAGTATTAGCTTGCCTTTTGGGCCCTCTGCTGCCCTAGAAGAGACCAGCCGGGCACTGAATGATTTAAAGTGTTGGTGCTGACCTTTAAAGTCCTAAACTCTTTTTGGGACGCCACCAGTGTGGTGTAGTGGTTAAGAGTGGTGGACTCGTAATCTGGAGAAGGAGTGAAGGACATATCAACGTTCTAGGTGTCTGTATAGGCAGTCCTAAACAAAAAAAGCTTTTACTAGGCACAGACAAGAGTATAGTGATGGCACCTACCTGATGTCAATAAGCAGGGAGTTCCGAAGTGTGGGAGCTGCCACACTAAAAAGTAAATATATGGGGTAAGGCGATCTCACAGGTAAACTGATCCCAAGCTCTTAGGGGCTTTATCTACTAATAGTGGCAGTAATAATAGCTTAATTCTCCAACCAGATGATGTGTGCACTAATTTGTATACCAGGGGGAAAGTCTGTACAAAAATGCACACATCACCTAAATGCACTATATTGGGCAAAAACTGTCTTGTAAAAATATGCTTGTTAGGCAAAATCGCATACAAAAATGTGTATACTGGGAGACGTTTGCACCAAAATGTTGATGAATTTTCATGTTGCAATCAGATGTTGGAATGTGGAGAATGGAATTCAAGACTGGGAAATGGAGAAAAAATAAAACTGACAGATTTGTGCATCCTTACTGCTGCTATAGTCTAAAATCTCCAGGGAGCAACTGGAATAGTGCAACATTACCAATTCAGGCAGGGGTTGGTAACAGATTTGTTTAAGAGGGTTCGTGTGTGTATATGTATGTTTATACCATATATACAAACATCTATCATCTATCTATCATCTATCTATCTATCTATCTATATCTATCTATCTATCTATCCATCTATCTATCTATCTATCATCTATCTATTATCTATCTATCTATCTATCTATCTATCTATCTATCTATCTATCTATCCATCCATCCATCCATCTATCTATCTATCTATCTATCATCTATATCTATCTATCATCTATATCTATCTATCATCTATCTATCATCATCTATGCCACTCCTGTCAGGTCTGGAACATGTCTTCTCTTAGTCCAAGGGAGGTGAGGGGATTCTGGAAGTTGAATTGCACTTACTGGAAATGTGGGCAGTTAATTCACCAAACCTAATAAGTGAACTGAAATGTGGGGATCAAGAGGTGCATCATATTCTTCCTCACCCTCCTTAAATTGTACACCAGGAAAGCAGGAGGCCTTCTAAAATCTGGCAATTTTGGGCACCAGAAAACATAGCAAAATTGCACTTTGAAGAACCAATCACACATTCCTTTTGATGGAGCCTTTTAGAGAATTTGGTGTAAACTTTCGTGGGATGGAACATGCATTGCATAAATAGTGTTCTGTTCTGCAGCTGTTTATTACTTCTGCATAAATATATATGTGTGTGTGTGTGTTTTCCAAACACTCTTCCTGATCCTCTCAGTTAATCTTCAGGTCGAAGAAAGCTTTTGCCTAAAACAAATAAATCACTCTTCCTGATCAAAATCTTGCCCTTTCAGACCCCATGGTTCCCTTCTTTTCAACGATGAAATTTCTCAAAGTTCAAGCCAGATTCCTGACGCCAACTGGAGTGTGGTTCTTTTGTTCTGTATTCCTGGACTGCTGAAAAGTGCATTCGACGGGTTTTGTAGTCATCCCCTTTAAAGCTGTTAAGACCTGCGGTAGCGCAGGATGAATGCCCCGGCGCAGGGCGCTGCTTTACAAGAGGGGGCTGGTTTAACTGATCTTCTCAGTTGGATGTTAGGTGGACCTCTGAGCCATCTCTGATTTCAAGGAGGAATTCCTGAAGAATGGGCCTTCTATTAGGGCGGTCCAAAGCAAGGCGAAAATGTCACACCCGCTCTCAGCCCCCCAGACTCCTTGGAATAAAGTCTTCAAAGACAAAGCAATAGATGCATCAGTGAACAAGCTGACATCTAAATGGGAAGAGGGGAAAGCAGGCAAACTTCTCAGTGTCTCATTCATTCGCTTCCACCTCTTGCATCATCTGTGCATTGCTTATATAAGATCGTTAAAGCTTCTCTTTTAAATTAACATGCTGGAGGGATAACTCAGGTTTTACAATCTGCAGCAACACAGGTTTCCTTTTCCTTTTCCTTTTTTTTTTTTTTTTTTTTGGTTATTAATCAGCAAAATTAAATTATTGCTCGTGGAAAAGCTCCAGTCTGGTTCGTTAATTGGATCATATATTTAACCTGTTCCAGACTGCTAAGACTTGTTCTGGATGAGACTGAAGGCAAAGATGAATGCTTTTCATCTCGGCGGCTCTCTGCTGATAAAACGTGTTCTATTATCGCACCTGGAATTATCGAGCTCAAGTTTATTGAGAGCAGGATTTACATCTGAAGTGAATCTAAATTGTTATGTCTTTCTTGCCTGCAATGCTTCCTTTGAACCCTGCCTGAGAGAGAGAGAGATATTGTGGAGGTTTGGACTTGGACTGTAACAAGAGCACTGCTGGATCGAGCCCAAAGGTCCACTTCCTGTTTCCCAGAGCGGCCAACCAGAAACCTCTGGGAAGCCCACAAGCAGACCCAGAATGAAGCAGCCCTTTCCTTGCCTCCCAGCAGCTGATATTCAGTGGCATCCTCCTCTCGAACATGGAAGCTCTATATAGCTGTCACTTATAGGGTTTTCATATTCCACGAAATTGCTTTTACAGCCATGTAAACTAGTGGCCATTGGGACGCGGGTGGCACTGTGGTCTAAACCACAGAGCCTAGGGCTTGCCGATCAAAAGGTCGGTGGTTCGAATCCCCGCAACGGGGTGAGCTCCCGTTGCTCGGTCCCTGCTCCTGCCAACCTAGCAGTTCGAAAGCACGTCAAAGTGCAAGTAGATAAATAGGTACCACTCTGGCAGGAAGGTAAACAGCATTTCCATGCGCTGCTCTGGTTCGCCAGAAGCGGCTTAGTCATGCTGGCCACATGACCCGGAAGCTGTATGCCGGCTCCCTCGGCCAATAAAGCGAGATGAGCGCCGCAACCTCAGAGTCGGTCACGACTGGACCTAATGGTCAGGGGTCCTTTTACCTTCCCCTTTAAACTAGTGGCCTCAGCCTTTTGTGGTGACGGTGGATTCATGATCTACTACAGCAAGGGATGGATGTGGCTCTCCAGATATTTTTGGGCTAGGCCTATCATCCCTGACTATTGGGCCTTGCTGGCTTGGGCTGATGGATGCTGGAGCCAAAGAACATCTGGAGTACCACAAGCTCTCCATCTTTGCACTGTGTGACGCGGAGATGCAAAAGTAGGTGCAATTCTGAGATTAGGGCCATGCCTCACCATTCACAGGAAGTAGCTTGTTGAGAGGTTTAAAACATTTACGTACTCTTTTTTTGTGTGTGAAAAAGCTTGACACCTCCAGGCAGGGCAGGAAAGACCACTGCCCCCCCCCCCAAATGAAATCTTGTGAAGGGAGCATAGAACCCACCAGCACTTTGCCTGGAGAAGGTCCCAGGCTTGGTGTTTGGCCTCTCCAGCTGGAAGGAGTCAATGCCGTGCGAGGAGAAAGAAGGGAGAGAGATAGCTCAATGGTAAACCTTCTGCTCTGCATGCAGAAGGAGCTGATAAGGCCAAGGTCGCAGGTTCAATCCCTGCATATTCCTGCATTGCAGTGGGCTGGAATAGATGATCCTCAGGGTCCCTTCCAACTACAGCTTGACGATTTCCATGAATCCCTGGCATTACAGGTAGGGCTGGGAAACAGACTCATGTCTGAAAGCTGCTGCCGGTCCGTGTAGATAATACTAAGCTCGATAGACACATGGTTTCACTCAATATAAGGCAGCTCCAAAGTCCCCTTTCTTCTCCAAGCTACACAAATGCAACCCTTTCCCCAAAGGTCAAACTCGCTAGGCCTTTTGTTTTCAGGGCTCCACTTTAGATTTGCACACCCCCCCCCCCCCGGTGGTTCTGTATCTTTCTTGAAGTGCTGCAAAAGAGAAATGGAAATTCTATTGACTCTTCAACAGCTGACATTTAGGTTGCTCTAACTACTTTGTGTACCCGTGGCATAATTTGGGTGCCCTTAAAAGCCTGTGTGTGTGTGAGAGAGAGAGAGAGAGAAACGCAGCCGTTTGGAATTTTAAAGCCACTAATTAGAGGGAATCGACTCTTGCTGCTTTCATCCCGGGAGCTGCAAAGCTGCTGGAAGGAATAAAAGGGGAAAGACAGTGTGCATTGAAGTTCTCCGACAGCTGGGCACCGTGGGCTGGCATCTAGGAGAGAAGGGCACTTTCTTCATGCAAATTTCTGTGGGAGCCGAGCACCCATAGAAAAGCTAGTCCCAGCATTTTACCTCTTAGCCAGAAAGCCCTGCAGGTACACAGCACCTTTGGTGTGAAGATCTCTGCTCTTTGAATCCCAAGGCTCGCAGACCTTTTGGGAGGACTGTCTCTTCTTTTCCTCTGCAGGTAATTGCGATGGCTAATTACTGCAGTAATTGCCAGTGCGGCATGGCAATCTTTGAGCTGCAAACCAGCTTCTCAGCTGGTGGACCAATCTTCCCAAGGAAAGTGATTCACACTGAAAGAGGCAGCTGTCGGGTCGGGTTGGAGGAGTCGCGTGACGCGACCGTCTCTGCCCAAAGTGTTTGCTTTGTACTCGGTCCACGCAACCTGGCAGAACGTGCCGGATCGCAACCCCGACTGAAGACAATGGGGAGACTGAAGTCAAGAGAAAGAGGCATTTTTGCCTTCAGTGGACTTTTCAGATCGCAAAGCCAGTGGTTTCACGGGCAATGACCAGGACAGGAGCAGGCTTGTGGTGATAAATTCATGCATGGTGATAAATGCAAACCGTAAGAACATAAGAAGACCCCTGCTGGATCAGGCCAAAGGCCTATTTAGTCCAACACTCTGTTTTTACAGTAGCCAACTTGATGCTTCAAAGGGAAGCCCTTCCCTTCAACAAAAGAAGAGCTTTTTTAAAGTTCTTTTTTATGCTACTCCTTGTTCTTTAATACCTTATGAGGAGACTTGATGTCATCTTAGGAGGTTCACTGTGTAGAATAATAATAATAATAATAATAATAATAATAATAATAATAATAATAATAATTTATTTATACCCCGCCCATCTGGCTGGGTTTCTCCAGCCACTCTGGGCGGCTTCCAACAGACTATTAAAATACAATAATCTATTAAACATTAAAAGCTTCCCTAAACAGGGCTGTCTTCAAATGTCTTCTTAAAGCCTGGTAGTTGTTTTTCTCTTTGACATCTGGTGGAAGGGTGTTCCACAGGGCGGGTGCCACTACCGAGAAGGCCCTCTGCCTGGTTCCCTGTAACTTGGCTTCTCGTAGCGAGGGAACCTCCAGAAGGTCCTTGGCGCTGGACCTCAGTGTCCAGGTAGAATTTTGGGGATTGAGACACTCCTTCAGATATACTGGACCGAGGCCGTTTAGGGCTTTAAAGGTCAGCACCAACACTTTGAATTGTGCTCGGAAATGTACTGGGAGCCAGTGTAGGTCTTTCAAGTCCGGTGTTATGTGGTCTCAGCGGCTGCTCCCAGTCACCAGTCTCTCTGCCGCATTCTGGATTAATTGCAGTTTCCGGGTCACCTTCAAAGGTAGCCCCACTTGGAGCGCATTGCAGTAGTCCAAGCGAGAGATAACTAGAGCATGCACCACTCTGGCGAGACAGTCTCAGCCTGTGTACCAGATGGAGCTGATAAACAGCTGCCCTGGACACAGAATTGAAACTTGTACTAGAGCCTTCTGGGTAGTGCCATCATTCTTTGGAATTCCCTGCCCAGAGGAGCTCATCTGGTCAACTCTAGGGTTGCTATATCTCCAAAAGTGGAAACCAGGACAGAGGTGTTTCTTTTTTTTTAGGGGGACCAAAGTTGTTGAGCTTTTTTGGCAGTCCTAGTCAACTCAGTGCCCACCTTTTAGGACATGCTGGATCTTCTTTGTGGAAGATCTCATAAGCTACACCCCCCAGTCCTGACTCATACTGCCTCTAATTTTTGAAAGTAGTTATATTACACAGGGGTAGGCAGTGGAGGTTGGTGTACTGGGGCAAATGGGGCACTTGCTCCACCAACCTCAGCATGCCTTCCTACTTATAAGCAGCACAGGGGCTGTCTGTATGTCAACTTCTCCTTCTTTAATCTCAGTTTTGGCCCTTGTAGACTCCAGCAGGGAGGAGGATGCATGGAGGTTGCTGGGTGGAGGAGAGAGGACAGTAAATAAATAATAAATACTTAACTAAAATGAGAAATAACCAGAATATTTGAAACACAGCAAAGAGCAGTCGAAAGAAAAATAAAAAGTAAAAATTTGTCCAGTAGCACCTTATAGACCAACTAAGTTTGTTCTGGTATAAGCTTTCGTGTGCATGCACACTTCTTCAGATTCACTGAAGCAGAAGTCACCAGACCTTCATATATAGTGGGAGGGTGGGGTGGGGTGGGGTATTTCTCAGAAGGGTAGTAGGAGATGGGTGATTGGCTCAATGGGTATGGTAAACTTGTTGATGACTGTTAATGACTGCAATTAGTCCTACAGGAAAAAGCAAGGGATAGTACTGTAGCTTTAGCATGTGTAATGAGATAAGAATCCAATACCTCTATTAAGACCAGGTCTCTCCATAGTTTTCAGTTTGGTAATAAGTTGTAATTCAGCAACTTCTCTTTCAAGTCTATTTCTGAAATTCTTTTGTAATAAGACAGCTGCTTCGAGATCTTGTATTGAATGTCCTGGGAGATTGAAGTGTTCTCCTACTGGCTTCTCTGTCTTGTGATTCCTGATGTCAGATTTATGTCCGTTTATCCTTTGGCGTAGGGTTTGACCTGTTTGTCCAATAGGGAGAGCTGAAAGGCACTGCTGGCATTTGATGGCATACCCAATGTTAGAAGATCAGCAAAGAGCAGTTATTATTGCTATTGGACTTTATTGACATAAGACAAAGAACAGTTAAAAGAGCTGGATGTAGCAGACCTAGTAAAAGAGAGAAAAATGTTTCTCCCTTACACAAAAAGGCTCTGCTCATCTCTCTCGCTCAGGCACTTGTACCATGGAGCCGTCATTCGGTACCTTGCAGAGGGAAAGTAAAGACCTGGCTAAGGTTGAAGGTGATAGGGGAGTGTCTCAAAGGGCTATGCTTGCTTACTGAGTGTGCACAGAAAAATAGCCTTGGAAAAAGGAGGAATTAGGGAAGGGTTTCAGCAAATCCAAGAAAACTTGTTGAAGTATTCTGGACTCAAGTTATTAAGGGCCTTGTAAAATATTACAGGAACACCGAACCTCGCCGAGCAGCGTAGGGGCAACCACTGCAGGCCATTGAGCGTGGGAGTTATGTGTCCCCCATCAACAGTCTCGCCACAGCGTTTTGCAGCAGCTGGAGCCACTGGATGAGGCCCACACAGAGCTCATTGCAATACTCAGGTCCTGTGGAACAAGTCGTGGAACAGAAATGCCTCATGTTAGTAGTTTTCTGTGCCATTTTAAGAATCCACAAGGATAGCAAAAGGCAGGGGTTTTTTTTTGAGCAGGAACTCAGGGGAAGTGAATTCCCTTATCATTAATATATATGGGGTGAGCGCCTGTTGCTCGATCCCTGCTCCTGCCAACCTAGCAGTTTGAAAGCACGTCAAACTGCAAGTAGATAAATAGGTACCACTCCAGCGGGAAGGTAAACGGCGTTTCCATGCACTGCTCTGGTTTGCCAGAAGTGGCTTAGTCATGCTGGCCACATGTACGCCGGCTCCCTCGGCCAATAAAGCGAGATGAGCGCCACAACCCCAGAGTCGGCCACGACTGGACCTAATGGTCAGGGGTCCCTTTACCTTTTTATATTTTTTGGGGGGAGGGGGCTGGAACAGTTATACACCCAACGTCTGAGCCCAAAATCTACCTTTATCTGTAATCAATAAAGTTGCGTCCACTTCTGATGCGGATCATTGTCTGCTTGAGTTTATTAATCACATCTTAACATTTATTCACTGCCTGGTGGGCTGGGGTGAGGGTGGCACTGTGACTGGGCCCACAACAAACAAACAAACAAACAAACAAACAAACAAACAAACAAACGGACTTTGTGGTGAGTTCCCACCTTTTTTTTCTAGAAAGAAAAAGCACTGGCAAAAGGTGCTGGTTGCTTCACACCCTGCATTGTACAACTTTGGGATTTCTTATTTACAGAAATAGCTCTCTTAAATTGCAGTTGCCTATAAGAGCATTCTGAAGGATGTTAAGAAACACAGAGATATACAGTGGAAAAGCACATATAATCAGACAACGGGTGGCATTTCTTCCCTCCGAAATATGAGCAAGGACTTACAGGACCCATGAATGCTAATCCTATCCTAATACCCTTGGAATTTTTTTCGTATATGATATGCAAATGTTGTCGGATAAAAAAAGCCACGGTTCTTTGGGCTAAATTTGGACTAAACCTTTTCAGAGTCTTATATCCTGACCCAGAACCCAAATAACTTGGATAGCAGCAGATGCCCTCTTGACTTTGCTGGGATTACTCCCCCCTCCCCCCCCCGGTTTAGTTCCTTCAACATTTTCACCCTGTTCTCTCCACTTCGGGATTAAAGAAATGAGATATTTAATCCTTTATTTCTTCTTGATTTTTTAAAAAATAACGGATTTAACAAAGATCCTTGAGAGAAAACACACTTGCCACCTGTGGCTTTGCAACTAGAGTCATTCTGAAAGTGAAATGAGCACATCCCTTGGCCCAAAGTGAAGCTCACAAGGAGAACCAAGCTAGATTTATTTATTTTATTAAATTTGTATACCACCCTTCATCTGTAGATTTCAGGGCTTTAAATCAATTAATTTTTGTTATGCAAATAGATTTCGTGGGGATGCTTGCATAGTTTTGGGACCGGGAGGAGCGGACAGGAAGTTGTCATGGCTTCAGGGTCCAACTTCCTCTCTGTGGGGGATGAAACTATGGATTTGGAACAAGAGGACAGTGCTTGCAGTGCTAGCCATGAAGCCTTTTCTCGGAAGCTCCAGGATAGGCTGAGGCCATTCTGCCAACATATTTTTGACCTAAGGGGGTTGCATTTCTGCCCTTCAACCATGAGATTCAGCAGAACCCAATACAGTTGTACCTTGGATCCCAAATGCCTTGGTACTCAGACATTTTGGCTCCCGAACGCTGCAAACCTGGAAGTGAGTGTTCCTGTTTGTGAACGTTCTTTGGAACCTGAACATCCAATGGGGCTTCTGCAGCTTCCGATCGGCTGCAGGATCTTCCTGGATGCAGCCAATCAGAAACCGGGCTTTGGTTTCTGAACGTTTTGGAAGTCGAACAAATTTCTGGAATGGATTCTGTTCGACTTCCAAGGTATGACTGTAGCATGGGAGTCTACAGCTGCTGAAACAGACTATACCTTTTTAGCCCATGGGAGTTCTGCTACTGAGCAGGCTTGGTTCTGGTTAATTTGCTGCTGGAGCAACATTCCAACATTGTCCAGAACCTTCTGACTTCTGTCCCGCTCAGTACTACTCAGCGAACTCCCATTGAAATGAACAAGCCAACATTAGTCATGCACATTGATTTTGATAGGTCTGTTCTGAGTAGGAGCAACATTGGATACAGACCTCTGCCTACAACAGCCATCACCTGGGGCAGAAGAGGAGTATAGCTATTTTTTGTTTCCTGCTGCGTTTATGACAAAATTTGCCCTCCCAAAACTTCTACATCAGTGGTTCTCAACCTGTGGGTCCCCAGATGTTGTTGGACTACAACTCCCATCATTCCTAGCCAGCATGACCAGTGGTCAGGGACAATGGGAGTTGTAGTCCAACAACATCTGGGGACCCACAGGTTGAGAACCACTGTTCTACATGCATGTCACTTGAAGTCCTTACTGTCTGGCACCAACAGAGGCTTCCATTAGTGTGCAAATGGTGGCTGTGGAGAGATTTGAGACAGTGTGAATGAGCCAGTCATCGTAGGCAGAACATCTGAACCCCTTGATGGGCACAGGTGGAGGCAATTTCCATATTCTGCTGCAGGTTAGGGAGTGCTAAAGTCCTGTACAGGCAGGTAGGAGCCTTTTCCTTGAGGTGTGCTTTGTCACCATGACAAAGCTGTGAGAAAAATGAACAGGTCAGAAATACACACCCAGAACCAAGAAACCAGTAGCGGAAGCACCATAGCTCAGTGGCACAGCCTCTGCTTTGCATGCAGAAGGTTCCAGGTTCAATTTCCCGCAACTCCGGGTAGGGTTAGTAGTGCATGTTGCCAGAAAACCTGGAGATTTCCTGCCAATCATCATAGATAATACTGAGCGAGATGGACCAATCATCAGACTCTGTCTAAGGCAGCTTCCTGTGTTCCAGTGCGTTAGGAGCATGCCGTGTGGCGATAACCCCCATCACACGCCACGAACAGAGGACCACGCTAACATTTGCTCAGTTAATTGCTATTAACAAGTGTGTCCTTGTGTAGGCAGTTAATGATTCACCCATTTAGTTGATAGGCCCTTTTCATAACAGATTGGGAGCCCAATTGGGCGGTGAAAGATGATTGGGTTATTTGCTTAGCCCGCTGGCTTTGGCGGTTGTAACTGAGAAGGCTTAAGAGGCAGAGGCATTCAGGAATTCCCTGGATGCCTTCGCTAGCTCGTTAAGGGATGGATGTTTGTGTTTGATAAATGAGAGGATGATGCGGAGCAATTAGCATGGCAGGTTGAATGGTGCGGGGCTTCGTTATCTGCAAATGATAGAAGGAGGGGAGGATGGAATTCCACTGCCGGTTAAAGCCATGGGATTCTGGCAATGAGTAACTATTTTGTCTGTGATGCAACCCTGGGGGCCATTAGTGCCCTCTGTTCCCCACACAGCTATAAACACACCCACTTAGGTGGAATTCCATCTCAGATTTATGGCTTAAGGAACGCTGAACAGGGCTTTTTATTTTCTCCGCTCAGAATCTGCAAGGCGTGGCCGCGCACGATAGGAATGCTGAGTCCCCATGCGACAAAAAACTTGGGTGTTCATCCCACGCTATTAGACTTTGCTTACCATGCAGAGAGGTCAGCAGCCCATACCTACCTCAAAAAAAAAAAAAGCTTATCTATACCCATTATATTGACACCCTCAAATATATTTCTATTGGGCGGGACCCCCCTCCTAAACCCTAGAAATTAATTAATGGTTGGGTTTTGATTAATTGGGATGTGGGTGAATGTACAAGCTGCAGAATTGTTCCAGACAAGGAATCCCTGGACTCACAAACCAGCCTGCCAGGCCTAGCAAAGGGGAAATCTGTGAATGTGACAAAAGGTGTCGATGGGCCATCTGAGAGGAAACTTTAGGCCTGGGGAGACAGATGTTGTCAGGGTAACTGGGTGTGAGGTGACAGGAAAAGGGAGTCTTGAGCAAGGGTTGCTGGGAAGAAGGAGGAGGAAGAAAGACTGAGATCCATCTTGGGCAGGCTGGCTGAAGGCTGGCTGGGAGAGAAGCCTTGGACTCCAGGGATGCAGTCTTGTAGGGTCCGAGTCCCTCTTGAAATGACCATGCTATAAGATCTGGACTCCCTCCATGAAGACTGAAAGTGTAAACGGGTGAATAAACCATATTTCTTTCTTTTTTATTGGGTTTTATAAACAAGAATAAAGGTAAAGATAAAGGTGCCCCTGACCATCAGATCCAGTCACGGACAAGTCTGGGGTTGCAGCGCTCATCTCGCTTTACTGGCTGAGGGAGCCGACGTTTGTCCGCAGACAGTTTTTCCGGGTCATGTGGCCACCATGACTAAGCCGCTTCTGGTGAAACCAGAGCAGTGCACAGAAACACCATTTACCTTCCCGCCGGAGTGGTACCTATTTATCTACTTGCATTTTGACATGCTTTTGAACTGCTAGGTGGGCAGGAGCAGTGACTGAGCAACGGGAGCTCACCCAGTCACGGAGATTTGAACCGCCAACATTCTGATCGGCAAGCCTAGGCTCTGTGGTTTAGACCACAGCGCCACCCGCGTCCCAACATAAACAAGAATACTGTAATACAAATAGGTATACCAAGTTTTCTCACTCCACTGGTGTATCACAAAAAATAGCATAATAAACGTGGAAAAATATCTACAACATATGTTCCATTATTAGTGGTCAGTGTATAGGTTCATGAATTGGTTTAAACAATTAGGAAGAAGAATTAAAAAGGGGGGGAGGGGGGTGGGGGAAATGGCGAGTGGGGTGGGGTGGGGTGGAATAAACCATATTTCTTAAAGCTACGACAGTCTCCGCCGTGTCTCGATTCTCCAGAGGAACACGGAGTACCTGGAACCCCATGGACTCTTGCTACTGCTCTGCAGAGAGTGGGAGTGGTACCCGACTTTTGTAACGCTACGATGCTTTCCTGTTCAAAAGATATCATCCAAAGCAGCTTGCCAAAGTCAACATAGGATAATAAGAACACAGCGAAACGAGAAAATTGCACTGGCAAAGTGGTCCGCTCCTTTGCACCCCAAGTGCTTTTGCTTGCCAGGATGGAGGAGAAACAGGAGTGTTTGTAGAAACTAGCCTACTGTACAGAGCTCAAATTCCCCAGCTACCAACCCTGGTACACACTACCCTTGAGGTTTTGGCCTGGCTGGAATGTGGTCTTGGACCCCAACGATGCTGCTTGCTTGCCTTGAGAGAGGACAGAGAGGGGTGTGTTTTGCTCCACGGCATGTGTTGCTCTGCCCACTTTGCCTGTGGCCCCGCCCACCACTGTCATGTGACCCTCAGAAGGCTGTCTAGAAGGGAACGAGTCCTTCAGGTGTAAAGTTTCCCCACCCTGACGTGGGGCAAAGCTTCCCCACACGCTCCAAAATGCATTTTGCCCCATCAGAATTCAGCCACCCTGAGCCCGGCCTTGGCTGGGGAGGGCGGGGTATAAATAAAAATTATTATTATTATTATTATTATTATTATTATTATTATTATTATTATCCTGGTGCCATCAATGAATGAGAGTGTGTGTGGCAGAGCACACACACAGTCTAGAGTGGAATCTATGTGAGGCTTGCCTCTTGAGAAATAGAATTATTTACTGTTCTCTGAGAGAGCTTGAGGGCAAAGAAATGGCAAACAGACCTGGAAAAACAAAGGTGCATTGCGGTGTGTGTGTGCACGTGTTTGCCTTATAAAGAGATTGTTGCTGGAGGAATAGGGTGGGATAGCAATATAAGTTAAGGAATCGATAAATTACTGCAACTTTGCCTTGTTGCTGAACTCTGAAGAAAAGAGATTTCTGGTTGTGTGCCGTGGCTCCCTGTGAGAGGGTTGTATGCGTTTGGGTGGGGAAGGAGGGGGTAATTTATTCCAAAGCACCTCAGATCTGTTGGCCGTGCGCACAAAGATCAAACCCAGAGATCCAGCCCTGCCCACAGGCCCCTGCTCAACATGACAGATATGAAAAGAGATGGCAAAGGGGAACAAATTGCCAGTTGCTAGGCTTGGAAAATAAATAACGGTGAACAACGAAAGGGGAAACCCGAAGATGAATACAGCTCCAGAGCACAGGGCTGGAAGCTCCTCACCCACTTTCCTGGATATTAAGGAACACTGGAAGCTGTCATACACCAGCATACTTTGCAAGTGTCCCAGGGGAAAACGGGACTTCCTGGTTTTTCCTGAGAGAGCATGGCGGCCATTTTGGGCACTGTGCTATTGTGCCCAAATCTCACCCTGAAAAAGCGTGGGTTGTGGGGGTTTTTTTGGAGGGGGCCTGCAATTTTGCATGGTGCATTTTTGGGAGCCCTGAGAGCACCTTCCCGAAAAGGGTGTGTCTTTGTGGCTCTGTGGTCTTGTGCAGGTCACATGGCTCACACAGATGGGAAGATGCGCATCCTGGTTTTGGGACACAAAATAATTATAATAATAATAATTTATTTATACCCTGCCCATCTGGCTGGGTCTCCCCATGTTGGAGGGTATGTACTAGCTCTGTTCATGTGTTACTTGCCCATAGAACCATACCCATAAATTGATCAGGGGGGTGGAGAGACTCCCCCATGAGGAAAAAATAGCATCATTGAGGACTTTATAGTTTAGAGAAAAGTCAAGGAAGAGGTGGCATGGTGTGGAGAGTATGGAAAGAGAAAAGTTTACTCCCCTCTCTCATAACACTAGAATTCGTGTGGCTCCAATGAAGCTGAATGTTCGTTGCCTGTGTCTATGGGCCTGTTTTCGTTAGCTTTTTTTGTTGCACTCGCTTCCCCACCAACCTTTAAACTCAGTGACGGAAATTCTATTTTAGCATGATGAATCTCCCCTAATGCCTAAATACCTCCCTCCTTCCTGCCTTCCTTCCTGTAATTAGGACTATAGCTGCTGCTGCTGCTGCAGGTCTTACTTTTCAGAACATCCTTTTAAGAACAATACATCACTGGGGAATCCTGACACGAAGGGGGTATCCAGAATGCTGTTCCCCCTCCCCCCAGGCAATTGCTGACCCCTCCCCAAACATATTGGGAGGCGGTGCTGCCCTCTCGCATGCCAGAATCTGTATGAGCCCTTGCCTCTGCTCAGCTGGTCCTCCCCCCACCATTTCCCCCTTTAAAAAAATAAAATAAAATAGGTTTTTGGTAGGGTTGGGGCAGAAATTTGGTTCTGTTCACTTTAAAAGGTGAAGCTGCCTTATTTCCACTTCCTTTGATAATACAGGAACCCAAACTGAGCTTCCTTTTAAAATGGGCAGTACAGTGGTACCTCAGGTTACAGACGCTTCAGGTTACAGACTCCGCTAACCCAGAAATAGTACCTCAGGTTAAGAACTTTGCTTCAGGATGAGAACAGAAATCGTGCAGCGGCAGCGGGAAGCCCCATTAGCTAAAGTGGTACCTCAGGTTAAGAACAGTTTCAGGTTAAGAACGGACCTCCGGAACGAATTAAGTTCTTAACCCGAGGTACCACTGTACTCTGAATTTTGCAAAGCAGTTCTTCAGCCAACAGATGTGTATACAAAATGAATATACCAGGCGCGCCAACTCATGGGGGCTGAGCCCTTTTGGGCACCCCATTATTTTTGGGAGTAGGCCAGCCCACCCATTGTCCAAAAAATTGTGTGTGGGGGGGGGAGGTAGAGCAGGGAGCATGGCCCACCTTCAATGGCTGCTTCCTCCTCCTCCTCCTCCTGCAGCAGAAGGGAAGGAGGGTCAAAAGAGCAAATATTAATGAAAATAGGCATACTTCAAATGCACCACATTAGACCAAATCCTTGCAGAAACACAGGGGTGAGATTCCCACGCTTGCCATCTTAATTCACCCGGAGGCACCTCCACATATAAATTAGCCTATGCTTGCCAGCTTCCCATAGCACCTGGTCAGCCACAATGAGAACAGGGATGCTTTGGACTTAGAGTCATAGAATCATAGAGTTGGAATAGACCACAAGGGCCATCGGGTCCAACCCCCTGCCAAGCAGGAAACACCATCAGAGCACTCCTGACATATGGTTGTCAAGCCTCTGCTTAAAGACCTCCAAAGAAGGAGACTCCACCACACTCCTTGGCAGAAAATCCCACTGTCGAACAGCTCTTACTGTCACTTGATCTGGCAGGGTTCTTATTTCGTTTTATGAAGGACCGCCCTGATTTTTCTCCCCCTTCATTTGAGGTCTGGTTGAATCACCCCGATTTAAGGAATAGCACAGTTTAGCTCCGCAATTGTTTTTTTTACTGAACGCTTAAGGAAATTAAGAGAATGTCATGCACCAACAGTGAAATCGGCCCCCTTTGGTTCCTTCTGAACCTTTTCCCACCTCCTTTCTGAGCAGTAGGGATAATATTAAAGTTTGGAGACTGTAGCTCTGGTTACATATAAACACGCAGAGGCCTACAAGTGCAAAAGGCCATTAATCATATCTCTGGCACAGCTGCTCTGCTGATTCGTCATGGCATTGTTGAAATGTATTATTTCAAGAGGCAGGGGTGGGGAGGGGCGCCCGAACTAACGGGAAGGAGGCTGAGGGAGAATACGTTTCTTTTTCCCCCAGCCATCTATGGCCACAAATTAACTCCAGGGAGCTAATTATCTAGAAGCAAGGCCGGTCCAAAAAAACATTGTGTTGCCTAAAGCAGAGCATCCAATTAGCAGGGCCTCACTAATGATAGTTAACACAAAATCCGCTTGGAGATTCTCTCGTTGGGCTAGCATTGTGTCCTCCTCCTCTGTTTAAAGGCATCCTCTGTTTGAAGCACTGTAAAGGTAAAGGACCCCTGGACGGTTAAGTCCAGTCAAAGGTGACTATGAAGTTGCGGCGCTCATCTCGCTTTTCAGACTGAGGGAGCCAGTGTTTGTCCACAGACAGCTTTCTGGGTTATGTGGCCAGCATGACTAAGCTGCTTCTGGCGAACCAGAGCAGTGCACGGAAATGCCATTTACCTTCCTGCCAGAGCGGTACCTATTTATCTACTTGCACTTTGATGTGCTTTCAAACTGCTAGGTTGGCAGGAGTAGGGACTGAGCAACAGGAGCTCACCCCTCACGGGGATTCAAACCGCCGACCTTCTGATCGGCAAGTCCTAGGCTCTGTGGTTTAACCCACAGCGCCACCCGCACCCCAATATTATTAATAGGACGTCCCTATTTTCACCGGAGAAATGTTGGAGGGTATGCCATTGCCATCATGGCTAGTAACCCTTGCTAGCCTAATGTTATCCTCTGTGGCTTTGCCTAAATCATCCAAAATGGCGACTCTACCACTACAGTGGTACCTCGGGTTACATACGCTTCAGGTTACATACGCTTCAGGTTATAGACTCCGCTAACTCGGGTTAAGAACTTTGCTTCAGGATGAGAACAGAAATCATGCTCCAGCAGCACGGTGGCAGCAGGAGGCCCCATTAGCTAAAGTGGTCTTCAGGTTAAGAACAGTTTCAGGTTAAGAACAGACCTCCAGAACGAATTAAGTACTTAACCCGAGGTACCACTGTACATCTTATGGGAGTGGATTCCATAGTTTAACTATGTGCTGTGTGAGGAAGTACTTTCTGTTGTCTACCTGGAATAGATAGATAGATAGATTCTTTATTGTCATTACACTAGTGCAACATTGCACAAGTGCAACGAAATTGGATGCCATCCCTTAAAAACAACAAAAGCAAAACAACAACAACAACCAAACAAACCACCTTCCAACCACACCCACCCCCACCCCCAAAAACTCCCAGATCTCACTATCGAGTTACAGCATTCAAAAAGGCCACAGCTCTTGGATAGAAACTGTTTTTCAGTCTATTTGTCCTTGACTTGATGTTTCTATACCTCCTGCCAGAAGGCAGTAGTGCAAACAGACTGTATCCCGGGTGAGATGGATCCTGCAGGATGTTGTTTGCTTTCCTAAGGCAACGGGAACCGTACAGTTCTTCCAAAGGTGGGAGAGGGTGACCAATAATCCTTTGGGCTGTGGTTATGACCTTCTGGAGCACCTTCCTCTCCCTAGCTGTACAACTGGAGAACCAAGCACAAATACAGTATGTAAGTATGCTCTCTATGGAGCCTCGGTAGAAGGACACCAGCAGTCTCTCACTCAGATTGTTCTTTTTTAAAAGTCTGAGGAAATAAATTCTCTGCTGGGCCTTCTTCACCAGAGCAGTGGTATTTGCGCTCCAAGTCATGCCCTGATCCATAGTCACTCCCAAAAACCTGAATTCCGCCACCCTCTCCACCCGTTCCCCGTTGATATACAAGGGCTGAATGTCCGCCTTTTTTCCCCTGTAATCCACCACCAATTCCTTGGTCTTAGCCGTATTAAGAGCCAGATTGTTCTCTCCACACCAAACACAGAGCCGCTCCACCTCGTCCCGATAGGCGGACTCATCCCCTCCTGAAATGAGCCCCACCACCGTAGTATCATCAGCAAACTTGATGATTTTGTTGCTGGAGTAGATGGCTGTACAGTCATACGTATAGAGAGCATAGAGCAGGGGACTCAACACGCAACCCTGTGGTGAGCCGGTGTTAAGGCTAAGGGCTGTGGACACATATGACCCTACTCTAACCCTCTGAGAACGTTCTGACAAAAAATCCAAAACCCAGAGACAGGTGGAGTTGGAGAGTCCAATCGTCTCTAGCTTGGACACCAGTCTATGGGGGAGGATAGTGTTAAAAGCAGAGCTAAAATCCACAAACAGCAGCCTCACATAATTCCCCGGCTGCTCCAGATGGGACAGAGCAGCATGGAGAGTGGTGGTGATAGCGTCTTCTGTGGATCTATTTGCCCTGTATGCAAACTGGTAGTTGTCAAAAGTTGATGGAAGACAAGAAATAATATGACGGCGCACCAGTTTCTCAAAACACTTCATGATGATTGGAGTCAGTGCAACTGGTCTTCTAACCTTCTTCTAATCTTCTAACCTTCAGCTTCGTTTGATGGCCCTCAGGTTTTAGCCATGCTAGCTCTGCTCTACCTCCATAGTTGGAGGCAGTAATGATTCTGAATACAGTCTTCCCACGGAAGTGAAGCAGAATCCGTTCCGGAGGTCCGTTTGACTTCTGAAACGTTCAGCTTCTAAGGCGTGGCTACTTGCAGCCAATTGGAAGCCACAGAAGCCCCGTCGGACATTCAGCTACCGAAAGAACGTTTGAAAACTGGAACACTCACTTCCGGTTGTTGATCGTTTGGGAGCCGAAATGTTCGACTCCCACGGCGTTTGGGAGCCGAGGTACGACTGTACCAGCTGTTGGAAACCTCAGGAGGGCAGAGTGCGGTGGTGGATCTACAGTAATGGATCTACTTGCTCACTGCAGCAGATCCAGGGGTTTTTCCGTCAGCAGGCACTTTTGTGGGTTATTATTATTATTATTAGCCCTTGGCAAGTGCCTGCCAATGCCAGGTCTCCCAGATCTTAGTTTTAAAGAACTCTCAGCTCCAAGTTGAAAAAGTTTTGAGCACCTGCTTGCATGTTCTGGGCACGATAAGCATCGGTTCTGTCAGATTTCTTCTGTTCCCCAGTGGGGAAGTTGGGTATTTATGTCACTTGCCTGGCAGAATAAGAGTACAGGACTGAAATAGTATTTGTTTTCCAACCTTTTCTTCTTCTTCCAGGGAGGGATCTTGACATCTTTCTGTAGGGGCTACATCACCAGATCTGACACCACTGAGAACACGGGATGCCATTGCAAGTCTTCAGACTTGAGTCGCCTGCATTTGGAAACTTAGAAATAAATGACTGGGGATGTGCCAAGACTGTCACATTCTCCCCCAATAGACAGGCAGGAATTCAACAGGTGCAGCACTGATTGACCCAGGGATCAGAAAAGTAGCACTGTTTTAATAGCAATAGCAATAGCAATAGCAATAGCAATAATGTATTATTATTATTATTATTATTATTATTATTATTATTATTATTATTATCAGATAGAGGTCCATCCCAGAGGTGAGGCCTGTTGAGCTCAGTGGGGCTTACTTCCAGGTAACTAAACATAGGATTGCGGCCATGAGTTTCTTATCTTGCTCTATTTTGAGAAAGAAGCGGGGTGGGGTGGTAGAATGTCTCATTTATTTTTTTAAAAAATACAGTGGTACCTCGGGTTACATACGCTTCAGGTTACATACGCTTCAGGTTACAGACTCCGCTAACCCAGAAATATTACCTCGGGTTAAGAACTTTGCTTCAGGATGAGAACAGAAATTGCGGGGCGGCGGTGGGAGGCCCCATTAGCTAAAGTCGTGCTTCAGGTTAAGAACAGTTTCAGGTTAAGAACGCACCTGCGGAACGAATTAAGTACTTAACCCGAGGTACCACTGTAAAAAAAAATCTAATTTACTGAGGAAAAATTCCAAACATTATTTCAATGTTTGGGATCAAATGCACATACAAACACACACAATATTATTATTATTATTATTATTATTATTATTATTATTATTATTATTATTATTATTATTTGAAAAACAAAGTTGTTCTTTGTGCTCAAAACTGAATACCTAGCAACCCCCCCCTTGACCCATTGAATGATAGTCTGGAAAATAAATGACTGGAGTTTCCCTAGTGTTGAAGGCCTCCACCCCTCCATCCACCCCCTGGTTGAAGTATCAGATTTATTTGAGAACTTGCCTGTTCTAGTCTGCCCACCTGGTTCCCCCACTTTGATATCCCTAACATTATCATAACTTTCATTGTCTCTTCACGTCAGTCAACCCTTACCGCCTAAATTACTTTCATTTATACCTTCCCCCTCCTCTCCTGCTGTTTGGCTCCATCGTCGTTGGAGATTTAAGGTGAAAACATTTCTGCTGCTTGACAGGGCAGGAGGTGGAAATTGCTATGTGACGAGAAAACTGCAGGTTACCTAAATAATATACCGGTGCATATCGCACACAGAGACTTAACGCAACTCGCTCGGCTGCAGAAAGCTTTTAAATTCTGCCTCATCAAAGCAGATTGTCCATATATTTTAAGACCTCTTGAATATATTTTAAGACCTTTGCAGTTCTTCTCTTCTGAATTGCGTCGATAAATGTCTCTCTCTAGCTTCTTCCTTTAATGATGTGGTTTTAACTTCCCCCTTTGCTCTTGAAGACATCCCTAGCCTTGGGCCAAAGCCTAATTTTGTTTGTGGAAGAGCAATGTTGGTACAGCTCCCTCCCCTGCTCCCGAGTGAGCAAAAGGCAAAATCAAATGTGCAGGATTAGCGAGAGGCGTTGAAAAGCAACGGGTGTCAGAAAAGACCACGTCGTTGGTTTTTGAATGGGGATTAGGAACGTGTGGCCTTCCAAGTGTAGCGAGACTCCATTTCCCATCATTCCCAATGCTTGCCCACCATGGCTAGGGCTGATGAGAGCAGGAGTCCAAGGTGATTGGGAGTGGCTGCCGGGACCACATAACACCAGCTCTGAGAGATCTGCATTGGCTCCCAGTACGTTTCCGAGCACAATTCAAAGTGTTGGTGCTGACCTTCAAAGCCCTAAATGGCCTCGGTCCTGTATACCTGAAGGAGCGTCTCCACCCCCCATCGTTCAGCCTGGACACTGAGATCCAGCACCGAGGGACTTCTGGCGGTTACCTCATTGTGAGAAGTGAGGCTACAGGGAACCAGACAGAGGGCCTTCTCAGTAGTGGCGCCTACCCTGTGGAACACCCTCCCTTCAGATGTGAAGGAAATAAGCAGCTATCTTATCTTTAAAAGACATCTGAAGGCAGCCCTGTTCAGGGAAGTTTTTAATATTTAACACTGTATTGTTTTTAACACTTGATTGGGAGCCGCCCAGAGTGGCTGGGGAAACTCATCCAGATGGGCGGGGTAAAAATAATAAATTATTATTATTATTAAGGACATTTGGAGCGCAGTGTGTTGGAGAAGCTACTTTGAGTTGCATGGCGAGTCGTCCCCCCCCCAGGTGGAAATACTGATGCATGACACAATTATTAAGGTTAATGGGCTAGAAAAAGGCCACAACTTTATTGGTTACAGGTGATGAGTGGTATTGGCTTAGGCATTGGTCCTAACCGACTATATCTGGCTTCAGCCTATCCGCTTGAAGTCCGGCAAGGGTTAACTACCAGTAGAGGGAGTCCTGCTGATGCACATCAACTAGGAACTCCCCCGGGGTCACCGATACGGGGCGTGCCTTAGGCCCTCACCTCCACAGGCTTCGGATAGGGCCACGCCCCCCAGAATCCTTTATCGGACTACCCTTCAATATTCGGGGCAGGTGATGGTATTACCTCCCCTCTTCCATCTACAGAACTATACCAATGCCTAAAAATAGAACAGCTGCAAAGACGGAGATGCCCGGCTGCGGCCTGCCTTTATAGGGCAGGCCACGCCCCTTGAGCCAGCTGATTGGATGTGACGTGGCCGGGAATCCCCCCAACTGCGCGGGGGGTGGCCTCCACCCACCGCGTGCGTGGAGGGGGTGTGAAGCTCACAACCCCACCTCCTCTGAACACACACACACATTAAAACAACAACAGCACACATACAAAATCAATTTGAATCCAATACAGATACCAAATAATGAGGCCGAATACATGATAAAGGAGTTAGTTCAATTTTCCAAAGCTCCAAAATACAGGATATGGTTTGTTTGTTTTTTTAAGACTACGAGTATCTCCTTCTCAAGCTTGCCTTGTCTTCTGATCAGCAAGGTGACTTTCCAGCTGTCCTTCCTCTGATAGATAGCCCGCACACCCATTATTTGACAGGAGCTGAGTCTGACAGCCAGTCAATTCCATGCTCCAACTCTCGCTTTCGAGTTCCTTTGCAGCAATTAAAAAATAAAATAAAATCTATAGCCTGCATTTTACTGCCCAAGATCATTTAATCTCACTGCTGAAAAGCTTCCTTGCTTGTTTTATGAGATGACTTTTTAATACAGGCATGGCGGCTATTGATTGCTGTTTCATTAGGGAAGGTGACTCAGTGGAAACTCAGGTTTTCAAGCAGGAAAGAAAGGCCAGGAGTTATATCCTTATGTAGGTCTGACAAATATTCACATTTATGGCTGTTTTGATTTGCAGTGGTTATTTCCCTCTGTGAGGAGACAAAATTAGGTGCTCTAAATAGGGCTGCCTTTGAAAACAGTTTGGGAACCAATTTTTTTTCCAAAACACCATGACTAGATTGATCAACCTATATTGTATTACTTTATAGCATACCCTCCAACATTTCTCCGATGAAAATAGGGACGTCCTATTATTATTATTATTATTATTATTATTATTATTATTATTATTATTATTATTTCCCACCCATCTGACTGGGTTGCCCCAGCCACTCTGGACAGCTTCCAACACATATAAAAACATAATAAAACATTAACCATTTAAAAAAATCTTTGCTATACACGGCTGCCTTCAGATGTCTTTTAAAGGTTGCATAGTTACTTATCTCCTTGGCTCAGGAGTTGCATAACTCCATACCCCCCAACATTTCTCTGATTAAAATAGGGACGTTCTAAGGAAAAGTAGGGCATTCCAGGATCAAATCAGAAATTGGGACAGCTTCAGAATGAGGAAATCCCGACTAAAGAACTGTGGCAAGAGAAACTGATGGACTATGTGGAATTGGCGAAATTGACACATAAACTACGTGACAAGGACAACTGTGACTTTAAAGAAGAATGGGAACCTTTTATGAAGTATTTAAAGAAACAACAAAATGAACTGGACTCCTTGGCAGGTTTTGAATAAATATTCACAAACTCTTTATTGATAATATACAGATAGATAAATTGAGGATCTTTACAATTTTCAGTTTTAGAGGATCTTTACAGTTTTATAACATGCAGAGAATAACATGCGCTGAGAAACCAGAGAGAGGAGCTGAGGGAAGTCTGGGGGTGGGAGGGTGGGTTTTTCTTTTGGGGAGGAGGGGGGAAGGGGAAATGGGGGGGAGTGAGGATGATATATTTTTGATAAATTGTTATGTTGAAATTCCTAATAAAAATATTAACAAACAAACAAACAAACAAACAAACAAACAAGAAATTGGGACAGTTTCTGTAAATCCGGGACTGTCCCTGGAAAATAGGGACTCTTTGAGGGGCTGCTTAAGTTGAGGATCACAAGACAGGGAGATTGGGGTTAGACTGTTGGACTAGGACCTTGGGAGATGGGTTCAAATGCCCATTCGGCCATGAAGCTCAGTAGGTGACTATGGACCAGTCATTGCCTCTCAGCCTAACCTACCTCCCAGGGTTGTCATGGAGGAGGGGGAGAACAATGTACACCACCTTGAACTCAGTGGAGAAAAAGGGTGGATATAGACATGATAATATAAATAAAAAAGATTCGAAATTGGCCCCTCGGTTACTTCTTACAATTCTTTTGCAAAGGTTTATTTTAACAAGAGAAATCAGCAAGGTTTCTCTTGTGACAGCCTTTAACAGTTGCTACCCTCCCACTTTCTTCTCGTTTTGGGGCCTGCTCACCCAAGCAGCTGTAAATATAACCATCCTTGATTATATTACCTTTAGGAAATATATACATGTGCCAGGTTTGGGGCTGCCCGGAGCCATTCCCATCTTACTTGTGTAGGCCTGCACTGGGGAAATGTTTAATTTGAACTGGATGTGCCTAGAGACATAGCAAAGCTCTTAGGAGTCCTTCACATGCCAACACCTCTCCTTCGTTGCACCAGGGAGGAAAAAGTCAGGAGCTAATTGCTGATTCGGAAGTTACCATGCCCAGTGTGCCCCTGTAATAAAAGTATCTTCAGATGATCTCTTCCATGCGGCAAAACAACCTTTCTCAGTTGTTGCCAGGGACTTTCCCTTCGCTCCAGGTAAGAATTTCCCCTGCAAGGATTTGGCTAAGGTAGGAAGATCTGTCCATTCCAGCTCCTTAAATCCAGTTCTTCACATTTAGGCAGCAATTTGCATTATAAAACAAAAAAAACCCTCCCAAATCTGCAAACATTTTTGCGCCGATTTCTCCTAAGAAACACATTTTTATATGCAATTTTAACCAACAGGTGTATATTTGTGAGCAGATTTCTCTTACAGAATGCATGCTTGTACAGCATTTTCATGAACATGTGCATTTGTATACATTCTGTCACCTAATTTATGCATATTTGCACACGTTGGTGGGCTGGCGAAGTTCATTGCAAAATTCGGAGGAGTGAGAATTTAAAGGGATCATTTCGGTTCATGCATGGGTTGGAGAAGTGCCAATTAGGTAGTTTCTCATTAAAATGAAACAAAATTGAATTTCTCCAGAGCTAATATATCATCCTTGACCATTAGGGCGACCATTTTGTGTAAGCTAATGGGTTAAGTTGGTGCATTGAGGTCTGACTGGGAACCTGTAGTCTGTTACAGTTCTAGCTGCTGAATGGTGTTTCTCCACCTCAATCTAACTTTGTTGCAATAAAGCAAGGTTGTGCCTGATGGTCTGGCTACTTATTGTTTCCTCTCTGAACCCCAGTACAACAAGCCATGTGCCCTGCTTTACTCCTGGTACAAAATACAATGACAGATGCCTTTACAGTGGTACCTTGGTTCTCAAACGTCTTGGAACTCAAACAACTTGATACCCAAACACTGCAAACCCGGAAGTAAGTGTTCTGGTTTGTGAACTCTTTTTGGAAGCCGAACATGCTCCGTTTTGAGTGTTACACTGAGGTCTGTCTGTTTTTGCTATTTATTTTGCATTTTTGTTTTTGCGGCTCTTTTTGTTTTGTTTTTGTGACAGTGTGGAGCCCAGTTCAGCTACCGATTGCTTGATTATGCGACTACAGCACATTGTTTATTTCTTTCATTATATGGATCAATGGTCTCGCTAGATAGTAAAATTCACGTTAAATTGCTGTTTTAGGGGTTGTTTTTAAAAGTCTGGAGCAGATTAATCCATTTTGCATTACTTTCTATGGGAAAGAGCACCTTAGTTTTGGAACGCTTTGGTTTTGGAATGGACTTCCGGAACGGATTAAGTTTGAGAACCAAGGTACTTGTAAGAAAAATACCTTCATTCAGAAGTCGTAATTCTAAATTATACCAGCAGGGCAAAAGGTGCAGAACTGAATGAAGATGTCCCAACAGTTGTCAACAGCCCTCCTGCCCAGCATTTAAAGACAAGGTGTGACAAGCTCACTCGCGAGACTCTGTTGCTTTACAGGAATGCCACACGTGTAGACATGCGCTTCAACGGGTGGAAGTGTCCAAACCCATCTATGGAGTTGGTTCCTGATCTTGGGGAAAATTAGGGCTTCTTTCCCCCAGCTGGAATTCACTGGAACTCCATTCTGGCACCTTTCAGGTGGGTGCCGTTACCATTCTAAGAGAAGGAGGGAGGTGTTCATGGTGAGTTCTGGCACCTCTTTTTCTAGAAAAATAGCACTGGTGACAATGCTGCACCCTCAGGTGCTGTCTATGCTACCTCCACCACTCGCTCAGCCACCACCACCGGCTGTACAAAGGCTTTCCCCTTCTTCCATGAGGCTCTGGGCTTTGCAGGAAGGTCTGTGGAGAGACCAAGCAGATCAATGTCTTCTTCTCTGACACATGAAGTCAAAAGGCGGAGAACCTCCACCATCCATCCCTGGGTGCCAGTCTTCAAATCCAACTCCTTCTGCTTCCTCTCCTTCCTCTCCTTCCTCTTCTTCCTCATGCCAGATCCTGATGAAACCGAGCGGGGCATGACACCCCCATTGCATTTCGCTGAGCCTGGTAGGGGGCTGTGATGGCCTCCTATGGGTAGGAAGTGCTTGTGCCAGCCTGCTGGCTTGACAGAAGTTGCTACATGTCAGGCTTTAAGATGGCAAAAGCATCCCTCGAGCTCTTTTGGCACCCTTCCTGGAACACCAGCTGCTCAAGTGCAACAAAGAGGCCAGCCTTTTTCTCCAGCTTCCCTTGTCTGGTAGATATACCTGCTTTAGATTTGTTTATAGAAGAACCAATTTAGCTTACAGGTGGCTGAAGGATTTTATATTTTTTTAAGAAGTCACTGGTTTGGGTTTTATTTTGCGCATTTGCTATAGATCACCCAAACTGATATGACATCCATGCTAGATTCCAAGAGAAGCGGGGTCTTAATTGGAGAGAAGGGGGTGGGAATCGTGTTCAAAGCCAAGTCTGAAGAAAACCACAAATCGTTTCAGGTGCTAATAAAACCCGCCGAGTCATGTTATTCCCCCCCCCATCCCTTCCTCGAACTCGAATGTAATGAATCCCACAGCAAGATTGGCAATTAGCAAAAGAAATTCTGGAAGGGGTGGCGGTGGATAGGAAGCAAGCAGCCATCGAAAATGTCAGTTGATAACAACAACATCTGTTAATGTTTCATAAGCTTTATCCTTCAATGAAACATTTGCCAGTGTTTTTGCAGGCTGCAGCCTTCTTCTTTTTTAAAAAATAGTTTTAACAGAGGTTTGCAGGGAAGGATCAAAACTCTGCCGTTGTAGCCGATTGCAATTGCTAAACGGCCTCGGTCCAGTATACCTGAAGGAGTGTCTCCACCCCCATCGTTCTACCCGGACACTGAGGTCCAGCGCCAAGGGCTTTCTGGTGGTTCCCTCACTGTAAGAAGCCAAGTTACAGGGAGCGAGGCAGAGGGCCTTCTCGGTAGTGGCACCCGCCCTGTGGAACGCCCTCCCACCAGATGTCAAAGAGAACAACAACTACCAGACTTTTAGAAGACATTTGAAGGCAGCCCTGCTTAGGGAAGCTTTTAATGTTTGATGTATTACAGTATTTTAATATTCTTTTGGAAGCCGCCCAGAGTGGCTGGGGTATAAATAATAAATTATTATTATTATTATTATTATTATTATTATTATTATTATTATTATTAGTTGCCTCTGGACTATAGGCCAAATGTGGCCCTCAAAACCTCTCTGTCAGGCCCTTGGAAGCCTCCCTCTCTCCCTAGGTCCTCCCTCCTCACCACCTCTGCTCCGCACCCTCCTTCAGTGTTTTTTTACCTGACTGGAATATGTCCTTAAACGCTGGCCATGCCTCACCCCTGCCTGGATGAAGGAAAAAGAGGGGTGTGTGGGTGTGTATTGAAATTAGACTACTGTACAAAGGTAAAATTTACATTGATTGCTCCGCCCACTTTTGCCTCTGACCCCACCCACCACTGGCATGTGACACACACCCCCCCGACAGTTGCCTTGATGAGAATGTGTTCCTCACTGAGAATGTTTCCCTTCTCAGCTAGAGAAGCACCCAAACCGTTTGTCTGTCAAATCTGCCATCAAGTTGCATCTGGGGTGAGCCGAATTTTTTCGGCGAAGAATTTTCTGCCAGGTTTTTGACAGATTTCATTGCTGGGCTCTTTTTGAACAGTTGTTGGAAATTTCAGTTCTCCTCTGGATGTTTGCTGAATGGCCTCTCCCAATTTTGCCACTCATGAATTTTGGGTGCAACTGTGGATTGAGCTTTAATATTGTTTAATATTAATTAAGCTTTAATATTATGCCTTTGAAGGAAGCAATTGGCTTGACCCCTGTCACTTTCTGCATATCTACCAATGTGAGCAAACGATAGAGTTTTGTTCAACGTTAAGCCGGAGTGCCTCTGAAGACAATTTTCTGAGGGGAAAAACCTTTCAAAACTGCACCAATGTCAACCAAATTTTGCACAATAGCTCCTGAGGTGAAGGGAGCAGGTTTTTGTCTATGATGGAGTACATTTGGACACCAGTTTGAAGCAATATGGTGTAGTGAACTTTTCAAAGCTGTATTGATTTTAACCATTAGTTTCAAAATTCCACTGATTTTTTTGTTTGTTTCTTTGAATTCTCGAGCGATGCCCGTTAAGTGGCTGATAGTCAATAATAATGCAGAGCTACTATTGCAACCGCACACCCACACCCCACCCCACTTTCCTGAGAGTAATGTAAGTCTTGTTAGACTTGGTTACCTCTACATAAACATAGTTATGATTAGATCACACAACCACTGCCCCGGAAAGCACACAGCTTGGATCCTAAGCAAAAGGGACAGATCCTGGAGTATTGTGGGATGTTACAATTTTTCCCAGCAGAATTTTATCTATTGTGAGGTATATGTTTGTCTGGTATTCTGCAAAGTCTGAAGCACCATAAAGGCACAAGACATGAGCAATGTGCACCTGTAGAGATGTTGTTTTTTAAAGCTATTAATCTGGCGGGAAATGAGATATGATCAGCGGGTGCCTTCAGCCAAAGTAGTTTGTCTGTATCTCAGCTGCCCATCTCAGGGTTCTGATTTTAGAATTAGTTTAATACTTCAGGTGGGCCTGAGTGATACAAGAAAAACAGTTTTAAAAGATGCAGGAATCTGCTAAAAATACAAGCTGGAGTGAATTCCCCCGATTCAGCAGCTGGCGTATCTTTCAGCACAGCGAGGGTTTTTTTGCCACCTAATCGCATTCTGAGTGCCAGATGCACAGATCCGTCTTCATTCCACGATGAAGAAGATCTATTTTCTGATTTGCCCAGGTGGAATAAAAAAGAGGCTGTGTGCATGTGATGAGATTTGGACGAGATTTTTGTGTGAGTCTCTGCTCCTCTGCTGCAGCCCACTCATACCCCCCTCCCTCTAGCATACTTTCCTGTTGACAGCTTTTGATTTGAGCAAAATTAACTTGTGTGGACCCAGAGGTGCTGAAAAATGGTTTCTTGGTATCAAGGGTTGAATGGCTTTTGAAACAATCTTGCGCGAGGCCCTTTGAAATCAACAGGAGTGTGTTTGAGTCATTCCCGCCGTGAGCAGATCCTGTAAAGAGCGTGCTGAGGACCCCTTCCTGGCACCACAGAGGCTGAGATGCAGAAGGAGGGGGGGGACTAATAGTGTAGGTGGTCCACCCACTGGAATAGCAGCTGGCTGAAGCAGGTCCCAGTTTAATGGGTGAATATGGGTGGGAAGGACAGATAAAGGTAAAGGTAAAGGGGCCCCTGACCATTAAGTCCAGTCGAGGACGACTCTGGGGTTGCAGTGCTCATCTTGCTTTATTGGCTGAGGGAGCTGCCGTACAGTTTCCGGGTCATGTGGCCAGCGTGACTAAGCTGCTTCTGGTGAACCAGAGCAGCGCACAGAAACGCTGTTTACCTTCCTGCTGGAGCGGTACCTATTTATCTACTTGCACTGTTGTGCTTTCAAACTGCTAGGTTGGCAGGAGCAGCGACCGAGCAACAGGAGCTCACCCCATCGTGGGGATTCGAACTGCCGACCTTCTGATCGGCAAGCCCTAGGCTCTGTGGTTTAACCCACAGCGCCACCCGCATCCCTCGGGAGGACAGATACAGGTCTCTTAATATCTTTGGGTTCCAAGTTGTGTACATTAGAAGTCTCCAACATTTTGGGGTCAGGGGCGCATTTGGAGTGGTAGTCAACTGAACTGGACTCAGAGTAAGCCTATTGAAATTAATGGACCTAACTTAGTTCATTAATTTCAGTGGGTCTTCTTTCAGCAAGACGTAGCTCAATGCCACCCTTGGAATGTTGAGAAAGTGCTGTGGGTACCAGTCACAAAATTCATGGAGACAATGAAGGCACGTTTGAAGTTACTGGCAGGCATACTGGTGCCCACAGGTGCCATGTTGGTGACTCCTGGTGGATCTCAGTAGCAGCCTTCCCAGGTGCTTGGAGTCGAACTCCCCCCAGTCCTATGAAACATGGCCAATGGTTAAAGATGACAGGAGTTGCACTCCAAATTATCTGTTGGGAGCCACCAGGTTGAAGGTTGCTTTGTAGGATAAAATGTGTGAGCTGGATGGCTGTGGTCACCTAGTCACCTAGTACCACAAAAGCGGATTCATTTGCTTGAGAAAGCCAAATCTGAACATGCTCCAAAGCTCAGGCTGTTTAATCCAAGACAGATGCAAGGTTGATGCCTGTATGAACAGAGAACACAACAAATAAAACCCAGTGATTAATTGACATGGCCGCTGTTGCGTCTCTATGTTAAGCCAGTGATGAGGATAAACTGTTATGGTGGAGCACATTTGTTGCTTGCAGAATGTGCCATGCTCAGTTTATGGGCTTCCCAGAACCATCTCGTTCAGTCCATCTACTGCCAGTTTCTGAAGTAGATGGACTTCAGGTTTGTTAAATAGCACAGATGGAGTTCAGAGTGAATAGCCCTGATGGCACCTTAGCGAGCAAACTGAACAAAACCAGTGAAGAGAAATAGGCAGGAAGTTTTTGCCTTTCTTACATGAGGCCTTGTACAGGACAGGGAGGTATTCAACCAAACATACAGAGGGGGAAAAAACCTCCCTCAGAACTGCACAGCCAATCATGGCATGTACTACTCAGCAAGCACGACACTCTGTCTGGTTGCTAAGCAATACACCCACCCCGCTCCCTCTTGGTTAGCTGACTTTAACAGAATTAACCCTTAAGTTACAACAGGCATAGGCAAACTCCGCCCTCCAGATGTTTTGGGCCTACAACTCCCATGATCCCTAGCTAGCAGGACCAGTGGTCAGGGATGATGGGAATTGTAGTCCCAAAACATCTGGAGGGCCGAGTTTGCCTGTGCCTGAGTTACAACATGGAATGATCCTTGCTGTTCCACTTCCAAGAATGCTGGCCTCTTCTTACTGTACCTTCCATGAACTAAGGACTTATTCAACATCTCTGTAACCCTGCAGTTGAAATCTGGGTTCCAGCCTCACACCACCAAATGTCTTTCAAGCAGCTCTAAGTTTGCAGAGAGGCCCCAAAATACTAAGCCAGTGTCGGTGGCTGCAGTATTTGGCTCTCGGTGGGACAGATGAATCAACATTACTTCCTTTTTCCTGATTGTGAGTCTTCTTGGCAAAGGCCTATGATATCGTCAAGCCCAGGTGCGATCCCTTTTAATTTCCTGTAGGAATGATGAATCACTGAGTTGTATTTGACTCTGAAAATAGATATTTTTTTCAACGGGGATATTTTAGGTGAAGAAACAGGAAAATGTGCCGCTGCTCCCACAACCTATTATTAAAAAGCCAAGCGCACCATTTGGCTGAGCCGACTTGTTAGTCCATCACCTTCACTTTCCATGTCGCTTCACACCTTTGCATTAATCACCGGCAAGTTGCTTTTCTGACCGACATTTCTGCGCCTTGAAGTTTGAACTGTCATGAGCCTTTGCAACCAGCAACGAGGTCTGGATAACCGCTGTTGTCTTCTTCAGAAGGGTTGTTCCATGACACATCACCACACCTTCACAACATCTGTGCCGCTGGCTCTCAAACTTTGGGATTGTTGAAATACATGCAAAAAATTTTTTAAATCAAATTGAGTCATCTGACCCAAATTTGGTCTAGTAGACCCAACATTTTAAAGCAAGATGGGCTAAAGTCATTTCTGGAACCACTCTGGGATTAGGAGCCCTGAAGCTTAAGCTTCATTCGTTTCACCCTTGCTGACCAATAGCAAGAGATCCGAACGGTACAAACTTCACCAGAAAAAGTAAAGATATCCCTGCATGTCCTTTACGCTCTATGTGGGGCTACCTTTGAAGGTGACCCAGAAACTACAACTAATCCAGAATGCGGCAGCTAGACTGGTGACTGGGAGTGGCCGCCGAGACCACATAACACCGGTCCTGAAAGACCTACATTGGCTCCCAGTACGTTTCCGAGCACAATTCAAAGTGTTGGTGTTAACCTTTAAAGCCCTAAACGGCCTTGGTCCAGTATACCTGAAGGAACGTCTCCACCCCCATCGTTCTGCCCGGACGCTGAGGTCCAGCGCCGAGGGCCTTCTGGCAGTTCCCTCATTGCGAGAAGCAAAGCTACAGGGAACCAGGTGGAGGGCCTTCTCGGTAGTGGCGCCCGCCCTGTGGAACACCCTCCCTTCAGATGTCAAAGCGATAAACAACTACCTGACATTCAGAAGACATCTGAAGGCAGCCCTGTTCAAGGAAGTTTTTAATGTGTGACATTTTAGTGTATTTTTGGTCTCTGTGGAAGCCGCCCAGAGTGGCTGGGGAAACCCAGCCAGATAGGCGGCGTACAAATAATAGATGATGATGATGATGATGATGATGATGATGATTTTCATGCTCCTAGTCCTCATGGTAGCAGAGAGAGAGAGAGAAAGGGTGTGTGCCTTGAAAATATACAGGCAGCATATATCCATGCAAGGATACTTGACTTTTGTAGGCAGCCTAGAACTTTTCAGGGTGTACCTGCTGGAAGGGGAACTTTGCATAAAACGTTATTCTATTTGTTTATATCACAGAGCTGTAGGATTCTTAGCTGGAAGCCATGGCTGTTTAAAATGGCACGAGACTGCTTTAAATGTATGGCACAGATGGGGCTTCAGAAAGGTCCAGAGGGAGAGAAACTAAATGTTCATCCTGCATCAGTGCCCAAGTCAGTGTTTTCCCCTCTAAATTTAGTAAGTTTTCAAGTGTGTTTAAAGGGGTAAATTCCGGTAGAATGGCAGCTGGAAATGAAGTGGATTTCCACACACCCCCTTCCTGAGTGGTCAGTTGATTTGTTTATTTTCAGCGGGATTTCTGAATTTGGTTGGGACTAGGGATGGGGGAGAAATTCTGACTCAGTTTGCATTTAAAGGCGAACCTGCTTAATTCACAGTTTCCAAAACCACATGAAAACCAAGAAGCAACCATCCTTCAACATTGTTCAAATTTTACAGAACAAGTTCTCCAGTCAAGTAGCATGTACAAGAATGCATATACAGGGGTAAAAGAGGGGAGCACAGGAACACACACATTAATGAAAATAAAGCATAATCATGCATTATATTAGGGAGAATTGTTTTGCAAAAAATGTGTAGGTTAGGCAAAATTGCAAAATTGTGTATATTAGGGGAAATTCGCAGTAAACTGCTGATGAATTTTCATGAGGACTATTTTAAAAAAATGCAATCTGATATAGAAATGTGGAGAAGTTGAACTTCAGACTGGAAAAATGTGAAACCAAGATAAGCCAAAATTGGCAGTTGTACCCATTCCTGCTTGTTCAAAGGAACTTACAAGTGGAGACAACGGCTGAAGAATCAGAACCCAAAAAGTAAGCGAGAAGCAACCAGTGCCAGAACTGATAAACGGAATGACCCCTCAGACACTCTGGTCTGGCCACTTGACTTCTCCCAGCAAACGTAAAGAGGGAGGAAGAAATGGCCAAGGAATATGCTTTGCACTCATATTTTTATAGCTGGTTCCATTTCAAAAACATGGTGGCCCATTGAGGATGCAGCACCCATCAGTTATAATTGGTTGATTCATGGCAAAAGAGTATTGACAACACCTGGGATTTGCTGACTTCCCCTGTTTGTTGAATGTACGCTGACTTGCAGGAGCTCTCCGGGATTTCAGAAAGGAGATTTCCCCTGCCCTATCTGGAGATCCTGGGGGGTTCAACCTGGGGGCTTCTTAATTTAAATCAGATACTCTGCCACTGAGCTACACCCCACCTCCAGTTCGATGTCAAAGGAGCCAGAGAACCACCCTGAAAACGGGAATAATAATAATAATAATAATAATAATAATAATAATAATAATAATAATAATTTTATTATTTATACCCCACCCATCTGGCTGGGTTTCCCAGCCACTCTGGGCGGCTTCCAGCAAAATATTAAAATACAACAATTCATCAAATATTAAAAGCTTCCCCAAACAGGGCTGCCTTCATATGTCTTCTAAAAGTCAGATAGTTGTTTATTTCTTTGACATCTGGTGGGAGGGTGTTCCACAGGGCAGGCGCCACTACCAAGAAGGCCCTCTGCCTGGTTCCCTGTAACTTCGCTTCTCACAATGAGGGAACTGCAGGAGGCCCTCAGTGCTGGACCTCAGTGTGCGTGCAAAACGATGGGGGTGGAGACACTCCTTCAGGTATATTGGGCCTTTGAGTTCATTTAAGGCTTTCAAGGTCAACACCAACACTTTGAATTGTGCCTGGAAGCGTACTGGGAGCCAATGCAGGTCTTTCAGGACCGGTGTTATGTGGTCTCGGCAGCCACTCCCAGTCACCAGTCTAGCTGCTGCATTCTGGATTAGTTGTAGTTTCCGGGTCACCTTCAAAGGTAGCCCCACATAGAGCGCATTGCAGTAGTCCAAGCAGGAGATAACCAGAGAATGCACCACTCTGGCGAGACAGTCCGTAGGCAGGTAGGGAAGAACAGAAAGTGCTGCTCTACACCGAATTCAGACCATTAGTCCATCAAGCACAGTATTGTCGACTCTGGTGGGCAGCTGCTGTCCATGATTCCAGGCAGGGTTCTCTCTCAATCTCACCTGGAGAGGCCGGGAATTGAACGTGGGGCCGGGAATTGAATGTGCTCTGCTGCTGAACCACAGTGCTTCCCCTAGTGGGTTGCCTGCTCTTTTTGCAGACTCAAACTTTTGAAAACATCTCGGCTTTCAAGATGAGATGTGGTGGCATCTTTTCATCTTAATGAGGCTGGTGGCAGAGTAGCTGCAGCAGATGTTCTTTCCCTCCCCTGCATCAGCCTCCAGAAATCACGGTGACAGGCAAACGTCGCACCTTGAAAGTATTGCATATGACAAAGCGGCCCGGGAGCAGGTGGGCAGCCCTGCTTATTTGTTTTCGCTGCACGCCAGGAGAGAACGGAGGCTGCTCTTTGGAGACGCCATTCGAGGCGGCTGGCACTGGATTCTGATTGATTATGACAGGAGCAATATGGAAGCCTTGAAGGGAATCTTCTACGGGAGTGTGAAATTCCATTATGTGGCATGCACCTAGACTGATGTTGATCTTATTATAATTATTAATCATATCATTATTCAAGCATTAAATGGCATCACCATTATATCATGCTAGAAGAATGCATGTCTTATTATTATTATGGAAGCTTGAAAACTGCATATAACAATATTTAGCATTTTTGTGTTCAAGCATTAAATATTATTATTATATGCGTTTCAAGCATGAAATAGTATTATTTTTAATACTATGCTTAAAGACTGTATATATGATTATTATGAATGCTTGGAGATGATATATAATAATACTATTTCATACTTGAGTTCGGTAGAATAATAAAATTCAGTGCCTGATCTGTGTATTCAATGACTGAATGTCTGAAGTGGCTGGGGAAACCCAGTCAGATGGGTGGGGTATGTATGTATGTATGTATGAATAAATAATAAAGACTGATGATGATAATGAAAAAGATAATAATAATAATGGTAATAAATTTTTGTAATTCTGCAACCAGAAAATAGAAGAAGAAGAAGAAGAAGAAGAAGAAGAAAACGAAGAAAAAGAAGAAGAAGAGAGTTTTGACTTGATATCCCGCCTTTCACTCCCCTTAAGGAGTCTCAAAGCGGCTAACAACCTCCTTTCCCTTCCTCCCCCACAACAAACACTCTGTGAGGTGAGGCTGAGATAAGTGTGACTAGCCCAAGGTCATGCAGCAGCTGCATGTGGAGGAGCGGGGAAGCGAACCCGATTCACCAGATTACGAGTCCACCACTCTTAACCACTACACCATGCTGGCGTAATAGAATTTTAGTCCCTTATTAAATGTACATGGCCACCTCTCCTGGCCATCTTACAACAAAACAACAATAATTATTGCAGAGCCACTGCCAGTCAATGGGTTGTATATGATGCCGGTCATACTCAAGAGTAGACCAACTGACATTAATGGACCTGACTCATTTAGGTGCATTAATTTAAATGCCTCTGCAGTGAGTAATATGGCTAGTACTGGGCTAGATGAGCAAATGGTCAGACTCTGGATAAGGCAGCTTCCCTGACTGCCTTGCAGTGGGATCACATTGTACTGAGCCAACCACTGGTCCATCTCACCAAGACCATAGCTCAGTGGTAGAGCAACTGCCTTGCATGCAGAAGGTCCTGGGTTCGATCCCTGACATCTCCAGGTAAGGCTGGAGACCAAAGCCCTGGAGATCTGCTGCTAACCAGGGTAGACAATACTGAACTAGATTGACCAATGGTCTGACTCTGCGTTCCTAAATGGCAGTAGCACTGCAGGGTTTGGGGGACTTTCCCTGCTCTGCCTCCAGAATTTCTTTTAAGGAGAAGTGCTGGGAAGTGGATGGAGATCTTTCTGCATGAAAATATGTGCTCTGCCCCTCATCTCACCTATCACAGGGCTTGCTTTAGCGAGTTACACTTAGTTCCTCTCGACCCTAAATGGCTCACTGAATGTGGCAAGGAGTGCTCTTTAAAAGCTCGTGAATACCAATGGAAGGATGTTTAGCATCATGGTTCGATAAGTGTTCTTCCCAAGCAAGCTAGCCAACCGAGCAGCAGCAATTATTATTACAGGAAATCAAAGCTTCAAGGAGACAGGTTGAAAGACAGACACTTAGATCATGCAGGGCTATTTTGTGTGTGTGACAACAGCAATCAATATATCAATCATAACCAAATAATATTAAGTAGGCACCTTAATCGTGCTGCTAAAACTTTCCTGTTTAGGCACATCTACCCAGCCATGTAATTGGATTATCTTTATTGTTTTTAAAACTGCTGATTTTATCTAGGTTTTGATAATTTTATTATGTCTACCTGGTTGTGTGTGTTTTTTAAAAGGTCTGGTTTTATCAGTGCTTATATATGATATTTTATGTAAACTGTTTAGGTTTTTTTAAAATAAAAATTAAAAGTGGTATATAAACCTTGTTAGATAAAGTAAGAACGTAACAAGAGTTAATGGCTCATCTACTCCAGCATCCTATTCGCACAGTGGCTTCTCAGATACCTGTAGGAAACTCACAGACATCACCTGAGCATAACAGCACTCTCCCGTCCTGTGGCTCCCAGCAGCTGGTACTGTACAGTGGTACCTCGGGTTACAGACGCTTCAGGTTACAGACTCCGCTAACCCAGAAATAGTACCTTGGGTTAAGAACTTTGCTTCAGGATGAGAACAGAAATTGTGTGGTGGCGGCACAGCAGCAGCGGGAGGCTCCATTAGCTAAAGTAGTACCTCAGGTTAAGAACAGTTTCAGGTTAAGAACGGACCTCCAGAACGAATTAGGTTCTTAACCCGAGGTACCACTGTATTCAGAAGCATTACTGCAGAACTAGGCATCATTGATTTATTTAAATTTATAAATTACTTAATTGTAACTCCCTCACCTCTCAAAGCGGTTTACAAAAAGACTCTTGACTTGTATCTATGATCAGTCAATCAATCAAACAAACAAATCTGGTCCACCTCTGATCCATATCTATTTTGCATGTGTTTGGTGCCATTCCCCAGGTGGTTCAGTGAATTGCTTAAAAAAAAAAAAAATCATTTTAAAGGCACCCAAGTCAGTGGCCACCACTACAACTTGTGGGACTCAATTGCATCGTTTAGCTTTGCGACATATGAAGCGCTGCTTCCTTTGGCCTGCCTGCGCACTCCATCTTCATCTGATGTTCCCGAATTTTACTGTTAAGAGCAGGGCCGGAATTAGGCTTGATGAGGCCCTAAGCTACTGAAGGTAATGCCTGCGCACTCCATCTTCATCTGATGTTCCCGAATTTTACTGTTAAGAGCAGGGCCGGAATTAGGCTTGATGAGGCCCTAAGCTACTGAAGGTAATGGGGCCCTTTATTTGTCCAGCTGTCCTTTGCCAACAACAAATTGTCACTGTTTTTTTTGTATTGAATATATGCTATATGGTAATTTATGGAGCTAATATTTGCCATGCAACCAGTCCATGCAGAATGTAGGCACCCTATATATAGAAATGAGCAAACCAGTGATATTTTAGGGAGCAGGCTAGCAGGCAGGGACCATTACTTACATCATAGCAGGCCTACACAACACAAAACACTGTTGCTGTATGTAGGTTTTATTTTATTTCTTTTTTCCTTATATTTTGAAAATGTACATCCAGTTTTTCCCCCTTTAAATTTTTTTTGGGGCCCCCCAAGAGAGTGGGGCCCTATGCTATAGCTTGTTTAGCCTATACGTAAATCCGACACTGGTTAAGAGAAACAGAAAAGCTTCTCTCCATCTCATTTCCCCACAATGTCAGTCTCTGCTAAGCACTGTGGTCAAATTTAAGAGGGGCGAGGGCAGCTAGTTTATGGAGCTGTTTAGAACCCTCTAGTTGTATTCATGACTTAGTTTTGTCCGAGGGGGTGGGGGAAAAACCCCCCTGCATCTTTTCCAAGTGGCTACATACCAGGCCACTGGAGTTAAGTGTGTGTGGGTCTTGCTGGGCAAGCTGTAGGTGGTCCTCTTGCTAGTTAAAACTCACAGCCTGAACATACAGATGTATACTAATAGAGTTCAGCTAATCTCCTGAGCTGTTAGGAAGATAATTGGTTGGTGATCTTTTCAGGAAGGGTCAAACACATTACAGCGCAAAGCCTTCGCTCCCAAACTTTTGAACAATCACAGGGATTCTGTACTCCTTGCCCCCACACACCATCAAACCGACACGGCCGGTGTTACTGCAGAGAAATCCTCTTGGCTCGGGAGGAACAGCTTGCCTTTTGAGATCTGGGCCTCAGATGCCTTTTCTCCTTGGACCCAGATATCTTTATGGGAGGGAGGACATAGGAAAGAATGCAAAGGTGAGCAATTTTTCGTGTTTTATTCATTATTATTACTAGTTGCAAATTGTTGATTTTGCCCCCAGACCAAAGGTCCTCCAAAAGGGGTCTGCAAATGTTACAAAGGAAAAATAGAATGAAATGACAATGTCAAAATCCATCACTGAAATCATATAAACATTAGGGCTTTTAAAAACCAAAAGCTAATAGAATAACATTTAAAAAACCTCTACCAGCAAAAATATTGAGTGGTATTCAACTAAGTTCTACGCAAAGTAGACCCATTGAAATGAATGAACCTAAGTTTGTCATGCTCATTAACAACAATGAGTCTACTCTGAGTAAGGCTAGAATGGGATGCAACCTATTGGCATCCCGCCTAACCTCAATGAATCACAACAGTGACCTCATTTCCACCTCCCTCAGATATATGACTCATGGCACATATCAGTCTCCTGCTAATGTTTCCTGGCTTCAGCGTTTGACCCAGCCCTATCGTTAGGTAGAGTGAGCATGGCCCCTCAGTCTGAAAATGGTTCCCTACACCTGGACTACATGATTGCAGCCTCATTCATCCAGCAACTCAACCCTTCTCTTCTCTTCTCTTCTCTTCTCTTCTCTTCTCTTCTCTTCTCTTCTCTTCTCTTCTCTTCTCTTCTCTTCTCTTATTTTCCTTGTCAAGAGGCTCTAAATCAAGAACCCTTCTGAATCTCACCATACTTGAACCTGCCCTGATGCCTATTCCCATCACTATTTTGACAGTCCAGTTACAGAGTATGTCCCAAACGTCCCCCCTCCACCCCAGGCAAGGACTATGCCACTTTTAGATACAATGCCTACTGGTAATAACATGAAATAGCAGTAGTAGACTTCTCTCCTCCCCCCGCCCCGCCTCACCCGCTCAAGAACATTTTGTAGAACAAAGAATATGACCGGCATATTCCCAGTGCAGACTCCTAGCATTTTGAATTCCCCCCCTGCAAATAGCCACCACTGCCCAAGCTACAAGAATATTGTCAAAGGGGAAGAGAAGAGCAATATATTCAAGCATCTCTGGTTTGCCTTTGGGCTTCCATTCTGCAGCATATTGGACTCGTTGTCCTTCATTCCAAAGCAGACTTAGCACAGAAGGTAATCCAGCTCTGATCTCTTCATTTATAACACTGCCTATTGATATAAATAAAGAGATGTGGGCCAGATCAGCTCCACTGAGCGGGTGTTCTGGATGGAAGATTTTAGCCTGAGTCAAGCTTTCTTATTCAACCAAAGCCTGGTGTTATGATTTCTGCCTTTCCTGTTTCACCGTCCACTGTGGAGCCACAACCATAGACTCATTAGTTAGCTTTTTTTCTTCTCCCAGTGCACAGATTCAGCCATGGATTCCCCTGCCCTTTCTCTTTACAAGGTCACCGGCCCCTTTGTAGCCTGACATCGCCTTCTGTTTGATTTGATTTGGGTTTTTCCGCCTCTCTTCCCATTCCTCCTTTTTCTTTTCAGCTCTTCTTCAGAGCAGACAGTGTCGCTTGAAAGATGCAGAGACCTTTCCCAGATGGGAAAGGTCATTTGTCTTTCGCTACTCAACACTTTCCTTCATGAGTTCATTTAAACACTGCCAGACATTACAGGAACAGAACTCAGCTGGAGGGGTTATCTTGCTGTTTAAGTCACTCTCTTTTATGTAGGTGGCAGAAGGAACTGCAGAACAGAACTCTTTGGTTCCCATAGCAATTGACACGGCAGGGTTGCCATAATAATAATACTTGCACACCCCTCCCACTCCTCTCTCCACCTGTTAGATTTTGTTCCCTCTTTCCTGATATCATACCTTCCAACATTTGTTGGTTGCGTAAGAGGGTAAACAAGTGTTCTGGCCAGTTTTTAAAAAGGGTCAGTTTGGACAGAGCAAAGCCTAAAGGAGGGATGTCAGACGATTCAGAAATGGGAAAGGAAATGGCTGATATTTGCTTATTTATTCCATGCCTGAAACAGAAACCAATCCAGAAAATAAAATCAGTGTTTGCTGCTGTTGCTGCTTTCAGTCAGCAAACAATAACCTAAATCAATTGTTCTAAGTTACAGGTAGGTAGCCGTGTCGGTCTGCCGTAGTTGAAACAAAATTTAAAAAATCCTTCCAGTAGCCCCTTAGAGACCAGCTAAGTTTGTTATTGGTATGAGCTTTCATGTGCATGCACACTTCTTCAGATACACTGAAACAGAAGTCACCAGACCCTTATATATAGTGAGAGGGTGGGGAGGGTTATTATTCAGAAGGGTGGTGGGAATGGGTGATAGCTTATCACACCTATCAGCCAATCACCCATTCCCACCACCCTTCTGAGTAATACCCCTCCCCACCCTCTCACTATCTATAAGGGTCTGGTGACTTCTGTTTCAGTGTACAGGGGAACCTCGGGTTGCGGACATAATCCGTGATGGAGGCACATCCACAACCCGCATTGTTCGCATCCTGAAGTGCTGTGTCTGTGCAGGCGCGATCTGGTGCTTTTGCACATGCGCGAGCACGAAACCCGGAAGTAACCCATTCCGGTAAAGTAAAGTATGAATGGAGACACATTCACAGCAAGTCATAACCCAGGGGATCTCCAGCTCCTTTCTTGCAAGTGTGAAAGATGACAGAGCCTTCCCTATATGCTAGACAAGGGATGATGAACCTTTGGCCCTCTAGATCAGGGTTTCCCAAACTCGGGCCTTCAGTTCCCATAATCCCTAACCACTGATACCTAGGATGATGGGAGTTGTAGTCCAACAACAGCTGGAGATACTCCTCTAGATGGACTCCAACTCCCCAGGTACATGGTCAACAGTCAGGAAAGATGGGATACAGTTGCTGGCTGAGAAAATGTGCAAAAACACATTTTAAAAAATGAAATTGCAGTATCTATCATCTATCTATCTATCTATCTATCTATCTATCTATCATCTATCTATCTATCATCTATCTATCTATCATCTATCTCTATCTATCTATCTATCTATCTATCTATTTATCTATCTATCATCTATCTATCTATCTATCTATCTATCTATCTATCTATCTGTCTGTCTGTCTGTCTGTCTGTCTTTCATCTATCATCTATCTATCATCTATCAGGGGTTGGTAACAGATTTGTTTAAGAGGGTTCGTGTGTGTATATGTATGTTTATACCATATATACAAACATCTATCATCTATCTATCTATATCTATCTATCTATCTATCTATCTATCTATCTATCTATCTATCTATCTCTATCTATCATCTATCTCTATCTATCTATCTATCATCTATCTATCTATCTATCTATCTATCTATCTATCTATCTATCTATATCTATCTATCATCTATCTATATCTATCTATCTATCATCTATCTATCATCTATCTATCTATCTATCTATCTATCTATCTATCTATCTATCTATCATCTATCTATCTATCTATCTATCTATCTATATCTATCTATCTATCATCTATCTATCTATCTATCTCTATCTATCATCTATCTATATCTATCTATCTATCTATCATCTATCTATCTATCTATCTATCTATCTATCTATCTATCTATCTATCATCTATCATCATCATCTATCTATCTATCTATATCTATCTATCTATCATCTAACATCTATCATCTATCCCTACACTGCTCTAGATGCATATTTAAAAATGAATTTTATTGTGAATTTCTTTTACTGTTCAGTTGGAAAATGGACATAGACATGGAACAAACTGATCCCTCTCTCCCTAGTCCTGAAGTGGACGGATTATTAATTAATCTCTCCCACTTGGAAGATGAATGAGTGGCGAGATAAGAGAAGCTAGCCTGATTCCCCGCCCTCACGCCTGCCTGCGGTTCTCGATCCAGAATTAGTCATCTAGATTAGTCATTGTGGGGCTTATCATGCTGCTTGTGTGGCCCAAGCAGAAACACAGGGAGCCTGATCCCACTCAGATATCAGGAGGACACACATTCAATGTGTCAACCAGTTAAAGCCATTCCTTGAAAGCACTATTAGCTGTTCCTTCTCTATCTGGCAGTATCTTTGGGCTTAGCATCAGGGGACCGTTAACTCCAAAGCCGGAGATGTAACGAGTCCGGTGACAAGAGGAGCTGTGATTTCCCATAAATCAATGGGGGGGGGGGAAGCAGTTGAAGTGAAGAAGGGTCTGTTGTAAGGGTGGCGTCACTTAGCCTTATAAAATTCCACAGCAGTTCGGGTTGGAATACAATGCTCTAACTTTTTTAAAGTGGTGTGTGTGTTTTTTTAAAAAAGGGAGGCGGTTGTCTTTGGTATGCCTGCAGAGGCTCCCTTTCGAAAGCCAGAACTTTGGCCCTCCGCACTTTCTGGAAAGCGAAGTCGTGAGAAGGGAGAAAGGAGCCATTGTTTTGCAGGGGATTCTGGGCTTCAGAGACCCTGGTCCGTTGCTCTAGCTAAACTTCCGCAACTGTTGAGGCATTTAGCTCTCCTGATCTTCAAAAGTCATCGTTTAAAGTGGATGACATCACTTTCTGGAACTCCCATTATGACATTCCCATTATTTCTGATCTTTGGGGGCACGGTGCCATTACATACGCTTCCAAAATCACACTTCGCAGGGAACTCTGGGAATTGTAGCTCTCGGGGGGGGGGGAATAGGAGCCTCCTAAAGATTCCCTGCACCCCTACAATACTATAGTTCTCAGCATTGGGTGGAGGAAGCCAGGATGGTTTGAACTGGCATGTTTCAGCTTTAAATGTAAGGAGCAGATTTGGGCTATGTTAGGATGTGCCTCCATGTTTGCTCTTTTAATTAACTTCTTATTAATTTGCATTTATTATACATATAGATAATGAAACATGTTTCTTAGGAATGTAGATTGATCAGTTCTAATATGCTGGAGCACAAATGATAGAACCATGCCCTTGTTTTCTTCTCTCTTATTTCTAACACAATAAATTGTTATTTCTAAACTTTTAGATTTAGTTTTCTTTAATAAGAATGATCTGTCGCCTCAGGAAGGTAATGCGCTGTTTGGCCCTTAGAGAACGCCTGATGCTCTTGTAAGGGGAAACAGAATGCCTGATTCAGCCAATGGCTGACCATAACATGCATGTGACGCCCCACAGTTATTTGATTTATATTGTGAAATCCACATTTCTTCTTTAATGGATTAGTGCAGTGTTGGTACATGTGAGTGTGCACAAATATGCAGAAATACAGAATTGAGTTGTACATGCCGCAACTTGATTCTTTGGCTCCGCAGGCCTGTTATCTGCCGAGTATCAGTTTCCTCCTAGGACCCGATGACAAGTGTGGTGCGTGTGGATAAATTTGCCTCTCGCTGGCCCAGTTCCTGTTCCTGTGATCTTGGCTTTCTCCCTGGACCTGACTCGTTCCTGACAGGATGCAGATAAAGGCTGCTCTCTCTCTTCCTAAGACGAGCACGGCCATTGGCTGATATGCATTTAAGCCACGCTGGTATACAAAACTGCTATTCATATCAGCGATCATAGACAGCATCAGGTTTTGTTTTGATTTTAATCTGTATTCCACCCACTGTTTCCTTCCTTCTTAGATTTCCATTTTCTTCCCAAGATGTGCCAAGAACGCTCCAGTGACCGGTCTCGGCAAAGAATGCTGCGAAGCCTTCTTCATCCTGGGTGGCCCATAAACATCTCCTTTTACGCTGTCTTCCTTGTCATCCCCCGTGGAGACGGATCCGATATGGTTACTAATTTCAGGCCAAGAGGCACAACTGATGAACCAGACTTTAAGGTCACTTCAGAGCACTGTGCCTAAATTCACCTCCAAGATGCTGTTGAGGGAGGGCGACACAATGCAATATGTATTTATCTATCACCACATACCCTCCAACATTTTCCCAGTGAAAATAGGGACACCCTATTCAATAATAATACATAAAATGTAAAGGGACCCCTGACCATTAGGTCCAGTCGTGACCGACTCTGGGGTTGCGGCGCTCATCTCGCTTTATTGGCCGGGGTACAACTTCTGGGTCATGTGGCCAACATGACTGAGCTGCTTCTGGTGAACCAGAGCAGCGCACGGAAATGCCGTTTACCTTCCCGCCAGAGCGGTACCTATTTATCTATTTGCACTTTGTGCTTTCAAACTGCTAGGTTGGCAGGAGCTGGGACCGAGCAACGGGAGCTCACCCCGTTGCGGGGATTCGAACTGTCAACCTTCTGATTGGCAAGTCCTAGGCTCTGTGGTTTAACCCACAGCACCACCCGCATCCCATAATAATACATAACCTCCAACATTTCTCCGGTGTTCTCTTCTGAACGTAAATGCAGATATGCCATTTCTGACACCTTCCTTCTCTATGAATGTTAAGAGATGCAACACAGCAACCTGATCGCCTGTCCCTGCCATTTCTCTACGCCCAGCTGACTAACCGACTCTGGCTCTCATTGGTCAGAAAGAGGTCAGAGGTCAACTCCCTCCAATGACAGCGAAGAGAGAGCCTTCAAAGACTGGACTGCCTTTACAGTTTTTCCCCCCTGTCTCACCACCCTGGATCCAGTCCGGGTCTTCCAAACCACCAGGAAGCTGATTCTCCAGTTTGATATATTCTGCCTATGTGCAAATAGACTAGGAATATTATACTGAAGTAGACAGGCCAGGCTTAGTCCAGTTTTAGAGCTGCAGTGCTCTTGTTTATTATGTGTTCTGTGTGAGCTGTTGCCTGCTTTCTCATTGTCTGTTATGTCTAATAAAATTTCACAATTGGGCTAGTGGATTTGGAGCATGATTATTACCCTAGGGATTCAGGAACCTCCACATGCCTATTTGACTTTGAATTTCATGCCAAGATGAGAGTGGGTAAAGCCAGGATCTGGCCCTTTTCTCGGAGTAGCAGAAGGCCAGAGAGCTGGTTTTGCACTCTGCGAAAAAATGGCAAGCGATTGCCTGGGGTCCCAGGATTTAACAATTATTTGGCTGCCCAGTTTCCCCCACCTTGTTTCTTGGGACTCAGCTACATTAGTTAAATGTAAATTTGTTAAATTAGCGTTTTAAATGTTTTGTAACACTGTGACACCAGATGGCGCTTTGGAGTTCAATCCTTCGGCGATGTGATTTACCATTGTGAGCTTTACTACACGCTTTCCTGAAATGTTTTTTTTTTTTTTTATGTGTCTAGATCTAGCCTGGGTCTGTAGGTGACCAAAAAGGAAGGTGTTGGTAACAACTACCAGATGGTAAGATCCAACTGGCAGCAATGCAGGGCTGTTGTGTAACAGTTGGGCAATAATAATAATAATAATAATAATAATAATAATAATAATAATAATAACAACAACACTTTATTATTTATACCCCACCCATCTGGCTGGGCTTCCCCAGCCACTCTGGGGGGCTTCCAACAAAATATTAAAATACAGTAATGCATCAAACATTAAAAGCTTCCCTAAACAGGGCTGCCTTCAGATGTCTTCTAAAAGTCAGATAGTTGTTGCTCTCTTTGACATCAAGGAAGAAGTGGGCATGACAGGCTCTCCTGAACACCCCCTTTCCCACCAGAGATACTATGGCTGCTTGGTGTTCAAAGATCTGGCCTTCTGTGCCGTGAGGAATGTCAAGGTAAGCTCACATTTCTTGTGTGAGTTCAAAACCTGAGTTCAGAAGGAAAGGGCTGTGGTTATGGACCACTGTCTCTGCACATTCCTGAAAAAATATTAGTCTTCTAGGTGGGTTGAACTGATTTGTTTTCCATCATATTTTAAAAATAGCTTCAGGAATAATGGGTTTCATCAAAAACCATTAGCTGGGATGTCAGTTGACCACAGGACAAATGGCTGCAGCCAGATTAAACAGGTTAGAAACACACACACACACACACACACACACACACACACACACACACACACAAAATTTCCCAGTTCAGATAGTGTGGAATCTTTGCATCCACTTTGCTATGGACCCCAGGACTTTAAAAAAAGCTTGGTTATTTACAGAAATGTGCCCAGGGTCTATATAATGGTAGGAAATGGAATGAAATTGCAATAACAAAAATTATCTCTTTAAACTAATAACCATAATTAGCAGCAGTGTGTTTGGACAGCTAAATGGCATTAGGTTACTTTATTAAGGAACTTGTGTGTTGTTGTTTTTAACTGCATTCTTTTTTAGATATGAGAGAGTGGTTAGGAAAGGAAATGTGCCCAGGTTCTATTTAATAGTAGGAACAAATCGTGGGATTTTAGAATCAGAAAAGACCCCTTTCAGGTAATCTCATCCAACCTGTGGTTGATGCAAAGATGGGTGTTTTGAGACGCAGTGGCAAGCCCGTTGTGGCAAGTCAACTGGTGAACGTGAGAGTGTGACCTGGAGGTTTCTGATTCCAAGCTCAGCTTAAGTTTCGATTCCCTGTATGGTTGAAATGCTGGCTGGCACCAGAGGAAGGCAAAGTTGGGCACCTGCTGAGGGCCATATTCCCGGGACCTCCTGGTCCTGTTGCTCTCCTCTGGCTCCCACTTGCCCTCTCCAAACTTGAAAGGGCTGATGGGTGCCAGGAGATGGACCAGCACCTCCGCTTGCCTCACACTCTCCCTTTGGGTGGTTGCATGGATTGGGCCCAGAGGGAGAGGGCAAGTGAGTGAGCAGCAGTGATAGGAGTGAGAGGGGCTCCTAATGATGACATCTTGCCCAAGCCCTCACCTAAAAACAACACTGGAATCACAGTTTTTCTCAGTCTTCCAATCCCTAAGATGGGGGTTGTTAACATTTATTTGCACCTCTGGCCAACCCTCCAGGGCATAGTTGTCAACTTTTTCCTTTTCTTGCGATGAATCCTATTCGGAATAAGGGAATTTCCCTGAAAACAAGGGAAACATTGACAGCTATGCTCCAGGGTGGCTACAATTCACAGAGTTCCCTAGGAAAGGGGATTGGTTCTTAAAGCACTCTGGGAATTGCAGCTCTGTGAGGGGAATAGGGGCCTCCTAACAAAGAACGCGGGTGGTGCTGTGGTCTAAACCACAGAGCCTAGGGCTTGCCGATTGGAAGGTCGGCGGTTCGAATCCCCGTGACTGGGTGAGCTCCTGTTGCTCGGTCCCTGCTCCTGCCAACCTAGCAGTTCGAAAGCATGTCAAAGTGCAAGTAGATAAATAGGTGTATACTGTCTGATACCAGCAGGTCTCAGGGCAGTTCATGACATGAAATCACAAAATAAAATGGATTTTGTGTGTGCACGTGTGTATTAAATGATTTTATGTTTTTCTGTTTACTTGTTCCACGGACTGTGAAAAGGGTGGTACCCACGGCAACCATTTTGTGTGGGGGTTCCATTCCTGGCCCCCACACTCATTGGCCCTGCCCCATTCTGCCCTCTTCTGGGTCCAAAAGAACCTGCACGTCAGTGGTCATGTGTCAATTGCAGACCCTCCAAGTGTCCCTGTTTTCCAGGGACATCCCTGATTTAGAGAAGCCATCACGGTTTCTGATTTGATCCTGGAATGTCCCACTTTTCCTTGTTGTTGTTTAGTCGTTTAGTCGTGTCCGACTCTTCGTGACCCCATGGACCAGAGCACGCCAGGCACTTCTGTCCTCCACTGCCTCCCGCAGTTTGATCAAACTCATGCTGGTAGCTTCAAGCACTTTTCCTTAGGATGTCCCTATTTTCATGGAAGAAATGTTGGAGGGTATGGAGTTATCTGACCCCTGAGATATCTGGAGGCAATCCTGTATAGGGAAGGTTTTTTTAAAAAAAAAATGTTTCATGTTTTATTATGTTTTTATACATGTTGGAAGCTGCCCAGAGTGCCTGGGGCAACCTAGTAAGATGTGTGGGGGTATAAATAGTAAAATTATCATTAAGGAATGGGACGTCCCAATTTTCATCGGAGAAATGTCGGAGGCGATGCAGTTGGATGTGTGCAAAATGGTCGCCACCTGTATAAATAAAAATAAATAAATAATATTCCCGATGTAATAATCTGGTTGGCCACTGTGAGAACTGGATGATGGGCTTGGTGATCTTTTACCCGGATCCAGTAGGTTCTTCTGCAGTTGATTGCAGCATTTTGCATGCCAATGAGTGACTGAGGGAACAAATGTTAAAAATATTTAGTAATGTGGACCAAGGCAGAAGCTGCAACGTTTACCAAATAATGTTGCTCCCAGTTCAAAGAATTGTATAAAATACAGTTAAAAGAGACTGTGATGTTACCAGAACCTCATCAACAGTGAAATCCGATATATGGTTACTCAGAAGTAAATCCTGTGGGTACAGTGGTACCTCGGGTTAAGTACTTAATTCGTTCCGGAGGTCTGTTATTAACCTGAAACTGTTCTTAACCTGAAACACCACTTTAGCTAATGGGGCCTCCCGCTGCTGCCGCGCCGCCGGAGCACAATTTCTGTTCTCATCCTGAAGCAAAGTTCTTAACCCGAGGTACTATTTCTGGGTTAGCGGAGTCTGTAACCTGAAGCGTCTGTAACTCGAGGTACCACTGTATTCAGTGAAGCTTACTGACATATAGCTGCACATATAGGTTTTAAGCCTGAGGCAGTCTAAGGCCAGGATGGATTTTCTGAGCCCAGGTAATATAGCAATCTATTCCCTCCCCCTCAAAAAAAAATAAAAAAAAAATTACCCTCTTCCTAAAAATAAAAGTGGTATAATTAATCATATGCCAGAAATAGTTATTATTTCAGCCGCTTCTTTAACCTTTGGGACTCCAAAGGGGTACCTGCTAGGATTTAAGAAACTGACGACTGTTTCAAAGCATTTAATGACATGATTGGCCGATCAATATATTTTTCTATGAGGTAGACAAACTAAGAAGTGGTTTTTCTTGGCACCGTGAGGGCTGTGAAGTTTTATTGGGATCAGTGTCCTGCGGATATATCTGGTCATAGGAATATAAAATTCCACCCCACAAGTGTACATTAAATGCCGTTTTTTTAAAAAAACAACATTGCAGAATCCAGAATAAATATGCGGAAGCGTTCTGGCTGATAGGTGCTTTGCAAATGAAAGGGGCATACAAAACGGCCATCTAAAGAACGGCACTCCAGAGACAGGAAGACAGTTTGTAACGTGTTCTCACACAGATAGCTGAGTCAGGGCTGGGGAACCTTTTCCGGCATGAGGGCCGCATTCTTCCCTGGGCAGCCTTCTGGGGGCCACATGAATGGCGGGTGGGGTTAGAGGCAAAAGCATTCTAAAAACAATCGCGGTGAGAAACACCTGAGAACTGTTAAAGCTGAAAAAGACTCTTCCATCCAATGATTTCAAGGTTGCCAGGAACAATGTTCATGGAATCATAGAATCATAGTTGTCTTCCATATGTGGAATGGAGGGGAGCAACATACTGTATTTTGCTGTAAACAGCAAAATATCTTGCCCTTGCCTTGAGATGCTGGTGCTATTTCCACTGCTTGGCCAGATAAGGGGTAGCGGGGTAGCACGGTCCAGTCTTCACAGATGTGATGCTCAGATTGACATTGCCCATTTGGAGCGCAATGATGTCCTGTTTGGGATTTCAGCATACCAAGTTGTGTTTTAAATGGTTTGGGGGTGTCTGGACCCAACTCAAAGGAGGCTTGGATTCCTATGAATAGGACAAGTTTTGCTCAGGATTTGGGCCTGGCTGAATGTTGCACAATATTTCTGAAAATTGCTTTGCGAAGAAAAGAAAAGACATTCACATTAACTTTTTGCAAACCACTCCTATTTCTGTTTTGTTTTGGGGTTTTTTTTAAACATCAAACAATATATAATTTTTCCTGACACAAATAAAATAAATAACTTGCTGATTAATCTTCATGAGGACTTTTCATTTTTTTTAAGGCTAACTGATGTGCAGAACTGAATTTGTGATTGGAAAAATGAGAAACAAAAATGACAGATACATCCATCTGGTCTGGGGACCCACTGCTCACTACTCTCAAATTTTGTGCCCCCCAAACCCCCACCAGGCCCAGAGTCAGCAACCTTCTATGGCTTCTTAGCACAAGGCTGGCCCATCTTTTTAAGCCAGTGGGTTCATTGGGAATTTGCAATGGCTTCCATGGGTATAAAAAAAGGTAAAGGACCCCTGACAGTTAAGTCCATTCATGAATGACTCTGGGGTTGTGGTGCTCATCTTGCTTTACTGGCCGAGGGAGCCGACGTTCATCTGTAGACAGTTTTTCTGGGTCATGTGGCCAGCATGACTAAACCACTTCTGGCAAAACAGAAATGCTGTTTACCTTCCTGCTGGAGTGGTACCTATTTATCTACTTGTACTTTGACATGCTTTCGAACTGCTAGGTAGGCAAGAGCTGGGACCGAGCAATGGGAGCTCACCCCGTCGTGGGGATTTGAACCGCCAACCTTCTGATCGGCAAGCCCTAGGCACAGTGGTTTAGACAACAGCGCCACCCGCGTCCCCTCCATGGGTACAGTACATAGCTGTCAACGTTTCCCTTTTTAAAAAGGAAATTCCTTTATTCCGAATAGGATTCCTCGCAAGAAAAGGGAAAAGTTGACAACTATGGTATAGTATGTGCTATAACACAAAATGGCTGCCACATCTGCCACTGCCTCTGCAGCCTTTGTGTCTTGGTCAATTGCTGGATTCTGGAAGTTGTGACAACTTTATATAACAAAGCACAACTTGAACTGTGAAAGGCGATACACCCTGGCATCAGAAATGACCAAAAGCAGCTGACAAGCTAGAGAAACACCTATATATATATTTTTCTGAAAAGGTTTTGAATTGTGTATTTGGAGGATGGCGAAGAGAGATACATCCTATGCAGGCATTTCAGGGATGTTGACATTCAGAGGCTAAATGCGACGTTGAACTCCTGACTTGTGAATTCGCTTCGTGGTTTGGCTCTTGCTGCGATGGAGGGCTATTTGATAGGGGGGTCATTATGAAAACCAGTTTTGAAGTTTTCCAAGGTGGCTTGTGTGTGAGGCTCCACAGCCAGCCAAATGAAAAGCTTATGAGGTCAGCGTAAATAAATAAAGATGAAGTTATTTGCTAAAATGCTAAAAAGTTGGGCAGATGTACTTTGCAAGGATATATATATATATATATATATATATATATATATATATATATATAGATAGATAGATAGTTAGTTAGTTTTGATTTCCCCACATCCTACATGTTTGCACCAAGGTGTCGATCTACATGAAGGTTACCAAGCTATTTCTATAAATAGTTGCTTTCTTGAAATTCTCTCAGTATGAATTAACTTTTGGTCCTAGAGAAGAGTTGGTTGCTCTTTCTCTCTCGCACAGCTAGGATCCTTCCCTTATCCTTTAGACTTGGTAAAATGGTACCCTTCAGATGTTGTTCGACTCCAGTTCCCATCATGCCCCACCAGCATGGCCAATGGTCAGGGATGATGGGAGCCAGAGTCCGACAATGTCTTGTGGGCATCATGTCAGCTACTTCCGCTTCAATCGGAAGTGCATTGGATCGAAACAACAAAATTAGGGAAGAATGTTCAAATTCTCCAAATCTGGACTTGTTATCAAAGTCAAATGTGTTCTCTCCACTACTGACCCATGAAAATACCATCCTGTAACCTGCTGGAAAAAGAGAAAATATCCTTTTATAGGCTGCGGGAGGATGGAGGGGTGGGGAATTTGTGCTTCTCCAGATTTTGCTGGATTAATACTCTGACTTTTCTTTACCATTACGCATGCTGGCTCTGACAGAAAGGAGTTGGAGTTCAACAAGGCTCACAGCTTCCCCAGTGCTGGATCCCATTTGCACTATACATTTAAAATGGCATTATATTACTTTAAAGAGTTATGGATTCACCCCGAGAATCCTGGGAAGTGTAGTCTGTTAAGGGTGCTGAGATGTGTTTGGAGACCTCTGTTCACCCCTCCAACATTTCTTTGATGAAAATAGGGACGTCCTAAGGAAAATTGGGACACTCTGGGATCAAATCAGAAACCGGTATGAAAGCCAGTGTGATGTAGTGGTTAAGAGCGGTAGTCACGTAATCTGGGGAACTGGGTTCGCGTCTCCGCTCCTCCACATGCAGCTGCTGGGTGACCTTGGGCCAGTCACACTTCTTTGAAGTCTCTCAGCCCCACTCACCTCACAGAGTGTTTGTTGCGGGGGAGGAAGGGAAAGGAGAATGTTAGCCGCTTTGAGACACCTTAAAGGGAGTGAAAGGCAGGATATCAAATCCAAACTACTACTACTACTACTACTACTACTACTACTACTACTACTACTCTTCTTCTTCTTCTTCTTCTTCTTCTTCTTCTTCTTCTTCTTCTTCTTCTTCTTCTTCTTCTTCTTCTTCTTCTGTAAATCCAGGACTGTCCCTGGAAAATAGGGACACTTGGAGGGCCTGTGATTCTCATAATTCCAAGAATTCCCTGGGAACTGTAGCTCCATGCCTGCTCTCTTTCCATGGAGAATCTCCCTCTCCCTTGGAAACTTTCCTTCCAATGTAAATATCACAATCTACGTTTGGACCATGGCACTGGCAGGAAGAGAGAATAAAGTGTTAAAGCCCCCCTCTCCCCTCTCCAGAGTCCTGCTCTGTATTGGGCTGCTAATATTTACTTTAGGGGGGGACCCACATTCTTGCAGTTGCTCCTTGTGTGGTTGGTGTGGAAGAACTTTTTAGGAGGACTACGGTGTGTGTGGAAGCATTAAGGGTGCAGGTAGAAGTTGTTGAGTTGTTTCAACAGTTCCTTTTCTCTGCTATTTTCTTCATGGCTTCCTTCCATTTTTATTATCTCCCACCTCAAGGAGCTCTGAGGAAGAGGTTCAGGAGACAGGCCTGCAGGACATGGGGTCATGCTCATAGAGTGAGGGGTGGGTTTGGAGGAAGGAACCAAGTGCACATTTTGTACCACCCTCCGAAAAACTCAGTGTTGACTGCCCTTACTTTTTTGGCTGTCCTCTCAACATGCCCACGTTTCAGGCTAGCAAGACCTCAAAGCTTCTTCATTAATTCTGGAACTCTGGACTAGTTGGTGCCATGCAAAATAAGCTTTGGACAGTTGACTGTAGTTAGCCGAAAGAAACAGTGTGACTTTTGCGGGTGACCTTTTCTCATCCTAGATGTTTAATTTGTCATAAGCCAAAGCTAGACCAGAACACTAACCTTCGAAATGATTTGCGATTTTGTTCTGCTCTCTGGAAGAAAAGAGAGAAAGAGCTTTTGACACACTCGCACACACAAAAACTGGCTAGTCAGCGGGGTATTAAATCAAATGGGAAAAGATGAAAAATGCTTCTCTCCCTGTTTCATCTGCAGCCAAAAAGGATATTGCTTTACATTTTTGCGAAATAAAGCCGCATAGCTCACAATTGCCCCAAAGCATCGAGATTGCGCTCTCCCCCTTTAGCGCTCATTAATTTCAGATTTGACTTGATTAGACGAGGACCAAACACGATCCGAAACGTCTCCTCTCGCTCCTTCCTGCTGACATCTTGGCAGAGCCAGTGCCCTTCTTACCCATCAGAAAATGCAAACCCGAAAACTCTCATTTCCACGTCTCCTGCATTCATATGGACCGCTAGATAGCCTGAGTGGCTCCTTTCAGATAGGAGAATGAAATCCCCATTGGTAGCCAGTGTCCCTGGGCTATGGGTAATCCCATATAATTGCTAACTTGGGGGTGGGTGGGGGACAAGTTTTTTTTTTTTAGGGGGGGAGAGAAAGCTTAAAGTGTCTTTGTTGTGGCTTGGTAATGATGGGGCGATGCTTCTGCTCACCCTGAGACCATCAAAGGTCCAAGGAGAATATCCCCCAACCCTCCCCCCCCCGATTCAAAAGCTGGCGAATGAAACTCAATCCACGTCTCTTCCTTAATTAATTTTGCGAAATAGATCAGCCAATGGGAAGGGAGGGAGGCTGCTTCCGGGACCTGTCCCTAAAGGTGAGATGCTTGGCCCATGAGACCATCCTTTCAAGTCCACTGGCCTCCTTTTAGGCTGGATTAGTCAGGCCAAATGGATTACCGTTTGCAGGCATTAGGACCAAAGAGCCTTTGCAGAGAAGCCAAGCACGGTGGCTCGGTTCAGCAGTGGGCCGCTAAAAGCTACTTAGCACAAACATCCGTAAAGCTGTCGAGAGGCCAGGGGCTCGTAAAGGAGGCTGCATGAGCACACCTCCGAGCTCACTGCAAGAAGCAGGCAGAAAACTGGAATGGAAACAGTGGGGAGCAATTCTGATTGTTGTACCACATTGAGGAAGCTACATCCCAAACAATTTCAATTGCATTTTGTTAAGTTTCAACATTTTTAACATACACAATCAAACGCAATTTTCGCCTTTTCTCTCATTTTCGTCTACTTCCCACCCCTTTTTTTTGTTCTTCCTCCCCTTCTGCTACACCCTGTTTTCCGTCCATCATATCCTAACCACGATATTATAATCTCATTATTTCTGTTGCTCATAGCTCAAATCCTACTCCCGAGTTCATCATACCATAATATTTCTTTAAATAGTTTGGGAAAGGCATCCATTCTTCCATAAATCACTCATCATTCGATTCTCTGAATCTTGCTGTTAATTTTGCCAGTTCTGCATATACAGTGGTACCTCGGGTTACAGATGCTTCAGCTTACAGACTTCACTAACCCAGAAATAGTACCTCGGGTTAAGAACTTTGCTTCAGGATGAGAACAGAAATTGTGCTCCGGTGGTGCGGCAGCAGCAGGAGGCCCCATTAGCTAAAGTGGTGCTTCAGGTTAAGAACAGTTTCAGGTTAAGAACAGACCTCCAGAACGAATTAAGTTCTTAGCCGGAGGTACCACTGTAGTCCATTGTGTTACTTATCCATTCTTCTTCGGTTGGAACGTCTTCTTTTTCCCATTTCTGCTCAGATAGAACCTTAGCTGCTGTTGTTACATACATAAACAACTTTAATTTTTTTAAAAAATAAAAATTCTGCCCCCTATAATGCCTAACAGAAGCATCCCGAGCAATTTCAACTGAAAGGATTGAGAGATGGACAAATTGTGTGGGCTTCTCTCCATTTCCAGTGTTTTAAGTTCAGTTTTCACAATTTTGCATCAGTGTGCAGGTTATTTTTTTGAAGTTGTTATGAAAATTCCTCAGCTGTAGTCCAAAAGCAGCTGGAGACCCAAGTTTGGGAAACCCTGAAATAGAGGACTGTTCCTTTGACATTCCTTCAAAGAGGCCTGCCCTTTGAAAAATAGGACATGTTGTTTGTTTATTGCATTTTTATCCCATCATTTTATCCAAGGAGCTTAAGGTGGCAGCCATGCTTCTCCCCTTCCTCATTTCATCCCCATGACTACCCTGTGAGGTAGGTAAGGCTGAAAGGTAATGCCTGGCCCAAGGTCATCCAGCTAACTTCACAGCCGAGTGGGGATTTGAACCCTGGTCTCCCAGGTCATAGCCTGACACTCTAACCACTACACCACACATGACCCACCCTGTGCTTGCTTTCCTCCTCCAGGAAAAGCATAGATGGAAATTCGCCACAGGGGCCCCTTGAAAGCAGAGCTAGACCCTGGCCTGAACTGTAGATGCAAAACAAACATACACACAGAAACCACCCGAAATATGTAAAGGAAAAAAATAAATATTTTTTCATATTTTAAAACAGAAATATATATATGGTCCAGTTATCCGAATTTGTTGGCAACAACTGAGGGTGATCTGTCCCATTCCAATAGGTTGTACCCGAAGGGTGTCTTCTCCAAAGGGGCTCTTCAGCATCTAAGAGGTTCAGCCTCTTAGATCACCTTCCCCCTATTGCATGGAGTGACCTCTCCTTGTTCCTGGAGGGCAGAGCACATGATGTCCCTTTGAGGCTCTATAATTGCCACTTTGATACTTGCCAATGGAGTGTTCAAAGTGCAGAGGAGTTTTACAACCAGACTTTCCTCCCCAAGCCGCAAGTATTAACCTCAGCATAAAAGGAGCCATTCTTTCCATGCACTGGCTGCTGCGAGGGGAAGCAGCCCCTCCTCCCGTTTTTTCTCAAAGCGCCGGCTATTTTTCAATGGGGAACTTTTCCTTTCTAAGACAGGACGTCTGGAAGATGCTGTATTCATGCATCAGCAGAGCAACTGGCGTAACAGTTCCTGCAGCAGCCATAATACATACCATCATAGGGATGCTATAGCGGTGCTCCAAGCAGGGTTAACTCCAGGTTTTCTTTATTTGAGGACGTGGGAGCCTTGGCAAAAGTGCTCACAGCTGCTGATGGGCTTGCCCATCCTCTCTGAGCTCAATCTTCAACACCTCTTTGGAGGTTCTCTAACTGGGGAACCTCAAGCTCAGTGGTCAAACGCAGCCCTCCAGATCTCTCTGTCTTGCATGCTGAATACTAGTGGCTGGGAATCACAGCCCATCTCCAGCTTGTATCCCATAGACACCTGGTTGCCCATTGTGAGAGCAGAATACTGAGCTAGATGGGCCACTGGCCTGATCCAGCAGGCTTGTCCTATGTTGGTAGATCATGGTGGAAATATTCTGGTGGAGACAGCCTGGTGTAGTGGTTAAGAGTGGTGGACTCGTAATCTGGTGAACCGGGTTCGCGTCCCCGCTCCTCCACATGCAGCTGCTGGGTGACCTTGGGCTAGTCACACTTCTCTGAAGTCTCTCAGCCCCACTCACCTCACAGAGTGTTTGTTGTGGGGGAGGAAGGGAAAGGAGAATGTTAGCTGCTTTGAGACTCCTAAAGGGGAGTGAAAGGCAGGATATCAAGTCCAAACTACTTCTTGCCAATGTGTTTGCACTGCAATGACCTCCCCACACCTTGCCCCTCTTCCTCCCAGTGTGCAAGAGTGACCCACCAATTGTGAAGCTAGCATAGCAGCTCTCACCCACCTGATTTTAAGAGTTCTAGCCTAGCTCCCCATGGAGAGTTGTGTGTATACACACACCTAGAGGACCATTCAGTTAAGTGAGCCTCCACCTGCAGTCTGGAATGGAGCAGCTAGTAGGATTATAGAGTTGGAAGATACCACGAGGATCATCTAGTCCAACCTGCAATGTAGAAATATGCAGCTGTCCCATATGGGGATCGAACCTGCAACTTTGGTGTTATCAGCACCAGACTCCAACCAACTGAGCTACAGAGCACTACCTATTGTTGAGTTGTGATCAGTGGCGACTGGTGCCTTCGGGACTGGTTGGTGGGGCAGGGTTCCATTTACCCAAATGGACCAGCCTCCACTGGCCATGGTAGCTGTTTCTCTATCCATCTCGGATCTGAACCCATAAGAGAAAGAAAGACAATCAAGTTAGGCAGGGATCTCCATGGAGGAGTGGAACTCCCTTGCCTTGTAACGTGAACCAGATTCGACGATGCAACTTAGGAGCTGCATAGTGAATAACAGCATGGAGAAGAAGCAATGTCCTCTACTTTGCTGTGTCTTCTCTTCCTGGCTGATGCTGCGGATTGGGCCCAGAGGGAAAGTGACTAGGCAGAGGTGACAGTGGCAAGAAGATGGACCCACTTGAAAGAAGGGAAGCTTCAGACATTCCCCTTCTTTTCATGTTCATAGGTAGCACACAAGAAACTTTCAACTGGCTAGGTTAGAGGATGCCAACCTTTTTAGGCCCATGGGTACATTTTGATTGTTGAGCGGATGCCATGGGTGCCAGATCCTCTGTCACTTCACTCCCTCAAATCAGCGCCATGCCTTGAGAAGCAGCAAGAGAAGAAGTATGGATGTATAGACTTAGCTTTTCCAAGGAATCTGGGTAAATGCTGGGTCTGACAGAATTGATCTGAGCTTTGAAAATCACATAGAATGGAAAGAGGAAGTGGGGAAGAGCGTAACCCCTTCCTACGTCCTCCTTCAGCTCTGCATCCATTTTGAGGAAGGAAAAAGTAGCTTACCACCCATTGATGAAGGAGGCACTGAATGTGTGGGTGGGTGCTCATAGGTTTGGTGGGCACGAGCGAAGACTTCACGGGTACCATTGGGCCATAGATGTCACGTTGGTTACCCCTGGGCAAGAGTGTGGCTCCAGTTTTTCTGAACCCACTCACAATTTCTTTTACATGCATGGAGAACTAAAGCTACCTTTGTGTCCAAGGTGGCTCCCTCCATAGTCATTCAACGGCTGAGGTAGGATTTAAACCTGGACCTGCTGAGTCCACAACTGTGCCAACGAAGCCTAACATTTAGTCATCAACTCTCACAAAACCCCCTTTCTCCAGAATGAGCAAATTCAGAAGGAAACCCAGGAATGCTCCATTGGTCTTAATGAAAAGTCTCCAAGAAGCTGGTGTCTCCCAGCCCAGCAAACAAGGGGGGGGGGGAAATGCTCTAAACATAACTTGGAGAAAAAATAAATAAATTACAAAATGATGCTTTCTGAGGTAGTTTCTTGGTATGAAAGATGTGTTGTAGTCTCCTGCTAAAGTTTACATCACTGTTTTGTCTAGGAAATAAGAAGACCGGCAAGTTGCAAAGTGCACAACCTTGGTGTGTGATCACAAACAACCTTTTTATGGGGGAGCCCCCACTCCACCCCAGCCAGCCACCAGAAGTTCTTGAAAACCCACAGTCTTTCCATCCAGCTGTTCTTATGATCTTCCTATTTGAACTCCTGTGTTTAAGACATATAGCTTATTTATTTATAGACAAAGAGACAACTGCCTGCTAAATGGCTGAGATTTACTTAACTTTCCATGTGGAAACAGCCTTCTGGGTACCGGCAGAACACAGTTGTCAGGGGTTCAGGAGCAGAGGCACAGGAAAGGGAGGAAACAGAGAGCGAGGGGGAGGAATCCGAAGGAAATATGAGCGATGACAGTGGCCCGAGATCTCTGAGTCTTTCCAGTGAATCAGAAGATTCACAGAAAGGGGCGCCAGTGGTCAGAGCAAGGGGGGCGCCTAGGGGGACACCCCAGGAAGAAGGGACCAGAGGGGACTCAGAGAGCAGCAGTTGGAAATCGGGACCAGCTTCCCCACCAGAGCGCAGTAGGGGGGAGGGGTCCCAGGTATCGGGATCAGGCGGCTTGCCGCAAGCGGGAGGGCATGAGTCAGGATTGGCCACACCTCCATCGGGGAGCGAGGAAACGGTCAAGAGGAAGGTTGAAGGCTGGGCGCGCGCGCCAAGTTCAAATGCACAGGAAGGCGGCACAGTGAGCAGCCCGGATAGGAAGCCAGGTCCTAAAGCCCGCCGCAAGGAGGGAGAAGAGTCCGGGGGGTCAGCGTCAGAAGAGTCCAGGAAGGAAGAGACCACGGGGGGCAGAGGGACCCAGAGGAGGAAGGAAAGACGGAAGAGGTGGGGTAAGGCTAGAGTATTAAGTTGGTGTACAGGAGGCGGAGACTCAGACGGAGCTTCACCGGTCTAGCTTCTAAGACGTAGAGCTGCGCGCTGCGGCTTGGAAATGGAAACTGTAACTCAATAAAGAAGTTTGTACAGTACTGCCGGCTAACGTGGTCCTCTGTGAGCTGGGACCTGGAAGCGGCTCTGACAACAGTTTTTTTTAAAAAAATAAAAATAAAAATCCCCTGCAGTAGGGACTGAACACACTGATCTATAACTCCACCCCAGAAGATGCAATTCAGCGGGGGGGGGGGGGCTTCCAGATGTTGCTGGTCTACAGTTCCCATCATTGCTGATCATTGGCCTTGTTGGCTTGGGCTGATGGTTTTTGGAGTCCAAGACCACCACAGCTCCCCCCCAATCCTTGCAACACAGGTAAGCAGCTACACAGGTAACACAGGTAAGCAGTTGGGTTATGATCTGCCCCTGAGTTGCACCCTGATCTGTGGGGCGCTCTGCTCCAAGTCCATGTCCATGTCCATGTTACAGACTCAGCTAACCCAGAAATAGTGCTTCAGGTTAAGAACTTTGCTTCAGGATGAGAACAGAAATCGTGTTCCGGCGGTGCAGCAGCAGCAGGAAGCCCCATTAGCTAGAGTGGTGCTTCAGGTTAAGAACAGTTTCAGGTTAAGAACGGACCTCCAGAACGAATTAAGTACTTAACCTGAGGTACCACTGTATTTTTAAAGTGTTTTCACCCTGCTCTTCAGCCAAAAAAAACCCCAAAATGAAACAAGGCTTCCAGAGCGGGTGATGAGTAATAAGACGGTCCCTACCCTCAGGCTTATGTAAAAGAGATGACACAAAAGGAAAAAGGAATTGGGAGGGAAGAGGAAAGAAGGAAACCCAGGCTCTGGTTCTTGGTTCGAGCTTTCCAGGGATATTATTTGACAGGCAAACTGTGCTCTACAACTGAGCTGTGACCACCTTTATCCTCTCCTTTTTACCCTCCCACAAGATCCTTTGGTCCTTTGGTAAATGGGGGTCAGCAGCACCCTATGCCAGACTGGCCTGTTTCTCACCACTAGAAGGATTTGCCTCTTAGCTCTAGGGCTCTCAGAAAAGGCTGGCCACAGCAGGGAAAGCAGAGCAAGTAAACATACTAAATGTAATTATTGTTTTAGAATTTGTTTCTGAATGGCAAGCCACTATTCCTTGGACTAATAGAGGATTAATGTCAAGGCAGGAGTCGGGAGCAGGTCAGCCAAAACTCTCAATGTGTCTTTATTCAAAGAAACAAAACAACTCAGGCCTCTTGGGCACAGCAGCTCTTCCCAGTAGGTCTTTCCCCAATGAGGCAGTTGTGAGGACTGAAGGTCTCTGCCTTCCTATGTCCGCTTCCCAATCAATCTGAGGCTTCTTTGCCTTGTCAGCCTTTGCTCTGCCCTCTTCATCCCTCTTTTGGTTCTGGGAGATCAGGGAAGAGGGAGGCTAGCTGATTGCAGCAGGAAGGGGAGACTCCCTGGCTTCTTCAGCAGCCTGCCTCATCTCTATCTCCTCTCCCCCCTCCTCTCCTGCCTCTGAGTCTGGACTGTCCTCTGCCACAGCCTCTTCCTTCTCACTAAACCCTGTTGCCTCTTCAGCTTCTAACACCTCCCCCCCTCCAGTCTGCTCCCTCTTCTCCCTCTGACCACTCACTGTCATCCCACCACCAGTCCCCTAGCTTTGAGCCTTCTTCTCTTGGGGGTTCCCCAGCTGCTGCCTCCCCCCCAAAAAAAGACAATTAAATGCTGAAAAACAACACAGTAAAACAAAACAAGCAACACCATAACCAAGCAAGCGGTGGTCAGGAACGAGGCCTTGGAAACAGACTGGAGGCAGGTTTCAGGTTAGCATATTTAGCAGTAGCACTGAGAGTGGGGGTTCAGGTGGGGTGGGGGTTTTGCCTGAAGACAGCTTAATTTTTTAAAAGTCTCTGCAAAAGGGTGGGGTTCAAATGTGAAAAGCCTTCACATTTTTGTTTGCCTACCTCGCTCCTGCATTTCATCAGTTAAAGTCTTCCTATTGCAGAGCATCAGAAAGCCAGGTTTGCAAGTCCAGCACTGAAGCCAATGGAATGAATCTGTTGTGACAGTTGACTGGGGGTGGGGAGAAACTTGGTCCAGTTTGCATTTTCATGCCAAGCTACTTAATTCAGACGACGCAATAGCAAAACTACACCTATCCTTTGACATTCACACTTCTCTGAATTTTGTGGTGCAGTTTTACAAGCATGTAATAAGTAGGAAGAAATGTGCATTTAGGTGAAAGCATGAATTTAAGAAGCACATATTGATATAGCTTGCAGAAAAGTGTAGGCTGGAAGCAGCATGAACCACAGTGCCGACAGTCTCTCATTAGAACTTACAAAATAATCATATCACAAACTGTGAGAATAGGGAGAACTGAATTTAAGGTGGGGAAAATTAGAACCCTTTATTTATTTATGTAATTTATCTATCAGCCTTTTTTTGCATGGTGTACCCAAAGTGGCTTGCCCATCATTAAACACAAGACAGATTCAAATAACCAAGGGAGCAGTATTAACAATTTTTTTTTTTAATTTGAAATTGAGGAAACAATATAAATTGCTGCTGCTGCTGTTCAACATCAGCCAACCCTCATATATTACTAAATGAGTAGCCCAGTCTAGTGGTGGTGGGTGATTTTTTTGGTCTGCTTTTTGGGGACTGATCAAATGTGTTTATTCCAAATTTGCATGCAGATCAGAGCACAACTATCAATTGATTGCATGTTTCTGAGGATTTTATGATGCAGTAAAAGTAAAGGTACCCCTGACCATTAGGTCCAGTTGTGGATGACTCTGGGGTTGTGGCGCTCATCTTGCTCTATAGGCCGAGGGAGCTGGCATTTGTCCGCAGACAGCTTCCGGGTCATGTGGCCAGCATGACTAAGCCGCTTCTGGCGAACCAGAGCAGCGCATGGAAATGCCGTTTACCTTCCTGCCGGAGCTGTACCTATTTATCTACTTGCACTTTGACGTGCTTTCAAACTGCTAGGTTGGCAGGAGCAGGGACAGAACAACGAGAGCTCACCCCGTCGCGGGGATTCGAACCACCGACCTTCTGATCGGCAGGCCCCAAATGGGTACACAGAAATGTGTGTGTCATCATCATTATCATTATCAAGTTCCTATATTGCTTACATGTCAAATGGCCATGAAGAGTGAAAGCTTATTTCATGGACTGGCTGGATGCAGAGGAGTGGCAGGAGGTCAGGGAACCCCAAGGGAAGAAGGCGCAGAGCCAAAAGATTGCTGGTGGGACAATGATGGGTTATCAGAGGGAGAAACCTGGGAGGAAGTGACAGGGAGCTGAAGAGGTAACAGGGTTAAGTGAGCAGGAAGAAGCTATGGCAGAGAGCAGTCTAGACCAGGCACCCCCAACCTGCGGCCCTCCAGATGTTTTGGCCTACAACTCCCATGATCCCTAGCTAACATGGCCAATGGTCAGGGATGATGGGAATTGTAGTTCAAAACATCTGGAGGGCCAAAGGTTGGGGGTGGTGGTGCCTGGTCTAGACTCAGAGGCAGGAGAGGAGTGGAGACAGAGATGGGGCAGAGTTGAAGAATCCAGGGAGTCTCCCCATCCTGCTGTAACCAGTTCCCTTCCCTCTGGTCTCCCAGAACATGCAGAGAAATGAAGAGGGTGGAGTAAAGTGAGACAAGACGAATGAGCCTTAGGCTGCTGGGGAAGGAACTGGAGAAGGACCTTGGAAAGCAGTGGGAAGGCAGGGACCTTCAGTCCTTGCAACTGGCTCATTGGAGCAAGACCCCCTGGGAGAGTTGCTGTGGTCACTAGGCCTGCGCTTTTTTTGGTTTCTTTGAACAAATTGTTAACTTCACAGACACCTGGTGTTTTATTGCTGACCTATTCCTGACTCCGGCTCCTGGCATCTTACCTGGGCGACCCCAGTCAGTCAGGGACAACCTAGTGAATGGATGCTAGCCAGCCAGTCAGATTTGGCTATGTGGTATCATCACTGATGGCAATCATTTGAGAGTGAGAAGTAAGGGGAACACTGATGAATAAGTATGGACGAATGAAAGGATTGGAAAATGGTTTTGAAAATTGCATTCCCCTCCCAACTTGGCAACACTGTAATTATTATTTTTAAAATAGTTTTGGCTCGGCCCTGGAAATAAATGAAATTAAAACCAGGAGTGCCAAACTCTGTTTTGCACCGTGACCCCGGTCCCAGATTCCTATGTGCCCACGTGCAAAATATAGACATTTGCTGGAGACACGTGCCGCTTCAGATGAATAAGGAGGGGATTTCCTGCCTTGCATTCCGCCCTGGAAATCCTTTGCACCCTTGGCAGTGGGTGCCCTCTCTGAACTCTCCCCAAGACCTTGGAAAGCCCCTACTCTTCCCCCAATCTGCCTGCAACCTCCCACGAAGCTAGGAACAATCAGATACCGATGGACTTTTTTAAAAATAAAAATAAAAAATACATATTATTTTTCAATTCCTGAGATCGAGCACCCAGCGAGCTTTGGCAGAAACCAACGCCAAATTGTGATCCTCAAATTTCCCTTCTGAGCTTTTGTTTCCAAACATTTCCCCCCCTCCTTCTCTCCCTATCCTCCCCCACCCCAGCACCCCACATCTATTGGCAAATGTCAAATCAAATAGGTAGTTGCTAGATGGTGAAATGCCCGGCAGGCGTAGAAACTTATCTACAAGCCAGGTGTGTTGCCCCGACAGATTCCACCTCCTTGTTCTCTGCTGATGATGGCTGCTATTATAAGACAGGGGCTTCAGATCCTGGAAGAAGTATTCCTTCCCTTAGGGGACAAGTGATTCATTCTTTCGATGAGGTCAGTTCTGCTGTAAGCTCTAGGCTGGCAGCAGCATCCAACTCCGTTGTACTCCAAATGGAGATTATTCATCTCACAAATGGGAGACCAAACAGCACCGGAGTGGGGGGAGGAGTGGGGTTTGCAAAGCACAAATAATAAATTCAGCTTGTGGCTGAATTGGGCATCTACCATCGTGGTAGGAGAGATGCTGTGCCAGCCACATTTTGAAGGTAAAGGTAAAGAGACCAGTCACTGCCGACTCTGGGGTTGCGGCACTCATCTCGCTTTATTGGCCGAGGGAGCCGGCATACAGCTTCCAGGTCATGCGGCCAGCATGACTAAGCCACTCCTGGCGAACCAGAGCAGCGTACGGAAACACCGTTTACCTTCCCGCTGGAGCAGTACCTATTTATCTACTTGCACTTTGATGTGCTTTCGAACTGCTAGGTTGGCAGGAGCAGGGACCGAGCAACGGGAGCTCACCCCGTTGCGGGGATTTGAACTGCTGACCTTTTGATCGGCAAGTCCTAGGCTCCACCCACTTCCTATTTTGAAGGTATATTTGTGTAAATTGCTTTGAGATGATCCATGAAGGAAATCCAGTATCATCATGCTGTTAATGGTGAAGACTGCCAATGTGGAATGGTGGATTAGGCCCTGGGAGACCTTGGCTGGATCTAGACCCATTGAAAGAACATTTCAGAAAAACGCGTTGTAACCTTTAGAATGAGAAATCGCATTGGCAAAAATGGAACTCCACAGCCCCATCTGGTGTCATGGTATTATATCACATCTAAAACGCTTTTTCTTTACCCATCTAGCTGAGTCCCAGGTTTCAAATCCCTACTCAGCCATGGAGCTCACTGGGTGACCTTTGGGCCAGCCAGTCTCTCAGCCTAAGCTACCAGGCTTCCCTGCAGCGATTAAAGCTTTTATGCACGCATGGTAGCCTTCATTTTGTACCTGGCGGTGTAATCATGTGTGTGACATATACATGCCCACATGTGTGTGATGCATGTGTTCCAGTCATGCATTCCTTTCCGTGCAACCCATCCAGGACTGGCCCAACCATTAGGCAGAGTGAAGCAGCGGCCTCAGGCAACAAATGCTGGGGGGATGGCATTGATTAGTGATGAGGTGCTGGGGGACAGAACTGGGTGCAGGACACACTGGTTGCCCTCTGTCTCCTAAGATAGTTCGCTATCCAGGCATGATGGAGGACAGTGTCCTCTCCTCAGGGTTCTGTGCTCAGGATGGAGAATAAATTCAATTTGGTTTGCATTTCTACCCAATTCACATTTCTCAAAAAAAGACACAACCCATCCTTCGAAAACTGCATGTCTCCAAATTTTGCACAGATTTAGTTCTCTAGCCAAGCAATGTGTACAAAAATGCATATACTGGGTTGAAGCGTGCATAGAAATGCATATATTGGTGAAATGAGCATACAAAATGCATTATGTAACGGAACATCGCTTTGCCAAAATGTGCATATTAGGCAAACGTTGCATCTAAAGATTTTCACAATGACTTTTTTAAAAAAAACATAAGCTGATGTGGAAAAGTGAAGAAATGAACTGATGTCTGGGGAAATGAGCAATGGAGAGAAACTGAAATGGACATATTTTCCCATCCCTAACTTCTGGACATGGACTTGGAGCGGAACGCCGTCTTGTCCCTTTGCTTCAGGCGTCAAATTGGCTTGGGCCTGCCCTGAACTTACCAGCCACCCATCCTCAAAACTGACAATGTTCTTGCAAATGGAAGGTTTCTGCAAGTCCCACGTAGCTGAGTGGAACCTCCCCGCTGCCTCTCCATCAATAGACAGGCCTGTGAGTTGAGTTAGTCTTTCCTCTTCCGATGTTTTACTTAAGAAGCCACACAGTGAGGGACAAATTGAGTCAGATTCCTCAAAAGGAAAGGGACATATTGGAGGGGAGGGAGTCTTCTTTCAAGGGGGGAAAAAGACTATTAAATGAGGTTACTAGAGGAGAAATGGCATGGAATGGAATCCCTGGCAGCAGGGATTCCATTGCAGAAGAAAGAAAACAACCTTGGGACAGACAACCTTCAGTTATTCCTGGAGTTATCTTGTCCTTTCTCGGGGAGCAAAAGGGGAATTGGAGAGAGATGTTCTCTGCTTAGGCTTCTTTTCTTCAAACGGTTCTGTATGCACAAGGATTCATTGAGCTTCAGTTAGGGAGTAATAACCCTCTCATAATTAAGTAATCCAGTGGTCTGGCTTGGAAAACACAGCCAGAACAGAAGTAAGGAAATCCTGAAGATCAAACTTCTCCCTTCAACAATGTCTCCCTTCATGTTGCATTGGCACAAGGAATGATGGCTCATCCATGTGCTGGCCATTGAGAGAGAGAGAGAGAGAGAGAGAGAGAGAGAGAGAGAGAGAGAGAACCTATCAAGTTGGTTTGGCGTAGATGTCTTGAGGTCCTTGTCTGACATCCAACCTTCCCAAAGATTTATAGGGAACAAGAATATGAGAGAGAGAGGCCACCACCAAGAGTCCTTTCATGTCAACTTTCCTCTCAAGTGGTCTTCATCGGTCATTTCCTCAAAAGAGTCCTAGAAGCTTTGCAGTGAGCTGAATTAATTAAAGTAGTCCAAGGACAGAAAAACTGTGACTCTTTTTATGTTGTTGTTAAATTACTACTACGACTACTACTACTATCACTATTATTACTATTATAAGGTAAGGGGACGCGGTTGGTGCTGTGGTCTAAACCACTGAGCCTCTTGGGCTTGCCAATCGGAAGGTTTGCGGTTCGAATTCCCATGATGGGGTGAGCTCTCGTTGCTCTGTCCCAACTCCTGCCAACCTAGCAGTTCGAAAGCACACTAGTGCAAGTAGATAAATAGGTACCGCTCCGGCGGGAAGCTAAACAGCGTTTCTGTGTGCTCTGGCTTCCATTACAGTGGCCCGTTGTGCCAGAAGCGGTTTAGTCATGCTGGCCGCATGACCCGGAAAGTTGTCTATGGACAAACGCCGGCTCCCTCGGCCTGAAAGCGAGATGAGTGCCGCAACCCCAAAGTCGCTTTTGACTGGACTTAACCATCCAGGGGTCCTTTACCTTTACCTTTTACCTTACTATTATATTTTTTATTATTACCCACTCTTCACCAGGGTGGGAGACAATGTTAAAACACAATCTTAAAAGCAACTTAAAATAATTTACAATCACAAAAATAAGACAGACCCTAAAATATACAAGAAGCCATGGTAAAGAGGCGTGTCATCAGCATTCTTCTGAAACTTTCCAATGAAGGCACCAGGCACCCCTCTGTGTGGAGGGAGTCCCACACCTTAGGGGCCACCACAGAGAATGCCCTCTCCCTGGCCACTCTCAAGACTCCTATCTTTCCTCCGAAAGGAGCCATGGGCAACAAGTGCATTAGCAATAATAAAAAAAAATCAAAAATCTGAAAACAAATCCAATACAGCTGCACACTTGAGAAAGAGCTCTACTTAAAAGGCTTTTGTTGAAAGAGAATGGTCTTCAGGACGTGCCCCGAAGACAAAAGAAGTTGCTTGCCTAATATTCTACGGGAGGAAATTTCGAAGGCTTGGTATCACCACATTGAAAGCCTGATTCTATATTGTGCAGCATGGGCCTCCTGATTAGATGCCCTCACCTGCAGAACACAATGATCAATTAGGTGTATAAGGGGCAAGATGACCTTCTAGGTATCTGTTCCCAAGTTGCATAGGGCTTGCAATGATGGACAGGAACTCCCTGACCAATGGCCATGCTAGCAGGGTCTAAGAGACAACTGAATTCCAACGGGCCACAGGACCCCCAACCCTGATTTAAGGGTTTGTGTATTGATGCAAAGATCTGACATGATATACTCAGTGTCTTTAGACTCCGTGATTGTGTGATATGAAATCTGGCGCATGCATTTGGGAGAATGGGGGCGGTTGAATTCTGAGACACTGTGCCCACTTTAGTCTGCAGGTGGGAGAAATGCTCCCCCCTTTTTAATGCTCCCCTTTAACAAACAAACAAACAAACAAACAAACAAACAAACAAACAAACTGTAAGGAAGTAGAAATCTAGCATGTCAGAAGAGGAGTTCTAGACTAGCAGGGCTTGTTTTCTCCTTGCAGTGAGAAATAGTGTTATGCATGTCTCTCTAGCTGGCATCTGTTAGCAGCTTGGTTTCTGTCTTCTAGGCCAGCTGTAATTTCCAGACACTTGCTAAAGGACTTTATACAAGCTGATACGATGACTGCAATGTCTCCTGAACAGAGATACCCATGCCCTGTTCACATGGAAGGCTGGGTAACTGCAATGCTCTTTACATGAGGCTGCCTTTGGAGACAATTTGGAAACTGCAGGTAGCCCAAAGCAGTGCTGCTAGGTTGCTAATGGAAACCGGACAAAGAAATCATATCTTGCCTGCACTGAAACAACTCCACTGGCTCCATGTGTTCACCTGAGTCCAATTCAAAGTGCTGGTCTTTGCCCTTAAAACCCTATGCAGCTTAGATATTTGTGGGGATGACTTTTCTCACATCAATCCACATATCTACCAAGATGGTCATCTGTGGCCAAATTCCAGCTTCCTCCACCATCTGAAGTGGGGCAGATGGATGATGACTGGAGGGAGAGCCTTTTTTGTGGTGGCTCCTTTCCACTGGAATGGCCTCCCCCCCAGGCATTCTAACACCTGCTAATGGAAGCATTCCTTAACTTGGGCCATATTGATTCCCACCATCTCTTTAAATTAGCTGTTTTCGTTTGTTGTTTTAATGTGCTATATTAGTCTGTACGCTTTGCTTCCTTAATGTTATTCACAGCCCACTTTTCTTATCTTATTAGTCTTTTAGCCGCTCTGAAAACCTAAGTCTAGGACCAAGGTGCTGCAGGACATAAATTATATTAACAAAGAAATACATCAATGACTGGCCCAGCCCTTCAGTGGTTACCAGAGCTTCTATCATGGGAGCAAAACTTCAAACCCAACAGGAGAAGCAACAGAAGCCTGGACTTACTGGAGCTTGCTGAGATGAGCTGCCAGCCTAGGACAGTTCAGAATGTGCAGGGAGGAACATGTTTCACGATTGGCTTTATGGCAGCTTCTGGATGAATGCAAGCAGCACATGATGCCGTCATTGCTGGGGATGGGTGTGTACGATAACCAGGACCAGTCGCAACATCTTATTGTGTCAGCTGCACCTTGTTACAAGCCAATAAACCCATTGGCACTGCTGCCCTTAGATTGTGCTGACCTAAGGAAGAAAAGCAAAGAGAAGCTGATCTTCCCATGCCTGAGGCCAGGGGGTGGACTCTTCTGAAAATCTTGACGTCAAGCTCATCCACGTGGATTTCTCTTCTTCTTCATAATTCTCACATTGCTCCTTGATCTCGACAGAGAGTCTAGGGCTTAAAAACAACAACAACAACCATTATGGTAAAAATATGAACAAGTTGTGCATATATTATGCACTATTTTATGCACAGTGTTGCAGCCCACTGAAATGAGTGGCCATGATGAACTTCCGTCTATTACTTTCAATGGGTCTCCTCTGAGCAGAACTTAGCCAGATGCTACTCCTAATATTCTGTGCAAATACACTCCAGGTTTCTAGGAGTAACTAGCACATAAAAGGATGCTAAGAAATGCACACAACTTTTTAAAAAAACACTTCAGTATGAATGCTTATAAAATGAGAAACCAGAGGCCTTTCTCCTGGGCATAGCCGGCCAATTGGTGTTAAAGAAGGACAGAAATTTCTTTATGTATGCTACAACAGCAGCAAGAATACTCATCGCAAAGTATTGGAAGACACAAGAATTACTGCATCAATAGGAGTATAGCATCTAGATCAAGGGAAGTAATAGTGCCACTGTATTCTGCTCTGGTCAGACCTCACCTGGAGTACTGTGTCCAGTTCTGGGCACCACAGTTCAAGAAGGACACTGACAAACTGGAACGTGTCCAGAGGAGGGCAACCAAAATGGTCAAAGGCCTGGAATTGATGCCTTATGAGGAACGGCTAAGGGAGCTGGGCATGTTTAGCCTGGAGAAGAGGAGGTTAAGGGGTGATATGATAGCCATGTTCAAATATATAAAAGGATGTCACATAGAGGAGGGAGAAAGGTTGTTTTCTGCTGCTCCAGAGAAGCGGACACGGAACAATGGATCCAAACTACAAGAAAGAAGATTCCACCTAAACATGAGGAAGAACTTCCTGACAGTAAGAGCTGTTCGACAGTGGAATTTGCTGCCAAGGAGTGTGGTGGAGTCTCCTACTTTGGAGGTCTTTAAGCAGAGGCTTGACAACCATATGTCAGGAGTGCTCTGATGGTGTTTCCTGCTTGGCAGGGGGTTGGACTCGATGGCCCTTGTGGTCTCTTCCAACTCTAGGATTCTATGATTCTATGATTCTACCCACTTTGGAAGAATGGCAGATGAAAGTGATGGACTACATGGAATTGGCGGAAATGACTGGTAGAATCCGAGACCAGGGAGAAGAGTCGGTGGAAGAAGATTGGAAGAAATTTAAAGACTATTTACAGAAGTATTGCAAAATTAATGAGTGTTAGAATGATGTTTGAATGAAGCTAAGCGGTTTCTAGCTGTAATGATATAAAAGAATATGGAAAATTGGATTTTTAAATAGGTAAAAATTTAATGTTATAATATATTAAGATCAAAGATCAAGATAATAAGGAGGGAAAGAAATTGCTGAATTAATTAACTGAATTGGAATACAAAAAAGGGAGGTATGAGGAGGTCCGGGAAACAAGGATATGAATGTAAGATATGGAAAGGTTGGTTTTTTATTTTTATTTTTTTATCTGTGTACTTATTCTGTATTTTTCTTGTATTTTTATTTTTGTCTTTTATTCTTGTATTTTTGCTTTAATGCAATTCCTTTTTCTGAAACTTTAATAAATATTTATATAAAAAAATGAATGCTTATAAAATGATGCTGCAGAGATTCAGAGCAGTTAGTTTTTACTCCTTCATAAATGTATAATGAACATATTTGTGTGTAGTTAGCAATGCCAGATTTATGTATAAGCTAAACAAGCTATAGCTTAGGGCCCCCCAAGAAATTAAAGAAAAAAACCCTGGATGCACATTTCCAAAATATAAGATAAAAAACAAATAAAATAAAACCTACATACACCAAAAGTGTTTTGTGTTGTGTAGGCTCCTTAATAGCTTAATAATTATTTCACTATTCATATACTTCTTCTTTCAGTTCAACAATTTGTTGTTGACAAAGGACAGCTGGACATATAAAGGGCCCCATTACCTTCAGTAGCTTAGGGCCACATCAAACCTAAATCTGGCGCTGGTAAGTTAGTCAAGCTTTACCCAACTCCCCTCCCCAAAGCCAGCTAACAATGGATGAACCGGAGGGACCTGTCAGGAGCGAACATGGACCACTGGTACCAAACTGTAAGGGAAAACAGCCATACTAGAAAAGCTAACCAACAAACTAGCATGGAGCCAAATAAAAGAGGACGCAATGTCTGTAATGTCCAGTTGAGCTGAGGGCAGTCTCAGGTTGGTGAGGCTCTAGCAAGCCAGCCTCCACTGCTTTTTTCTAGAACCAAAAGAGCACCACCCGTCTTTTGAGCACTTCTTCATAGGGCAACCAAAGGGGTCGCTGGGTGAGATGGATGCATCTTGCGGAACTGGGATGGCTGTGTGTGAAGGTGAATGCGTTTCCTGCCAAGCTGCCTCCCATGCACCCCCAATCAATCTGAAGTTGTGCTAGCCCAGTTTTCTTTCAGGAATGATGCCTCAGGCGAGGTCTGTGTAGCTCAGCAAGAAAGGAATGGGGGAAAGGAAGATTAACAGCCTCTGTAGCTTTGGACAGGAGAATCGATTCAGGTCTGGCTCGTGAGGGCTGGTGGCAGGTGTGCTAGCTTTGCAGCTCTGTTTCTGGAGAGATTTCTGCATAGAAGTTGAACTGGCTACCAGCAACATAGGCAGGCCATTAATGCATTACATCAATCAATCAATCAATCAATCAATCAATCAATCAATCAATCAATACACACACATACACCAGTATAAAATTTTCATATGTCAGGCCCATTAGCTGGCAAGTAAAATGTTACATTTGATTGGAGGGCAGAGAAATGATATTACACCTCTTGACAATTTGCTTAAATTGGAAAACGTGAGAAGCCCAATATCAGAAGATTGGCTTTGAAGGGTTTGGGATGGGGTCCACATGGTACTAATTAACTAATATGAAGTGGGTTGCAGAAAGCAGGCAATTAAAAATAAATAAATATTTATTTGGTTTCCCAATTAAATTTTTTACAGAGATATATCAAACATAAATAATAGAAACAAGATTCCAAGGAATCTCCTGGATTTCCATCCTCCCCTTTGTGTGTTCTATTATTAATCATTTCCTCCCACATCTTTTATGATAAATCATATCCTTTACCTCTTCCATTATGTCCAGAATTCAACCTTAAACTACTCCAAACCTACTAACGATTTTAACTGTTTAAAATGGTTCTTAAGGTAAGTTATAATCCCCCCCCCATTCCCTATAAATTTTTTGGTGTTCCTGAAGAAGGCAGACAATTAAATACTAACTCCCATTGAGAAATGGGAGTCCCATAATCATGGAACAAACTGCAAGAAAAATGTAGAACCACATACATTGTTGGGAACAATGTAAAGAATAGGAGAAGACACATGTTAAACAACTCCATGTTCTTCTGTCTTCATTTTTGGTGACCCATCAATGACCATCCTGCCTGAGCATCTGGACTGAAAGAAAAAGAAGGATTCCAGATCAAAGTTTTGCCACTTAGGCAACCAAGATAGAGGCAGGGAACTGGTGGCCTTCAAGATATTGTTGGGACTCCAATTCCTATCAGCCCCAGCCAACATGGAGAATGGTCCCGGATTATAGGATACCATCAACATCTGGAGAGTCACAGGTTCCCCACTCCTGACCTAGAACCTGAGCATCTTTCTTTTAAGAAATTAAGAACGCCTTCAGCATACTATGTTCAGAGTACCATTATATGCTTTGTGTGATATAGTTGCACCCGTCAATCTGGTATGTTGCAAACTAATTAATTCTGAACACCGGTTGCTAGAAATCACAGGAGAGCAGAGTGCTGTTGTGCTCAAATCCTGCTTGGAGATTTCCCACATTCCTCTGGTTAGCCACTGTGAGAACTGGATGCTGGACTCGATGAGCCTTTGGCCTGATCCAGCAAACCCTTCTTATGTTCTTACACGTCCTCCTTGGGAAAAAGAAACAGCAAGGAGAAGAATTAAACAGCTCAGGGCATTGTTTGTCCCTTCCAGACACAACATAACGTTGCGTCTGTGAAATGAGAGACAACAGACAGCCTTCTCTTTGCTCTCTGGTGGTCACTGTTTGCTTTTCCTGATGCTACCGGGAGGCTGGCTGAAGTCTTTGGCATGGCCTTCCATGCTGTGGCGATTCAGAAAGAGCCCAGTTTGTTGCTGACTGGTCTCTTTTGTTACTAATCCCCCATTTTATATTGAGAATGGCCAAGAGAAAGAGAGAGAGAGAAAGAGATGAGCAAATACACCAGCTCAGCTTTTACCCTGCGCAACCCTTGGCCACGATCAACCCTTTTCAGGACATCTGGAAATGAAAAGGGATGGGGTGTCTGCATTGATGGATGTGGATTGCTGGTTAAATAAAATTCACATACAAACACACACACACACACACAAAATGGGAAGCCTTGTGCCAAGTGTTGGGAAGACTGTGGCGGTGTCTGTGAGGCCCAGACACTCACCTTATTGAAGTCAATGGCAGCTTTGGCAGAGGTGTGAATGGACTGCCATGAATGAGCTATACGGCTCCTGCCTTGCCAAGTTGGCAAAGCAGAGAGGATCAGGGGAGAACAAAAGGAGCTGCCTGGCTGGTTGAGATTCAAAAGGTCCGTCTCGTCCAGCAGCAGCCTTGTCTGCAACACCAGCCAGCCACTTGCCTCCAGGCTTGCTGGGGTGGGGCCCTCCTTGCCCACAGCACTCAGCTGTTCCCAAGGCAGAAGAAAGCTGCGTGGCTTCGGAAGACGTGTGGCCTCCATTTCTGGCACTTGAGTTCAATATATTGAGAAAAGAGTAGAGAGCAAAGTCGGATAAAGTAAGTAGCGGTTGCAGCAAACACTCGTCGTCTGCTGGAGCCCTTTCTCTCAACCACACTCTGCCTGCTCACACCAGGGATCGTCTCTGGACTCCCAGCTGAATGGTTTTTGTAGGGAAATGTCTTCAAATTACTGCAATCATTACACCACCCCAGCCGACATGGATGTTATTTCCAGATTGGAAACAACAACAGCAACAACAACAACAACAACAACAACAACAACAACAACAACAACAACAACTGTTATGTACTGAAGTTCTCACCCTGGGTCAGCAGGGGTATACTCTAGATAGTTTTCACTCAGGTCCACATATGCAAATAAGGAATTGAAAGTGACATTCAGTGACTGGATAGTTACAGAAAGTTGTTACTGTTGCGTTCTAGTGGAGCTCTATATAAGCAGGTTGGCTGAACCCTTCAGTTCAGTTCTGTTCTGGCCTGTGAATAAACAAGAGCTGTCTGAAGAATCGCTGTATCGTCTGATATGTTCACCCACAACTTAACAACAACAACAACAATGCTTTATTATTTATACCCCACCCATCTGTCTAGGTTTCCGTGGCCACTCTGGGCAGCTCCCAACAGAATTAAAAGC